>NW_006399901.1:7218992-7258937 GCF_000299155.1 Elephantulus edwardii | reverse complement strand
GGAGGATAAAAAGCTGGGATCGGGGGCTGTCTGTCCGGGCGGGCGCGGAGCGGAGAATTCGCGGACTCTGGTCAGTCGACGCGAACAAGCTCCGGCGGGCGCGGGCGGAAGCCGTGGGTCGGGAGGGAGAAGCTAAGTGTTTTTAATCCCCCAGCTTCTCTGTGGGAAATAGACATTCTCCTCCTGAGCAATTTATAGCCTCTGAAAGTCCACAGGAGAGCCAGCTATTACTACTCCAATGGTACATAACAACAGCAACAACATAGCTCACTGTCTAGCAGGTTTTCAGAGTCTGTAACTCACTTAAGGGGAGATTGCCCATCCTCCTCTCTTGCGGTAGCTGGTCACTTCAAACTGCTTGCCTTTAGGTTCCTTAGCTCAGGCTGCTAAAATTCCCTTGAGCTTCAGAAGACCTCTTTAAAATGTTTAAAAGCAGAGATAGCACTTTGAGGCATAAGGAAGGACTGATTCAAGCCATAGTATTGTTTTTTTTATTTTATTTATTTTTTAAAAACTTAATTTCAGTGAACATTTACAGAGATTTTGGAATTCCATTCATTCATTCATTCATTGTTGCACTTTTCTCCCTGCCCCCCCCCAGTTCACTCTTCTCCTTGAAAAGCAAAACTCCTTTATTGATATACAAACCCCCCCCCCCGCACCTCCCACCTCCATCCTGAGTAAACTCCCCTCTGCAACCCTCATTCCGAATTCTTATGATAATCATAATGTCCTAAAATATATTGCTTTTAAACTGTTCTCTCCCTTATCGGTTTCAATGCAGTATACATAATTTATCCAGTTTTTCTCAGTCTTACCCCCACCCTGATGTCAGTCTCATTCTACAACAGTGGCATCATACAGTATTTGTCCTTTTGTGACTGAGATATTTCACTCAGCATAATGTCCTCCAGGCTCACCCACTTTGAATAATATTGCATGAGAAGCCATAGTATTTTAAGTCATCTCTTAAACATAAGCAAAATTGGACAGTGAATTAAAAAAATTAAAGCATTACTGCCTTTGGATTATGATGTTGGCAAAGAATATTGAAATGTGTCATGAACTACCAGAAAAACAAATCTGGCTTGGAAGAAGTGTAACCAGAATGTTCCTTAAAAGGGCAACAATTTAGGCCATATTATCAAGAGAGGCAGATCCCTGGAGAAGGACATCATGCTTGGTAAAGTGAACAGTCAGTGAAAGAGAGGAAGACTCTCAATAACAGAGTAGTTTGCAGAGATTGTGAGGATGGTTCAGGACTGGACAGCATTTTATTCTGTTATAAACAAGATTGCTGTGAGTCAGAGATAGTTTGATGGTATCTAACCTCAAAAAAAAATCCCATGGAAAGTCAGTGTCAGGCCTCCTATTTGTGCTTAAAAAGAGGTACAGGTTCTATGAACTCTACCAGCCAGCCCCTCTTGTGTGGGAAGATTGCCGGAGAGGAGATTCAAGCCACTACAGATAAGCTCTGTCTCTAGCTGAGGCCCCTTGTAATTGGAATTGTCCCCAGAAAGATGGAAAACTGGAATAGTCTTATCCATTCTCCTCTTCTGCTGACCTTGAAGCAGATTCTTGTGCTTCCAAGAGTTGAGTTATTTCTGTGGCATAGAGTTATCACTTTACTGAGACGTTGTTAATACAGTGAGGGGATGGTCATCTCCCAGCCACACAGGATGGTGTGGGTCATTTACAGTCTTCTAGAGATTCACAAATGATCTGATGGATGCCAAGGTCGGTATACAACCTGGAGTTTGCCTTGCTGTTCGTTCTCCTTTCCCTTGTCTTTTATTTATTAAGGTCTAATTCTATGTTTTAAAGAATTTTGGACTATAAAATTTTCTTAACATAATAAAAGTAGATACTGCCGTGTCATAAACCCCAAAGTAGCCATCATTAAAAGAAAATTAGCCTGTGGCTGGTCTTGCCTCCCCACCAATGATTTCAACAGTCCCAGACATTATACAGTTTGTTCATAAACATTTCAGTTTGCGTCTCTGAAAGGTAAGGATTATTTTTTAAAAAACTCCCAAAATCAACAACAACCCCAAAACCATAATCACAATACTATTACTATGTGTTAAAAAGAATAAAAAAAATTCCTTACTATCATCAACTGGTAGCACCCTTCAAAATTAATAGACATTAATGTCTTTGTTCGCATTTTTTTTTTAGGAAAGAGGTATTACAGATGGACTTAGAACCTTCTTTGCACCCTTTTTCTTTCCTCATCTCTTCTTTACCCTCTCACTTTACAGAAGTAACCCCTTTTCAGTTTATTTTGCAAAGTTCAACTCCATTTAGATATTCCCACATCTCCCCAGGAACCAGTAAAGAATCTGAAAAGCCACATCCTTTCTCTCGAGGTTATGTGGAATCTTACCTTTAATTTTATCAGCTCATTGTTGTGTTTGCCATTCTCTGAGTTCTCTATGCAGTGATACTGAAGTCCATCCTGACACTTGGTCACTGGGTGCTGTCCCCTCCAGGTTTGGTTATTCGGGAAGCAGGCCTGCACAGTAAGGGACATCAGTGACACATTGTGAACTGTAGGGGAAACTTTTCTTTGTGTTAACTGCTTCAGAGACAGTCTTAGAAGCATGGCTGTGTTCAGGCTGCAAGTGGAGAGCATCACTTGGAGAGCGTCTTTTTATGACTTTTCTGCTGCCCCCTCAATGGCATTGTCACCCCAGATAGCCCGAGGTCTGTGGTACACTCAGGACTCCTCCCAGAGCACTTGTAACCGTATAGGTTTCTGATCAATTGTGCTTTGTTGAGAATCTTACATGTGCTATAGAAAGGAGCTGCAGAAGCGGGTGATCTCCCCCAGGGGAACTATACTGTGAGAGGCCATAGAACCACCAAGCTGCACTATGTACAGGTGATTCTAGGCTTCTGATGGCTTATGGTCTGAAGACTTGCTTTGGACTCTTCTCTTTTCAGTAAGTTGGCCTGCATCCTGTTGGTGATGGTTTCCTATTAGAATATGCTAGGAACCTGCATCCCTGTTGTTGGTTTCATGTTAGCACATGGTGCTAGGGGCCCAAGGCAGGTCTCTAGTGGAGGTTTTATATTATAGTGTGGTGTTAGAAACCTATGTCATGATGAGCTATGTGCACAGAAGTCTGTAACAGAGTGGGTGCCCACTCATCAGAGCTGCTCCCAGTCGTCTTTGAGCACGTATTCTGCCACACTTCCTGCCTCCGCTAATGTCAGGAAAGTCTTGTTTCCCAGTCCTGTGGTTTTTTCTGAACACCTTTGAGTGAGGTTTCTTGGGCATGGAGGAGTAGACTTTCCTTGTTGGCAGCCATGATATGGTGGCTTAAGCTGATCACAAAGGAAATCTATTACACGTTGTACTCTGATGCATCCTTGGTCCTTGACAGTAGCTCCGCTTGACTTCTACCAAGACAAGGTGCACAGGGATGATCTTGGTTACTATTTCAGAAGGAACAGGAAGTTAAGGACAGATGGGCCTTGCAAATCCATGTTGGACAACCCCTAGAGATAGGCAGGTTCTTAGCCTTAGTGAGCTAGGGAGGGTGGTGTTTGATGAACTCTTTCTGGACTATGCTGGTGGCAAGTCCCATCACCAATGGCACTCTCCCTACCCACTGTGGACTTAAGGGCTCAGATTCTGGCTTGATTCCACACATGACTGGGCTTGGTCATTGTGTGTTGTTCTCATGTGGAAGATGGAGGCACTAGGACTTCTATAGTATGTCCTGCTATTCTACCCCACTTTTACTCCCATTTCCTCTTAGCCATGCCATTTTCTTTTCTTTTCCTTTCTCTTCTCTTTTTTTTTTTTTTAAAGGCTCAACTGTGTCATTTATTGTTCTTAAGTCCTGGAGCAAATTCCATCTACAAACTGGGTTGTTTTACAACTTGGAAGTTTGCATGCAAGGCAGAGGTGAAGTAAGGAACTGCTTATGAGGTTTTCTGTCAATTCCAACAATTAAGAAATAGTGAGAAGAGTTGGGACCTCAGAAGGCTTAATGCTCACCCACAGCTCTTCTGGGAGGATCTAAATCGTTGAAGCGTCGTCCTTTGTTTACAGCTGGGAGCCATGACATTTTCATTGCTCCTAGCAAGGTGTCTCTCTGTGATCTGTGTGTATACATATCTGCACCTGTGCCAGGTATATATACCTGTGCCAAACCCGAGATTGAGTCTTGGCATGGAGCACCTGGGGGCTCTGGAAGCTGTGTCTGGTCTCCTTGCCCTGGCCCTGCCCTCAGCGCTAGTTAGCAGGATCTCAGTGAGTGTGATGCTACTCTGGACTCTGGGCTCCTGGTACCCAGTTTTTCTGAAGGCCTCTAGGCATCTTGTTGACACTTGGCCTCAGGCCCAAGTTCCAGGATAGTCACTTCTCACCTTCTGCAGTTCTGTGACTCCATCCATTTTCCTACCATGAGATACCCAGTCACCCTCTTTTGGCACCCCGTTCTTAGTTTATTAGCATAGGAACCTTTGCAGGATCTCTGACTGTCCCCTCTTTGTCCACATTGGGGCTTGTGCACACTGCTTACTCCCCTTGTATGTTTCTGTCTGAGTCCCCTGACCTCACCTTGCAATCTGCCCAGTGAGCCTCCTTAAATGTGCAGAAATGGGGCTCCCCTCAGCACACAGTGCAGTAGTCAGTGAGATGTGAGACAAGTACTCAAACATACGAGTAGGAGATATCTCCCTTGGAGACCTCCTCCTTGGCATCATTGGTGATGCCGCCCCTGGACAGTCCATCACTGTGGCAGTGTCTGCCAGCAGACAGTATGCGGGAGGCCTTTGGAAGTTTGCTGTTTGAATTAATGACGTTTAAGGTCTGGCTTCAGCCATGGCCTGGCTGAACACAACCTCAACTCCACATTTGACTTCCTTTCCATCTAGAATGTCACCATGTGTCAGCTGCTTGCGAAGTGCCCTTTGTGAGCCCCCCTGAAGTGTAGCATCCCTCCCTCTCATGAACTGCATGTCCTTCCCTTTCTCCTTCACATCCTCTTCCTCCTCCTCCTCTCTCTTTCCTTCCTCTGTCTTTTTGGAAAACATAACATTATACAAAATGCAATACGGAAGTAGAGATTGGGGTAGTGACTCCTCCAGTACCCATTACCCAACCTCATAACCATCAGTCAGTACCTCCCCCTAGCCCTTATATGTGTTTGTGTCAAGGCTGTTTGAAAAATTACTGAAATATCATTATCACAACTAGAAAATTTGTTCTTTAATCTTATCAGATATTCATCAACATTTTTTATTATTAAATTTTATTAGTTTTAATGAACATTTACAGGGATTTTGGGTTTTCATTCCTTCATTGCTGCACCATTCTCTCTACCCTCCTCCCCAGTTTGTTCTTCTTCCCCGCCATCCGAATGTCTGTTTTAATTGTCCAGTTGCCACAGTGCTTGTCAAAGTCAGTTCTGATTATTTTCCTTTGTCAGTGTGTCCTTTGCCATTCCCTATCACTCCTCCCTGAGAGAGACTTCACCCTGCTTCATAAGGAAAAGGGGATGGCGTATTCTCTTAGCTACTTCCTGCTGAAAAGGGACGCTGTGGGTTTCAGTGTGAAGATCTTCTCTCACTACTCTAAAGGGCCCCTTTGGCAGTAGGAAACACATAGACTATTACGGAGATTGATTTTGGAATTTAGATGCACTCTTATTGATTGTGCTTGGCCGTACATGTTCATATCCTTGAAGATGTATCATGGGGGTGTTGCAACCTAGAAGACACAAATTTGACTAACAAGTTATAAGTACATGAGTCAAAAATTATGGAAAAGTAAAAGAAAGGATTCTTTCATTGTTTTACAAACCCTCCCCCAGGTCCCCTCCACCATGTAGCCCTCGCTCTAGACTCCTGTGATGACAGAAATACCTAGTCATATATCTCTTTTAAACAGTTCTCTCCCTCCTCTGTTTCAGTGCAGTATGCATTATTGAACCCATCTTACTCAGTCTCTCCCCAACCCCAAGGACAGTCCCATTCTACAACAGTGTCATCAATATTTGAACTCCAATTGTCTTATAAAGATGACTTTTTTAAGGAAATGTGTAATTTTTTTATTTGATTAAATATTCAGAAATGCCCTCCCTCTGAACTTGGGTTGATATGTTTTCTGTGTTTCTTTAATATCATTTCCTCTCTGCTGCCCACCCTTCTTTTTTCCTTGCTTGAGAAAAGCAGGTCATTTGTCTGTAAAGTTTCTCAGAGACTGGGTTTCCTAATCACGTCAGTGGCACGTGTTCCTTTGGTTTCTTTGTTTCCTCTCTGGGTGCCAACTAGGGGGTGTCAGTGAACTTAGATACTGTTTGGGAGATGTGCTCCTATGAGGTGACCATGAGGTCTGTGGCCTCTTCCTGTGACAGAGCAGAGAATGTCTGCCTTTACCCTATTTTTTTTAAGAGAATAATACCTTTATTTCCTTGTTTCACACAAAGCTGGCAGAGTTGGTGGCTTTTTGGTTTTTAGGCAAAGAGGCCAAATCCCATATCCTCGTCAGACTCCTCTGACTCTTTGCTTGGCTGGGGCCGCAGCAGCATGAGCAGCAGCAGTAGTGGCAGCAGCCACAGGGACAACAGTCACAAATGCAGATGGATCAGCCAGGAATGCCTTGACCTTTTCAGCCAGTGGGAAGGTGTAGTCAGTCTCCACAGACAAAGCCAGGACCCACTTATACCTATTGATGATGGAATGTGGTATTGAGCCACAGTTGGGTAACCAATCTGCAGACTGGCAACGTTGCGGACACCCTCCAGGAAGCAGGTATGCAGAGTCTCCTCTGTGATGTCAAGCACTTCAGGATTGTAGATGCTGTTGTTGTCAAACAGCTGCTGGATGATCAGCCCGAAGGGGAAGGGAGAGATGTTCAGCATGTTCATCAAGGTGGCCTCGCTGGCTCCCACCTTGTCTCCAGTCTTAATCAGCTGCACATCACTCAGGATTTCAATGGTGCCTCTGGAGATCTTAGTCACCACTAAGATCTGCCCAAAGCCTGGAAGAAGAAGGTCTTCTTGGGGCCCAGACCAGTGTTCTGGGCCGGCACAGTAACCACACATAGAGCAATGGCACCAGCACGGGCAGCAGCTGGCACCTTTTTGGCCAGCAGCATGTCCCTGATCTCAGTGAGATCCTCTTTGGTGAACACAAACCCCACATTTCCCTGGATGTGAGGCAGCAGCTTCTCCAGGGCCGGGTTGATGTCCAGGTGGCCCCTGATCACCTTATGCATCATGGTGTTCCTGCCCATCAGAACCACAGCCTTCCCGCGGAGGGACATGTGGATCTGCTGTATCTGCTTCGAGCTGACATTGTCTGCACCCACGATGAAGCATTTCGGATAATCATCCAGAAGTTGAATGATCTTAATAGTTGGACTTCCAGGTCACCCTGTCTTCCCTGGGCATCACTGCAGTGCGTCAGGGATTGCCACGCAGGGTTTAAAGATGATGTCTCTCTCACGAGGACGCCTGGCGAGAGAGCTGCCTTTATCCTTTATCCCATCAGCCCTGCAAGATGGCCCCTGTTCCACTTCTGTCTCAACCTCCTCAATCCTCAGTAGCCACTTCTCTGAGAGACCCACTTCATCTCCTCTGTAGCTTCCCCAGTTGTAGCAAGTTCCTGCCGACAGACAGGTTTTTGAAATAAACAGTGGGTCACACTAAAGCTTGCCATTGTGATGGTGATTTTGAGGCTTATAATTCAGAGACTTTAATGGTGACTCCTGAGCTGTGTACCCTGTGTTCACTGCCTGCCCTTGCTTCTCTGTGGATAGATGGCCCCTACATTTCTTTGGCATGACTTAAAGTAATTTTTAGTGGACAAGACATTCCAACCTTCTCTCCTCTGAGGGCTCTGCTATCTTTTGGGGTAGATGGGAGTCTGGAGCTACAGTCAAGTTATTGGGGTACTCATTTTCAGGGCAGGTTTTCTTAATACAGCATGAGTTTACAGTGATACCCAAAATACATATTCTGGATCACAGGATGTCCACCTGTCATCTCCAGTCACATTTCTGTCTCCACCTTCAGCCAAATGGAGTCTCCCAGATCTCAGCCACATTGCCTTGAGGAGTAATCATCTACTGACCCCTCATACCCTGCAGTGCCAGGATGACCACCAGCATGAACACTGCAAGGACCACCACTGGTGTGTGTGTAAGGGATCTTTATGCAGTTGTGTTTTTATCAGGATATATCCTGTGAGTTAGTCTTTTAGAACAGCTCCTATTTATGTGTTGTCTTGCTTACTGACCAGTTGCCCATATGTGGTCTCTTCACTTTGTTGGCACACAGAGATCTCTGTCTGCTTTAGCATCCACAAGTGAATGATCTTACTGCTTGTTGCAACTTCTACCATCAAGTAGCCCTGGTGCTATAGTGGGTTATGCGTCAGATTGGAGTCCAAAAGACAGATGTTTTGAATCCACCCACTGCTCCTTCAGTAAGATTTACAGCCTCAGGAACCTGTTAGCAGGTTGCCAGCAGCTGGAGTCCACTGGACAGCAGTGGGTTTGACTTTCTGAGTGTCCTACTTGCCTACTTCACTTTTCTACTTCACATGGCTAGGAGGCTCGCTGGGTGGGTGTGGGCGGGCATAGGCTGAGCAAGAATATCTGATTCTCAGTAGAATACTTCAATTTGAACAATCCTCATCCTTCCATATGAGATGCGGACTGCTGGTTGCTGGTGTCTTGCGAGCAAGACCTTGTTTCCATGAATTCTGGTCCCAGGGGCATCCCTCAGGCTATGCTGGCTGTCTGCCGTGGACTTGCGGCCACTGACGCAGTCTTCTGCTCTCACACACAGCTGCTTTTCTGGGGCTCGGTACCTTTGATCTGGGGAGGCTTTGACATGTTCTCATTTGACTATTGCAGGTGAAAGAGCTGACAAAATACCTGGATCCTGGTGGGCTCGGTGTCATCAGCTTTGAAGACTTCTACAGAGGGATCGAGGCCATCAGAAATGGAGGTTAGGTAGCCCACTCTACCTCCCACCCACCTTTAACAGCCCTAATACTTCCCAGTTACTTCCTCCCAGCTCAGAGCTCCTGGTTCCCTCCTCTTATGCCCAGCTCCTCACCTACCTGCCACCTAGGTGTATGCACATGACTCTTCCCACATGGCATCTCATGCCATCACCCAAGTTGACGCACTTCTCCTCACATGCTCCTTGAATACCTGCCATCTGGTGGGGCACATGCCTCCTCACACAAACTTTACACACCTGCCACTAGGATGGGGACCCTTGCTCCTCGAACACCTGCCACCTGGGCCGACGCACATAGCTGCATGTCCAGTATGTTGGGGAGGTAGTGTCACACTTTCAAAAGTTTTATTATGAAAAATTGTAAAAGTTATAGGAGGGTTTAAAGATTACGGAATGAAAGCATGCACATGTACTACTTGTATACTGCTTTTTACATATATTGTCTGTCTGTCCTTATGTTTCTCTGAACGTAGGTTGTATATCTGTATGGAGTGTGAGTGTATCTCTGTATGGAGAGAGAGTGTGTGTGATGTGCATATGTGTAAGATGATTGTGTCATTTGATGTGGTATATACACATGTAAGGGAGCTCCGGTGTCTTGGTGGTTAAGAAGTTGTACTGCAACTCAAAGGAACACCATTTGAGTATCAACTGCTCCATGAGAGAAAGATAGGCTGTCTCCTTCATGCAGTTTACAGCCTCTGAAAACCCACTGGAGGTTCAGCTTTGAGTCTCTTTTGACTCGATGGTACATAACAACAGTGTGCGAATGTGTGGGATGTACTTTTTCACATAGTATGTGATGTGTGACATCTCTGTGTGGTAAGTTTCTCTCTGAAGCAGGATATGAGTGTATGTGTGTCTGGGTGATAAGTTTGTCTCTGGTGGGGTGAGTGTATGTGTACGTATACATATCTGTTTAGTCTTGTGTGTGTGCAAAAATCTGTGTGGTATGTGTACAAATATCTGTGCTGTGTGTATGTATGCATCTCTGCCTCTGGTGTGTGCATACATGCATGTTTGAGCATCTGCTTCTGAGTGATATGTGTTTCTGATGCATGGGCATGGGGGGGGTGTGTGTGGTCTCTGTAAGGCGCTGTCTCTGTATTAATATATGATGTACAAGCATCTCTGTGATGTGTACATGTATGCATGTCTGTCTCTGGTATGCATCTCTCAGATGCAGGTATGGTATATATGTGTATGTATGTGAGTCTCTGTGGCTGCAACTCATGTCAGCACATGTCATTGTGAATACTAGGGCAGTTCCCTGTGGGAGAGCAGTTGTTTCTCTAACTGTAGGGACCATTAGGTCAATGCCAACTCACAGCACCTAGGGGGTCAACATAATTTTAAGTGGCTGATTTTTTAGGATTTTTTTTTTCTCCTATCTCATTTTGAATGCACTGCTGAAGCTTATCCTCCATCGGTGACCCTGCTGGTATTTCAAATGTTAGTGGTGCAGCTTCTAGATCACAGCCACGTGCTGGCCACCACAATGTCACAAGCTGAACAGAGTGGTGGGGTGGGGTGAAGTATCTCATTGCTGTTGTTGTTATATGCCATCGAGTCGCCTGCAACTCATAGAGACCCTATGTACAACAACCCTAAACCCTTCTCTATCCTGTGCCAACCTCACTGTCTCTGACACACCTATCCCCCATTATCCCAGTCACTGAATCAATCCATCTCTTCGAGGTTCTTCCTCTCCTGTGCTGTCCCTCCACCCTCCTAAGCATGATGTGATGTCCTTCTCTAAGGACTGATCACTCTTGGCCACATGTCCAAAGTATATAGACAAAGCTTCAGAATCTTTGCCTCCAAGGAGCAGCTTGTTCTCACCCACTCAAGGACAAACCTGTTTGTTCTCCTAGCAGTCTATGGTATATTCAGTACTCTCCTCCATCACCACAGCTCAAAAGCATCAACTCTCTTTCTGTCATCCCTCGTCATTGTCCAGCTCTGTGACACATAACAAGTGATTGCAAAACCATGGCCTGTATCAGGCGCACCTTAGTCTCCAGACTGACATCTATGTATATGTTCTGTATGAATGTAATAAAATATTCCGGGATTCCCATTCTTCTCAGTGTTAGCCATAATTTGGTATTGTCAACACAGTCAGTAAAAGTAAATGTCTTCCTGCTATCCTTTGCTTTCAGCCAGGCTCCATCTGACATCAGCAATGATATCCCTCATGTTATGGCCCCTTTTAAATCCAGCTTGAATTTCTGACAGGTCTCTGTACTGTGCTGTCCTGACCATTTTTGGATAATCTTCAGCAAAATTTTACTTGTATGTGATAGTAACGGATTCATTTGATAATTTTTACATTCTGCTGGATCACTTTTTTGGGTGAATGGGAACGAATATGGATTTTTTCCATTCAACTGGCTAGAATAAAATTGTATGCTGTAGTTTTCAATGGCTGATTTTGCAGGCCTTTCTTCCTTATCTCTCTCAGTCCAAAGGCACTATAAAATGAAAGTCTGTGCACTCTGGGTGACCCTGCTGGTGTTGGAAATGTCAGAGATGCTGCTTCCAGCATCAGAGCCATTCTCAAGCCACCACAGTCTCACAAGCTGACCAGCTGTATCTTACGGAAATACCCCTCCTGCTCCTCTTTAGATTTTATGTGGTTGATTGTTCTTGGGAATAAGTGCCTTCCTGGTTATCTTGTTTGGCTGCAAGATGAGCCACTGGCATGCTTTTCACCATTATCTGTTGATGGACGTTTGGATTGTTTCTTTTTATGACCAGGTAATACTTCATAGTTTGGATGGACCCTGTCAGATTTCTCCACCTGTTGATGTCCACTTATTTTTTCTTTATGGCTGAGTATTATTCCATTGTATAGATGGCCACATTGTGTTTATCTATCCTCTGTTTCTCCATCTCATGGGCACTTGGACAAATTGCACATTTTTACTATTTTGAACGTTAGTACCTGTTGTTGTTGTTGTTGTTATGTGCCGTTGAGTCGCTTGACTAACTTTTTTTTGTTTGTTTGTTTCGTAAACAGTTTCACAGAGCTTCAAATCTTATTCCTTTCCTTTTAACAAATGTCAATAACAATCCACCTGTACTGAACCTCTTTAGAATTCTGACAAAAACAGTTTCAATGGGAAGGCAGCTTTTCTGTCTCAGGTGCTCCTCCCCAGCAGGGTTTCTTGTGGACAGTCTGTGTTTACTTTGACCATTGGCCTCAGGCAAGACCCCCAGGACTCTTGCCGCCTCTGGTCACTGCCCTGCATTCACCAGCCACAGAGCTCCCCCAGGCCTCCCTGGGTTATCGAGGGTGATTGCTGGGCCAATGTTTTGTTGTCTTTCATCAGATTCCGAGGGCCCACTGTATGGTGTCACTCCCACCCAGGGCGAAGAGAGCCCAGCCTGCCCTGATGAGTTCGATGACTTCGCCACCTATGAGGTAAGTGGCATGTTTATGTGACTCCATATCAGCCTCAGCTCTTGCCATTTTTTTAGAGGAATGGAGCTTGGCACCAGGAAGTTACAGAGAGGTTTTGGGGTTGTTTTTTTTTTAAAAAAACACGTATTATGTTATGCCATCTCAGGACGCCCAGTGGGCATGTGAGCAGAGATGTGTGTGATGACAGCCTGTCGCATGGGGCTGTCCACTGCTGACCCTGCACTAGTGCTGCACCCCAGCTTCCTGGATGTTCTGCTGCCCAAAGACCTGCTGGTCCAGTCGCAGCAATGTTGAGGTCATCCCCATGAAGTCCAATGATGACCAGCCCTTTTAGGAGGTAGACACTCCTCACAGCTTGTCTCCTTGGAGGACAGTGAAGTGGTAGCACTGAAATCAGAATGGGCTTTACTCTGAGAACAATGAGAGGATACTGGGACAGAATAGGGTCTACCCTGGGAGACAGTGAGGTGGATTCAAGGGACTCACTCCTGGGGAACAGTGATGGGGCACCAGGGTTAGAATGGGGTTTACCTCTGTTTGGTGGTGACGCGGGCACTGTGGGAAGAGAGGGGCTCATCCCTGGGGGGTGGGGATCGGGCACTGGGGGCAAGGTGGGGCTTTACCACCTTGGTGGTGCAGGCTGGGCTGAGGCTCTGTGGGGGACACTACTTCTAAGCTTCCCCTCCCCCTCCCTCCCTCACTCTGGAAGAGAATGTTGTATCTCCTAGGGAAAAGGCCAATGTGTCTTCTGTACAAATTCTTATCAAAATTTCAAAGTCCAGAACAAAAGCGGCTCTGTTTAGAGGCCCTAGTCAGTTTGTAAAAGCCTTGAGGGAGCTTCCTGAACTCTGCCCCTCTCTGCAGCTTAGGGGAAAGCTAACAGAGCGTGTCTTGCAGTGGTTAAACTTTCTCCCAGGCGAGAATGTGCCCTTGGGGCTTTACAGTGCCCCAGGACCACCTGCACTCAGGAGGGCTCTGCTGTGAGCAACCCCTGGAAGCCTACCCTCGTGGGGTTGGGGTGCACCACCTGGTGTCTGCGGTAAGAGGGGCTGGGATGAGGGGGTGTGGCCTGCTCTTCAGTGACCTTAGAGGGATGTTGAGGAAGAAGGGACATGGCTGATAGAAGCCTTGGCTGCTGGCCTCTCCTGGGCCCCTGAGAGGACCAGCAAGCAGCCAGTCTCACCTGAGCCCCTGGAGGGCTTTTTATCCAATAATGGAATCTGGACAAGCTTTCTTGGAAACTTGGAGCTTCACTGAGTTTGTTCTATTAACTGCTGTTGAGTTGTCTCTAACTCACCAGTTCTGGAGTCTATTACTTGATAAAATTGGTTACTTGTTAAAAGTTGGTGCCATGGACTCCTGGGCAAGGCCAGGTTCTATCAGGATGCAGCTGACAAATCGGTGAGCTGATTATGTCATTCCAAGGGGACTGAGTAGGAAGTCCTGGGTGGACAGGTGGCCTCTACTAGTCAGGACAGACTTGGAGACCAGACTCCAAGGAATAGATAGGTTGAGAATGCTCCTGAAAGAGAGAGCTAAGCCTGCGTGGACTTCTGGTTACCAGCTGGCTCTGCTGTCCCTCTGGTGGCTCTTCTGTTCCTCGGTGGACTCCTTTGACCATCTGGGGGCCCTGTTGTCCTTTGGTTGAAGTAGGATGTTCATGTGAGCAAACCCTTTATACTAAGTACCTCTTGGGCCCTTGTGAACACTGATAGCAGCACCATGTGGGTGGGATCACTCAACGTCCTTGTCTGTAATTTGGAACAAATCTGAAGTGTAGAAATAAAGTCCTGTGAATAGTAGGTGACAGTGTATCATTTCCAGATTTTTTCCCCTTAGGGTATAGAAGGAATGAGGTATAAATTAAGAGGTGAGGCTGTGAAGGTAGGAGGAACTTTGCCTTTTCATTTCTGACAGAGGTTTCTAGAATAGGAGAGTAAGTGGCTGAGACACATAACCGGTTTATGAGTTCACAGAAGCCCACTTTGGCATCCTCTGTCTGAGGAGAACAAATTTCCCAGGCCCATCTTCATTCTCTGAGGAGAGCTATGCTGTAGCCCTGACCCTCAGCTCAGAGGCTTTACTCCTGTACTGAGTGACATGGAGGGTCTGCAGTCCTGGGGAGTCCTGTGCAGAGTGACACAGCGTCCACGGTCATGTGGTGTCCTGTGCAGAGTGACATGGGAGTCATAGTCTAAGGAGTCCTGTGCAGAGTGACATAGCAGGGTACTGCAGTCCTACAGAGTCTTGTGCAGAGTAACATGGGTGCTGCAGTCCGGGAGAGTCCTGTATAGAGTGACATGGAGGGGAGGCTGCAGTCCTGGGGAGTTGTGTGCAGACTGATAGGAGAGCTGAGATCCTGGGAGCCTGTGCAGAGTGACTTGGGAGCTCTTTGTGGCAAGAGTCTTCTGGCCCTGGTGAGAGGAAAAGGGTTGATGGCAGTAGTTGTTGTGAATAGCCAGGCTGCTCATCAAAGGCCAGGTCTCCACACCCAGAAGTGTACTGCCACCATTCTGACCCTTGATGGAGTCCTTACCAGGCCAGTCGTGTAGTGAGGAGGGTGGGCTTTGTGCTCTTGGTGGCCCTGGTCTTTGAAAGTAAGTGTCGTGAGAGTGATAACAGTCCATTCAGGATGTTCTCATGTATCATCTGTGTCCCAGACTCAGACAGTGGGGCTGCGTGTTCTCCTGGCCTGTCTTTCCTCCTCCTGGCAGCAGTGGCTCTGCGTGGTCAGTGAATAGCCAATGGTGTCTTAAAACAGTTTCACCAGTTTGGGCTTCCATATGACTGCTTTTAATAGTTGTTGACATAACAATGAATGAATGGAATTCCAAAATCTCTGTAGATGTTCATTGAAATGAAAAATAAACAAACTAAATTAATAAAAAAGTTATTGACATCAACAGTGTTCTATTCAAGTGTTAAGTAATGTTGATGGTGGCTGCCATCCTCACCCCCATTTTCTGAGCTGTTCCTCCTCCGTTCACATAAGCTAGCTGCCACTACATTTCCTCTCTGGTCTTTGGAGTTGCTATGGTCAGTTTGATATATATAGAGAGAAACTTGAATTGGCTGCTTTCTCACAAATGACATTGTAAGACCAGTGGGTGACTCTTGAGGGTGAAGTTGGCAGAGCACCTGGAGCAGATGCATTCCATGTCAGCCTGCTTCATTCCTGGCCCCAAAAGGACTTCCCACTTTCCCTAATGCTTGCCCTGCATTTCACAAGTGCCCAGGGATTTTAGATGCCCATGATGTCCCTGTTGTCCCTTGGTGAGGTGTTGGCACTTGTAACCCTTCTTTACACATGTGGTAACTGGAAGCAAGTGCACGAAGTGACCAGGGTTGGAGCTAGAGTCTTCTTGGCCCCCAGAGCTCCTGTTGGCTTGGCTGGCCCTTAGAACGTGCCTGGTAGTAAGTGGTCAGTGTGGCTCCTGTGGCTGCAGTATGTCTGGCCCACACTGTTCACTTCTGGAGAGACCCAGTTCAGAGCCCACATACCTCTCCATCCAGTCAGAAGCTTACTTGAGGAAGATTGTCTGCCACTGAACCTTTTTAGTGTATGAAGTTTACTGTTCTAAACCTGCTGTTGTGTTTTCATTAAGTAGAGGTCACAAATTGAAGGTGGTCTGTGTAATTGATACAGTCCGCAGATTCTCATTGTTGGCAGGTGTGAGTCTGGTGCCAGGCCCTTGGACACATGTGTCCAGGGGGAGCTAGACCTTTAGCTCTTCAGGACGTGGAGAGATCTGTGACTTGGGTTGTCATTTTTATGTCAGACCTGTGGGTTGTCTTTAAAGCCCCAGCTGTATCAGACACCAAATATCTCCACATCCTAAGAGGATGATGAAGTGGATCTGAATGTTGAATGTCGTGTATGTATGTGTGTATGTGTGTGTGTATGAATGAATGAAGCGAGTGTACACGTGTGTGTCTGGTGCTAGCACTTCTGCCTAAGATATATCTCTTTTTAGAGGAATGCTTCCTGTGTGCCAGTGCCTACATAGCCCACTCACATGCACCTTTTAGGCACCCCAAGGCTGTTACTGACCACAGTGCTCCACTGCCTCCCTCTCCCTAGGCCACAGAGGTGACAGACAGTGCATACATGGGCTCTGAAAGTACCTACAGTGAATGTGAGACCTTCACAGACGAGGACACCAGCACCCTGGTGCATCCTGAGCTGCAGCATGAGGCCGATGCTGACAGCGCAGGTGGCTCAGCTGTGCCCTCCGAGTGCCTGGACGCCATGGAGGAGCCTGACCCTGGTGCCTTGCTGCTGCTGCCTGGCAGGTCTGTCCTGTGGTTATTCAGGGTGGGCATAGTGTGTGCATGTAGTAGGGGGGGATGGGGTACGGTGGAGAGGGAGAAAGTACTAGGTGCTGTCCTCAGTGTGGTGTGTGGCCATGTGGGGAGGAGGGGTACACAGAGATGTGTAGCTGGGACATCAAACTTCTTCCTAGAGGCTCAGCCAGAGGGCCATTTAGAGCTCTTCCCATGCCTGAGGTACTGGCCCATGCCACCTGCCCAGGAGTACTGCTTGTTCTTCCTTGGGTGAAAGGGAGACTGATCATGTCTTTCAGCAGATGACAGCATCTGGAATGTCTTCCAGCAGTGTCTTTGTACCACATCTTCTTCCAGCACTCTCAGGCTCCAGTGTGAGATCCATTGGAAGGACCTGGACAAGGGATCCAGCTATGCCTGTGGGAATACACTTCCATTTCTTTTGCTTATTTCACGATTCCATTTTCCAGCTGGCTCTGGCAGAGTTGTCACTGTGTTTTACTGACATGTCTCAGGATTGAGTCACAGTGATTGTTAAGACCAAGACCAAGTTGAGGCGCAGCTGCTTGCAGCCTATGGTCCTTCCAGGTGTCCTGGTTCCCGTGGTCCCATTCCCTGCCCAAGGACTCTGGCCAATGAGTGGGGCCTTGTGTCCACTCACATCTGACAGTTTCACATACACCATACTTGTGAGACTCATCAAAGCTGTGTTCCATTTGGGGCCATAGCCTTTTAATTTCCCTGACTGTTGGTTAGCCTGATGACTTATGGGTGAAGCTACTCCTATATATATATAGTCACTGTGGTGGGCTGACCCATCCTTGGGAGCACATCTGTGGGCGTCACCACTAACCTTTCAGGGAAGGCATGCAGGTTGAGTGCTTCATTGTTCTTGTTGATGAGTGTACTTCCCTTTAGAGCAGCTGCTGACATGCTGAACTTGGACCTGGTTTTCTTCAGGGATGTCTGCATCTCCAAACAGAAGAGTCTTGTTCTTTAGGGTTTTTCCACTCGTTGTTGTTGTTATGTGCCATTGAGTTGTGTGCAACTCACAGCGTTCTATGTACAACAGCTCTGAACCCTGCCCTGTCTTGAGCCAGTCTCACTGACTCTGATACACTTAACCCCTATTGCCTCAATTACTATGTCAGTCATCTCATTCACGATCTTCCTTTCCTACATTGTCCCTCCACCACTGGTGGTTAAATTAATTCCCAGATAACCAGTCTCCCTCCAGGTACTCCAGGGGTGTGTTCCAGATAGCCTTTTCCTTCCTCACTGTCAGGGGGTTTCAAAGGTGTCTGTCAGGCCTGAGGTCTCTATTTCCTCTTGTCAGCTGCCTCTTTTTAATTGATATGAGATTGACATGTAAAATAATTGCCCTTTGTCAAGTGAGTAGTCAGTGGCCTTGAAATCAGGCAGTGTCTTATACCCTGGCTTCAGGCATCTCAACGAGTGTTTGTCTCTGAATTTGCTTGTGTGAACAGAGTTCTCTAGGACTATATGAGTGACTGTAGGGACATTTCTACCTGTGACCTCATTCAGACATAAGAAACTGCCTTTTGGGAGGATGTCCAGAGCAGGGATCACAGGTGGAGAGACATCCTGTAGGGAGCAAACTCTGGGATATGATGGCCAGAATCTCTGAGGTGTGATGGCTGCAGTCTCTGAGGTGTAATGGCTGCAGTCTTGTAGGTGTGATGGTTGCAATTCCTTAGGTATGATAGTTTTGTTCTCTGGGATGTGATGGCCACAGTCTCTGAGGTGTAATAGTCACAGTCTCTTAGGTGTGATGACTGCAGTCTCTGAGATGTGATGACCAAGTTATCAGAGATGTGATGGCCACAGTCTGTGGATATGATGTCCGCAGTCTCTGAGGTGTGATGACCACGATCTCTAAGGTGTGATGGCTACAGTCTCTGAGGTGTGATGACTGGTCTCTGAGGTATGATGACCAAGTTTTCTGAGGTGTGATGGCTGTAGTCTCTTGAGGTGAAATGTCTGCAGTCTCTGGTGTGTGTTACCGTGATCTCTGAGGTGTGATGACCACAATCTCTAAGGTGTGATGGCTGCAGTCTCTGGCATGTGATGGCCATAGTTTCTGAGGTGTTATAACCAAGTTATCTGAGATGTGATGGCAATGGTCTCTGAGTTGTGATGTCTGTAATCTCTGGCATGCAATGGCCAGTCTCTGGGCTATGATGGCCAGTCTGTGGATGTGATGACCATGGTCTCTGAGGTGTGATGACCAAGTTATCTGAATGTGACAGCTGTTGTCTCTGAGGTGTGATGAACGTGGTCTCTGGCATGTGATGGCCATAGTCTCTGAGGTGTGATGATCATAGTCTCTGAGGTGTGATGACCAAATTATCTGAGATGTTATGGCCATACTCTCTGAGGTGTGATGACTGCAGTCTCTGGCATGTGATGACCACAGTCTCTGGACTGTGATGGCCACAGTCTGTGAATGTCATGACCGCATTATCTGAGGTATCATGGCTGCGGTCTCTAGGATATGATCGCCATAATCTCTGGGTTGTGCTGACTGCAGTGTGTGGACATGATAGACAGGATAGCCAGATGGTTTTAAATACCAAGATCCCCTTGGTGGCCAATTGGTTGTGGTGGTAGCCACCATTCAGTGGTCAGCCATTCAGTGAGTGTCTCTGCCTGGGTGCTATGGTCACTCTGAGGTCTCTTTGTGGTCTCTAGTCCTACTGCTCTATTTCACAAAGGAAACAGGATGAGAAAGGGCATCCTCCTGTCAGAGGTACATGGTTGGAACCCCTCAATCTCCATGATCAGGCCCCTTGTCTGAAATAAAACAGGCATGGGAAGTTCTGTGAGCTAGTCATCCTTTACCATGGTGGATTTGAGCTTGTATCTCCCCATGCTCTTTGACTAGCAGCTTTGAGGACCAGAAGCCCCTCATACAGAGACCTGGTGTGATTACCTGGTCAGGGACTTATGTCTCCTCCCTTGCATCTGATGCTATAGCCATGAGACCTTCAGATCTTGGCAGTTTTGCTGACAGACATGGAGATATGGGAACAGATGGATATACACAGATTCAGAGACTTTATAGGTAAAGAGGTGTCAGCACCCAGCTTCTATTTCACATGCCCTTTTTTTTCTATGAAGGCAGAAAAAAAGGACATCAGTACACCTTTGTTTCTAGCAGCCATTTCTTTGAGAGCACTTGATGCCAGCCTCTTATTCAAACCCCAAGTCACTGTGGTCTCTCTTGTTTGCCCATGCAGACCCCACCCACACAGTCCACCCATTGTCACAGTGATTGGTGGCGAAGAGCATTTTGAGGACTACGGCGAGGGCAGCGAGGGCGGGCTGTCCCCAGAGGCACTCTGCCAAGGGGAGGATGGCTGCAGCCCTGCCTTGCTCACCCCCAGGTAAAGATCCCTCATCCTCTCATCTCCTTTCCACATGTCCTAGGGGCCACAGGTCCCCTTTGGGATCATAAATCATTAAAAAGAATCCAGCTTTATCTGATCAATAAATGAGTCACGGTCCAGGTTTGTGAAATCACACCAAGTAGAGGTGCTGCTCAGCAGTGTGTCCCCCAAAAACCACTGAGTGTAGTCATGTTCTAGGCCCTAACAACCCTGAGGGAGGCTGTAGCTTCAAGACACTCCCCTGGGTCTGAGCTGAAGCAGGAGGCATTCATGCTCACATGGGGCTCTCCTGCCCTCTCTAGGGCTGCTGTCACTTCCCACGCACAGCAATCCCTTAGGATAGGGCAAAGCTGAGGATGTCAACAGCAAGCACATGTTTCTCCTTTGGAACTTACTGGTGAGTTTGAACAGTCAACCCTTTAGTTAGCAGTCAGGTACTCAAGACTGTCTCCATTGCTTCTTATCAGGGTTGTCTCACCAAGTCAGACCTATTTCTGTCTAGTTGATTCTGCCTCACAGTGTCCTTGTAGGACAGAGAACTGCCTCTTAGAGTCTCCAAAGCTGTGGTGTTTACAGAACCACACTCCCTTATCTTTCTCCCA
Source organism: Elephantulus edwardii (assembly GCF_000299155.1). Classification (NCBI taxonomy): domain Eukaryota; kingdom Metazoa; phylum Chordata; class Mammalia; order Macroscelidea; family Macroscelididae; genus Elephantulus; species Elephantulus edwardii. The sequence goes on along the minus strand of NW_006399901.1, from coordinate 7,238,224 downwards.
AAGAATGACTGATGGGTCTAAACCACCAAACTTTCACCCTGTGCCTAACTGCTGTGCCATCAGAGCTCCTTAGATCCTGAGTCTGGAGCTCTGAGCTGTCCTCAACCCCCAGATGACTTCTGCAGGCTTAGGTGAGGTCTTATGTGACCTACAACTGTGCACTGTGGCAGCCTCTCCCCTCTGCTCCCAATTTCTTCAGTTCTTCATTTTTTGGTAATAGCAGTGAATGAATGTCCTTTTCATTCCTGTTAGGGACAGCCCCAGTGTCCAGACAGTGCCCTGTGTTTCCAGATCCTCTTGTGAATCCTTGAAGATTTGTCCTGCCCACCAGAGAAGCCAGATGTCAACCCTCAGCTTTCCTACATGACCCCTACACTCACAGTGACTCTGGGACTTAAATACAAGATGTGGTGGTCCTCCTGTCTTCATGGTGACATTGAAACACCACCACAGGACCTGGTGTCATGTCATGTCACCTGTCCTCACATTCATAGTGACACTGAGGCAGGGCTACAGAACCTGTGTCCTTTGCCCCTACCCTCACAGTGGCACTAGCAGTCTTGTGTCCTCTCTTACCACTTTCATGTACATACTTACGGGACTGCAGGACCTCTTGTCCCCTGTTCCCACTTGCAGCCTCATGGTAACACAACCAATTGTGTATGTTTCATCACATCCCTTCTTGAAACCAGCACTTTCTAAAAGCACCTAACCAGAATGGACCTGGGGTATGCTGAGCCTCCACCACTCAATACTACATTGTCCTCCTTGGCCAAGGGGTGAGCACAGCCTGGGAGTTGGAGCCATCAGGGCACAACACCTCATTCCAATGTGCTGCCACTTGGCCTGAACATACAGCCCTGGTGGAGGTCTCAGTCCTGGTGGGCCCTGATCTCACCTGAACTGACTTCTCATCTCTCCAGCTCCGACCCACTTGCGTCCAAGCTGCACAGCATCCTCACTGATGAAGCCTTTGAGTTTTACTGTAGCCAGTGCCACAAACAAATCAACCGCCTTGAGGACCTCTCTGCCCGCCTGCTTGATCTTGAGATGAATAGGTAACCAGCCTGGCCTGGGCTGATGCATCCCCAGGCACAGAGCCCTTGCCTGGCTCGGCTGGTAGAAGCTGCATGACAGTCCCTGCTCTTGCTCCTTGCTCCCTCATCCTGTGCCTGTGCATGTGGCCTGTGTGCTCACGTGGGGAAAGCCGTCTTCAACCAGGAAGCTATCTTTAACCTCCTGGTCTCTGTCTTTAGAGACCCCACTGTGCAGACAAGGCTGAGAGTGTCCTGTGCAAGAAACGAGCATGTGGTTTGTAGTCGGCTCTGGGAAACACCTGTGTGAGTTGGCGGGCCCTCCTTCCCCAGGTGGTAGTGTCAGGATGCTTAGACCCACTTTTCTCCAGGATGAACCCTGAAGAGGGCTCTAGGCAGGGTGTGGCCCCAACCCGCCTCCCCACTCGATGTCTGGTACCATAAGAGGCTCCAAGGGGAAGCAACTCCACTGTCTACTTGACATCACACTCCTGCTGCAGACCTATGGGTAATGGCAGTTCCACTGAGTGCACTGAAGGCCACCCTGAAGAGCCTAGGTGATCGATGGGTGCTGCAGAGTTAGCCCCACACAATTGGCTGTGTTCTGCAGGTCACAGGGAGGTGGCCTTGTGGGGCTGACAGACCTAAGGAACATAAGAGGTGGGAGCTGGTCCCCTCAGTGGTTTCCGTACGTGCTGGATTCCTCTAAACACTATTAGATGGAGGAGCTGTCCTCGCCCTCCCCCAGCAGGCCTCCAGTCTCAGCCCTGCCAAGTAAGTCTTCCTAGCTGTTTGCTCTGGCAACCTTGGGTCTGCCATCTTCGTATTTGTCCAGTTCCAGAACATCTGACATGTCCTCCATCAGCTCCCTGTACCCAATTCTTTCTTAATGATGAGGTGCCTACAGTACCTCCAGATAAAAGCCTCAGGTTGGAGAGGATGGATGGAGCCTGGCCTTGGGGTGAGGAGGGGGCCTGGGAGTGCTCAGGGGAAAGGACAGAGGAGCACTTTATGGTGGATGGAGGATCGCCACATGCTTGGGAGGAGAGCTGAGCCCTCACCAGGGAGAGCTGATGGAATCCCGGCAGTGAATCTCCATGGGTCAGTCCTCTCTGAGGAGGGGATCTTCTGCTACATGGGCATCTCTACTGAAGCCACCCAGCCTGGCTGGTAAGGGGCTGCTGGTTCTTCCTTGAACAGACTTACCCTTGCTGAGCATGACAGTGTACAGATGTGCTTTTATACCTCATCTCTGTCAGCAAAATAACTCTTCTTGATGACGTCATTAGTGTCTAGCTTTGTGGAACTGAGAATGAAGATGAGGCCACATGCATCCAGGAAGTGCCCGAGGCCCCTGTCTAGTCAGAGCCCTTTGTGCTAGACTCTGACCATGGGTTATCATAGTCAGAAAGTGCCCTGCTGCTCAGTTGAAGAGCATCTAGTCTTGCTTGCGCCGGCCTTGGAATAGCCTCACTGTGTACATTTTGTAACTGGAAACAAGGTGACCCTATCCAAACCAAGCCTGGAAGCACTGGTGTCATACACCTCCACCTCGTCTGCCCTGTGAATCTCAGCACACAGGCACTGAGGACATTGTGGGCATGAATACCATGTCTTGTGGACATGAATACCACTCACCTGGAAGTACGGTTTCAGATTACAGAGCCACCTACTCAGATTACAGAGCCAGCCATCCCTGAGGGCTGACAGTGGATAGAACAGGGCTAGTGTCTTCAGGATGGACTGAGCTTCATGTGACAGACCACATATCACTCAGTATGTCAGGAGAGGGGATCACACCAGATTGAAATCCCTCTCAGGATCGAGGAAGGAAGCACTGGCTAGTCAGGAAAGGAGTGCAAAGAATTCAAGAGCAGCTGCCCCTTGCAGGGCTTCCTCACCTACGGAGCTTGCTGGAAAAGGGGGTGTAGCCTCAGCTGAGTGACAGTCAACCATGTGCCATACTCATGGACCACTCTGGGTTATGGGGAAAGCTGTTCACTGAGAGGCACACAACTATAATTCCACCTGAGGAGAGGGTGCTCACCATCTGGGAAGCCTCACCAGCTGACCCCAGAAAAAGGAAGTGAGCCTTCCTTCTTCATAGTCTCTTCAACACCCTCTACTGACAAGAAATGACATCACACGGGCACATGAAGGGCCCAAATCTATCCTTACAGAGGCGGCAAAGGGGTATACTTGAGACAGAGCCAGTGAATGCAAACCAGCACTGTTCTCCCCAACGTCACCTGTATTTGTACTGAGCAATTTAGAGGGGTGGAGAACCTCCTTATGGCCTCAGGCAGTGTAACCTGTATCCTGGGAGATGGAGTGTCTTTAGAGGCTTATTTTATGACAGAATGTCAGACATGAAAACTCAAATAATTCTGGCTTCCCTCTGCTGGAGACGCCTGGCCAGATCCCAGCTCCTAAGCGAGAACCAGCCAGGTTAAGGTCAGCCCTCTGCTGGCTGAGTGTGTGAGAGGCAGCACATTATTTTAGGTTGGGATATGGCATTGACCAGCCCGACTTAGTTCTGCAGGTATCACTGGGGTTGGGATATGAGTGACCAGGAGACCTGCACGAGCCTTGAATGCTCCTTCCCTCACATGCTTTGCTATTAGGGTGTCTATGCGGGGCTTGCCTGGGGGACGGGCTGCATGCCTGTGTGTACCGTTGGAAGGACAGCCTAGCCATATCTCTTCAGCCTGAATTTCCTGTTTCCTCCCGCACTCCTCTGCCTGTTCTGTGACACAGTTTTCCTGTTTATTTTGATTTCTACACAGCCCGACAAAGCGCCTCTCCAGCAAGAAGGTTGCAAGGTAGGCAAAGTGCTTTATTATTTATTTTAAAATGTTCTTCTAAAACGTATTATTCATCAGGGTCTTTTTCAAGAGCTTTTGAAAAGAATTCTTTCAAAGGTATTTAGGAAAACTTCTGTTGGTTATTTTTCATGGCTTAAGATTTTTCATGGTTAAATAATTAAAAGGGCCCAGTAATGAAAGAAGTACTCAGAGTGGTGGGTTTGAGACCTGTATCTGGCAGGATGTGTAGTTTAAAAGAATCACATACCCTGCATTACTGGGTCTTTGCTGCAGCCCAGAGGACCAGTGTCCACAGAGGACCATTGTCCACAAAGCCCACCATGATCAGAGGACTGGTATCCACAAAGACTCTGGATGGGCTCAGCAGATCACTCAGCACGGCCTGGCTCATAGAGCCACTGCCAGCTGGAGCTACCTCACTGTGCTTTTTCTGCCCAAGTGGTCCTTGCCAGCCAACACTGCTTTTGTGAGGGTGAAGGGATGCCTGACAGCAGACCTCTCATGACACTTGAGGAGGTGCTTCCTCCTACTGAACAAACTGAAGGAGGCATCATATATTTGTCTGCCTTTTCTTCCGGTACGATGGCACTCCCCTCTGCTGCCCATTCAGTAAGCTTTTCTGAGGCAGTGTAGCACACTCTCGCTTTCTCTGAGCTCCTGCCCCACTATCTTGGTCGGACTCCCTCAGCTCTGCACTGAGGACCCTGCCCTTTCAGCTGTGTGCTGTGATCCTTGATCTCCTTACTGCTCAGTCAGCTCCGTGTCCTCTTGTCCTCTTCATAAAGCTTCCTGAGAAAAGCAGTGCAGGAAACTTTCTTGTTCAAAACTCAGTTATCGCACTCTTTCAGGTAGGGCTAGGGGTCGAACTCCAAGTTGAAAATAAATTTCCTTGAGGATTTTTTAAAAATAACTTTTTGTTGTGACAAGCCTGTTTTTTATTCCAACAATTTATACCCATGTTGTTTCGTGACAGTGATTACAATGTGACAGTGTTCTTCCCTTTTCCTCCTGTGTTTCCTCTGCCTGTTCATCCTTCTTTCTTGTCCCTTCCAGTCTTCCCGCTTTCCCTCTGGGCAGATGCTGCCCTTTAATGACACAAGGGAGTGTATTTTTCTCAGGTATTGCTGATCACCTTTTGGGCCTGTCTCCTGTTTAGCTGGAGTTGCATCAATAGTGAGTTCCAGGCCTGAAGGGTGGCTCAGGACCATGATCTCCAGATCTCTCCTTGTTATCTTTTCACTCAGGGTTCTGCTGAGAGGTGTCATGCTCTTTTTTTTTTCCTTGGAGAGGGACATCACGTTTGGTAGAGTGGAGGGGCGGCAAAGGAGAGGAAGACCTTTGATGAGATGGATCGATTCTGTGACTGGAGAAGTGGGAATAAGTGCATTTGAGATGGCTAGGTTGGCACAGGATAGAAGAATGTATAGAGCTCTTGTACATAGGGTCGTTATGGGTCGCAGGCGATTCGATGGCACATAAGAACAACAACAAATTTTTTAAAATTATTATTTTGTGTGTGTGTGCCGTCAAATCAGATCTTACTGGTACAGAGGAGATTGTCCCTCCTTCTCTGGAAGAGCATCTGGTGGATTTGAACCGCACTCCTCTGGGATTGCAGCGGAGCTTCTTGCCACTAGGCCACCAGAGCTCCCTTGTCATGCTCTCTTGTACCTGGTCCTCTGTGACACTTTCCCACCTGATGCTCTTAGGGTTCAGGTGGGATTCTTGTGAGTAATTTTTTTTCTAGACATTTTGAGCAGAACAAAAACCATATTATTTCCATTTGGATGCTCATGTCCCTCAGTTACAGAAGACATCTTGAGTCATTTCTTTGTTCATATTCTTTCATATTTTTATTTTTTGCGACCATGTCAGCTTGGTGGGTACCAGGCAGCCCCTTGCACCTCTGTCCCAATATGTCTCCACATACATTCAGGCTGTCACCCCCTGAGGGTGGGCACCTTACAGCTGATCATGGGATCTGGAGTCATGTGTCTCTGCGTGCGCACCACGCTCCCAGACCTGTTTTGCTGTACAGATGAGATATAAGGACTTGGTGGGGCCTGGCACACTGACTTAGATATAATGTGTCTTTCCTGTCCCCATACCCTGACTCTATAGTCAGGAGGCCCAGACCTTGCCTTCTTGGAATCTAGGGCTTATTTGAGAGCCAGTGGAGATGTAAGCTGGGAAAGTACATGTAACAACCGGAAGAAAGGGTTTCAGTTGTTCTACCTTCTGGGACCAGCTGACATCCTCATCTTTCTCCCGTGACACTCAGGGCTCCACAGTCTCAGGGGAGGTTCCCTGTGCCCACCCGTGACACACTTGAGGCCCCCATTGCAAGGAAGTTCCAGAGGATGTGCTCAGGATCCACCATCTGGAGTACTTACTAGACTCTGACCCGGCCGTGGCAAACGCCATCTTTTTTCCTCCCTTAAAATGCTTCAGGGTGAGAGGGAAAATAATTTAGAAAATGCTTAAGCTGAGTCAGTGCTGAAGTTAAAAGAGAAATCTAACGTACTCGCTCTTGGTCTTCTGAAAATGTCCATATGTGTAGGATTCAGCCTGTCAGGACCTGTGAGAACATAATCCATGTGTGCAGTGTAGGATTTGCCCTTTCCAGATCCTCACAGAGCTGCTGATGTGCACAGCCCAGTCAGGTTCCTGCCAGCAGCTCTCTTTCTCTTTGCTGGGTAGCAGCTCTGAGCATCACTTCCCTTCCCTCCTCAGCAGGTGTATCATTTGGGTGTCTGCAGTGCCCTGGGTGAACCAGAGGCAAATGAATGTTTCCAGAATGACAGGGTCACTTGGCAGCTGTGCTTCTTGAGCACCTGCCCAGGCTGTTCACATCTTAGGATGGAAGCAGGTGAGCCCTGTGGGGTGTCCCTGCCTAAAGCCCATGATGAGGGGTGCCCCTGTGTGGAATCCGTGATGAGGGACCTAGAGTTTCCACCAGGACCAGAGTCTGTCCACTTCCTTCTCTCCCACTGCTGTCAGTCACAGAGCTGGGAACCCATGGACAAGACTTGACGGTGGAGCTGCTGTGGTAGCAGGCTCGGACAGGCATGCTGGGCTCCAGGGTGTGGCTCCCCAGGACAGTTGAGTGCTGTAAAGAACAGGCTTGGGACATTCCTGGGAAGTGTGACGGAGGTCCCTGGTGGTAAGTCTGTGCTCATGGTCACTGGCCTCTATCTTAGGATAGCCAGTGTCAGATTCCTCCTCATACTCTCCCTTCAATTTCTAGCTAAACGATAGATATTAGGGAGGTATACTCTTTTAAAAAAGAAATGTGTATAATGTTTATCTATTTTTTATATACACTTGCACAAAAACGTTTTTTTAAGATTTTCTCTTCCCTTCTCCTTTAATTCTCATCTGTGTTAGCCCTCCAAGATTGACTTTTCTACAGATTTAAACCATTGCTTAGTTTTCACATTCGTGGTCTTGTGCCATAATTGCCCTTTCATAACTGACATACCTTATGCAATATTTTGTTTGTTCTTTTTATTTTTTTACGTAAAAGCAGTTTACTAGAGAAAGGAAAAGAAAGTTTGTTACAGAGAGGAATGGGTCACTCTCCAAGGAAAGAAAAGGGGTATTTTGTTAATTCTTGATTGTTTGTAGTGATACACAACGCTCCATTGTGTGAATGCCACACTGCTCCTTTAGCCTTTCTGTTGATAAGCACTTGGGATGTTTCCAACAGCATTAATTTTGTTGTGATAAATGTAGATGTATCTGTTCCCATCACAGCTCTTATTTCTTTAGGATAATACACCCAGTATTTAGATTGTTGGATCAAACGGTCCTGTTCCAAACTGCTTTCCAGAGTGGGTGCACCATTTTATATTCCCACCAACAGTGAATTAAGGTTCTAGTCTCCGTACATCCTCGCCATCATTGGTTGTTTATGTTGTATTGTTACTAGAATCACATGACAGCCCACTACAGTTTTACTTTGCATCTGATAGCTAGTGATCCCGGGCATTTCTTCATATTTGTTGACCATCTGAATGCCATCTGTGGTGAAGTATCTATTCATGTCCTCTGCCCATTTTGGCGTGAGTTATTTTTCTTTTTCTGGTTGTGGTGTTGGAGTTCCTCGAAATTTTAGAGAGGTGAGTCTTTATCAAGTATGTCATTAACAAATATTTCCCCCCCCCCAATCTGTATGTTTTCTCACTCTTCTTGAGAATTATTTTTAATTACATAATGGCTTACTATTTAGAAGGTCTCAATCAACTGATTATTGACTGTGTATCAGTTATATTTGATACTCAATTTAAGCAGTAGCTGAGAGCTCCTGTGTTTGCTCCACATATTTTTATTGTCATAGAGTACAAAGTACTTTATCTTGAGAGCCTGGCCCTAGATGAGATCAGGGTTCCCTTTCACTCCAAAGAGCACCCTGGGAGGACTCCGGTACAGGCGTCCTCAGGAGCCCATGCTGCCCTTGAGAGAGCGAGGTCTTCAAGCAGCAGCAGCCGCCTCACTCCTGTGCACTGTGCTCTGCTCTCATCTCTCCCTCCTCTTCTTGTTCATTGGACGACTCCTGTGTCTTGTCTTCAGGCACCTGCACCAGTCGGGGGCCCTGACCATGGAAGCCCTGGAGGACCCACTCCCCGACCCCGTGGAGGGCATCGAGGAGGCCATCGCTGACAAGGTGGGGCACCAGGTGGCTGGGATGGCCTTCATCTCACCTCCAACTGGCCTTTTCTTACCTCCTGGTCCTTCTCTTCACTGCCTGCTATCCCTTCTTTCTTCTTTACCTACTGCTGTTCCCATTCCCTGCTTACTCCTCTTGTCCCCCTCCTCACCTTCTCTTGTCTCCTGTTCTCCTTTTCTTCCCTCATCTCTTCCTTTTCCCTTATCACCTTCTGCTGTCCCATCCTCATCTTCTGCTCTAACTCCTCAACTTTCTCTGGCCCTAAAGGCTAAGAGTTCTTCTCCTCACTTTTGCCTTCCCCTCACCTGTGACAATGTCTGTACCTCTAGGGAGGAAGGAAGAAGCAGGACTCAAAGCCATTCTATCCCTGCATCTTGGGCATATGGGCTATCCTGGGGCTGTGGGTCAGAAATACTCCTAAAGCCTACCCTAGACCTTAGGGCCCCAGTGACCTCTACATCTGCTCTGAAGACCACGAGCAGGCAAGTGGGTGGGACAACTCCAAGAGCAAGCTGGGTCTGTGCAGGTCTCTGTTCTCATGGAAAGCATGTTCCTGGAAGGCATGGGCCTCTAAATTTCAGCTGCTTCTCAAGCCAGTGGCATGTTCACAGGTTGTCTTCCTGGAGAAGCGGGTGTTAGAGCTGGAGAAGGACAGCATGGCTAACGGAGAACAGCACAGCCGCCTGCGGCAAGAGAACCTGCAGCTCGTGCACAGGTGAGGGAGAGGTGGGGAAGGCTGGTGGCTTACGTGAGGTGAGGAGGAAAGCTGGATGTTCGGGTGAGGAAAGATAATGTTTGCTGTGGCGAAAGACTAGGCTCTACTGCTTGATTCTCCAGCTGAGCTGTGAGCATAGCTGTGGTAGCATCTCCTAGGAGCCCTTTGAACTTGGTCTCTTTGCCAGCTGCCTAGTCCACACCCTGGCCCCACTATGGACTCAGTGGCCATGGGGCAAGGACTTTGTCTCACTGGGTCTATTTGTCATCTCATCAAATCCTCATACACTTCAGGAAGACAGGCTGCTGATCTGCTACCAAGACAGAAAGGACCCATGAGCTGTGTCCCCAGAGCGTCTCCTCACCAGTCTCCCCCAGGCTATGTCCTCAGAATCTCTCCCAAGAGTTAATGCAAGTCTCAGGAGCTGTGTCCCCAGAGTCTTCTGCACCCAGGAGTCAGTGCAGATCCCATGGGCTGTGTCTCCATTATCCTTACCCTTCCAGAGTCAGTACGCTTGCCATGTGTCTCCAGAGGCCTCGCATGCATTGAGGGTCAGGTCTGGCATGTGTCCGGGTTGGGATGAGATCTCATTCAGGACTGACGAAGATGGCATCTGCTGCTGTGCCATTGCTCTCAGCTGCAGCAGGGTTCGCTCAGGGTGGTGCAGTGGAACAGTTGGAGCATGTGCAGAAAGCCACCTCTGCCTTCCATGTGTCCTTGTGTCCTCACACCTCCCTTCCCTCTCCAAGTGTCCCTTAAGCCTCCCTCTACAGTGCACCCAATGATCACTCACCTGGGGCTCTCCAGGTGCTCACCTTGAGCCCTCTCTTATCTCTGCAGAGCCAACGCTCTGGAGGAGCAGCTGAAAGAGCAGGAGCTGCGGACCTGTGAACTGGTCCTGGAGGAGGCCCGGAAGCAGAGGGATCTGCTATGCCGCATGGAGCGGGAGAAGAGCATCGAGATCGAGAACTTGCAGGCCAGGTGGGTGACTGGAGCCTTCAAATCAAAGAGGAGGTGTGGTTAGCAAAAGCAACACATACACACACCACCCCCAAAAAGGCATACCACTGGGGTAAACTTAGCCTCAAACAGTTGCCCAACACAAGGATTCTTGAACATGTGGTCTCAGCCATCCACATGTACAGGACCAGACTGCTAGAGCAACACATACACACACATCTGTGCCTTTGGCCCCTTGAGAGGCTCCTAAAGCAGATGGAGACAGTATTTGTATTGGGAAGGGGTCTTTGCTCTTTGTAATGAGTGCCGTGAACCCCTAAAAGGCAGAGTTTCCAGAAGGTTCTTGGGGAATAGGCTGGTGTTAAAGCAGGAGACAGGACAGAGTGCTTGAAGGTGTTGACTGTGTGTAGCCTGTGCCTACCCACCTATGGGGAGCAGGCAGGCATGGGGCACAGCAGTAGGACTGGGCAAGTGCTGCTGTCACAAAGCAGAGGCAGCATTAGGTTCCTCAGGGTGTCACAGAAAAGTCATGGGGGCGGGGGACTGAGTCACCTGAAGTTGGAGCTGTCTCCCGGAGTGGGGGTGTGACTGAGTCATGGAGCAGGGACTGTATCACCCAAGGAAGGGTCTGCATCACCTAGGGGGTGGGTAAATAACTCCAAGGAGTGCAGATAAAGGGCAGATGATCTCCCAGGTCCTGAGAAACAAGGAAGTCTTGAGGACACACAGAGGCAGGTCCTGGACAGGAGAAGGTGTTGTCAGAACCCATTCAGGCCTGGAACTTGGGTGAAGCATATCATCATGGGTGCTCAGTAGTGACAACCCTCTTGGTATTGAATAGCAGAAGCAGGAGGAGAACAGGCTAAGCAGAAGGAAAAGTGAGGGCTGAGGAGTTAGAGTACGGCCACCAGGGCAGGTGTAAAGTGGGACAGCTCTTCAGTGAAGTTCTCTGGAGAAGCAGGGAGTCCAGGATTACTTGGCATGACATCAGCCTTGTCTGTGCCCCAGGCTGCAGCAGCTGGATGAGGAGAATGGGGAGCTTCGGTCCTGCACGCCCTGCCTGAAGGCCAGCATTGAGCGCCTGGAGGAGGTGAGGCCAGTGCTCTGAGAGGGGGCAGCTTGCTGTACCTGGTAGGGATTTTTCTGTGGGTGGGACCAGATCAGCACAGGCATTCACTACTGAGAGAGCCTGCAGGCTCTGTGCCCACCTTTCTTTGTGCTATTCCTGATCTCTGCTCAGGAACAGCCAGGTCTATGGAGAAGCCCAGTTCAAGTGCACATTCCTGCGGCTCTCCTGCCGCCATGCTTCATTGGATCAGAACTGCCTGTGTCCCTGGGGTGAGACAGCTGCTATAATGGGTGAAATGGGTGGTGTGTTCTGACGTGGGAAAGCATGAAGCTGCTCAGTCACCAAAAGATTGGTGGTTCAAAGCTACCAGCTGTTGATAGGAGAAAGATGTGCCAATATGCTTAGTAAAGACCTGTATCCTGGGATGCCCCATGGAGCTGTGCCTGATGTCTTTTAGAATCACTGAGTCAGAATCACCAGCATGACAGTCAGTTATTCATTTCTTTATAGGAGAAACAGAAACTGGTGGATGAGATTGAGGACCTGACTCTGCGGCTCAGCGAGGAACAGGAGGGCCGGCGCAGACTGGGTGACCGGCTGAGTCAAGAGCGGCACCAATTCCAGAAGGACAAGGAGTCCACCCAGGAGGTGAGTTCCCTAGTCAGCTAACTCTGTTCCTTCTACTGTTGTATCCATGCCCCTTGTTCCTCCACCTTCATTGCAGCACTACTCATTCCACACTTATCCCCACACTCCTTCTTCATGTCCACTCCTTTGTCCTGGGGAGGTGTCTGGTGACTCTGAAGCCATTGTAAGGGCCAAATGAGAGTCTCCATGGTGGGCTTCAGAGATTTTGAGCCAGAAGTGCCCTAGACAGGCACCCAGGCCAGTGGGAAATGTTAAGCAATCTCTGCTCACACCCCCAGATTCCCGGAGCACCCTCATCATTATCATCATCATCATGTCATTATGTCACTCACCCTAAATGGGAACCCTGCCAGGTTTCTAGCCCATAATGTCATGTGTCGTTAGCAGTAAGGCTGTCTGCCTTTGTGTGTGAGCTGGCTGGACAAAGCCTGTTGTTATTGTTATGTGCTGTTGAGTTGCCTGAAACCCATCGTGACCCAGTGTACAGCAGCACTGAACCCTGCCCTGTCCTGAGCCCGTTTCAGTAATTCCAGTACATCAACCCCCCATTTCCCCAGTCACTGTACCAATCCATCTCATCCTGGGTCTTTCTCTCGTGCACTGTCTTTCCATTCTTCCAAGCATGATATCCTTCTCCAAGGACTGGTTTCTCCTGGCCACATGCCCAAAGTTTGTGAGACAGAGCTTCAAAATCCTAGCCTCTAAGGAGAAACTTGGTTTCTCCTAGAAACTCCCATTTTCCAGGATGCATGTCTCAGACTGTGGTAGGCAGAGATGCTGGATACAGGGTGTGTTACAAAAGATATTCACCCCTCTGCACTCAAGATTCAGTCCAGAGAGGCCTGCCGAGCTCGTCCCAGATACCTGGTCCTGCCATGACCATTCTGCACACACCCCCACCCCCTGTAGCCCCACACCCAGATCAACACTCTGTGTTCCTCATGTCCCACTGCCTCTATGACCCGCCCCATACCACCTGAGTGCCCTGGATCTCTGCCCCTGGATACTCGCCCTTCACTCTGCCCTTCCTCCTGCAGCTGATCGAGGACCTCCGCAAACAGCTGGAGCATCTTCAGCTATTTAAACTGGAAGCAGAGCAGCGTCGCGGCCGGAGCAACAGTGCTGGCCTGCAGGAGTACCACAGCCGCACCCGGGAGAGCGAGCTTGAACAGGAGGTCCGCAGGCTTAAGCAGGTAGGCAGGTGGCCCTGCATGTGTGTGTCCTGCATGGAGAGCCAGTGCAGAGTGGGACAGAGTGCACCATGGACAGATTGTGCTCACACTGACATGGACACTCCCAATACTTCAGGACAACCGGAGTCTCAAGGAGCTGAATGATGAGCTCAATGGGCAGATCATCAACCTGAGCATCCAGGGTGCCAAGAGCCTCTTCTCAACCGCCTTCTCAGAGTCCCTGGCCGCAGAGATCAGCTCTGTCTCCCGCGATGAGGTAGCCTCAGCCTCAGCCCTCCCTACCTGCACAGGGGACTTTACCCGCCTACCCACCCCATTTCTGCCCCTTCAACCCTCACTACCTGTACCAGGGCTCCTCCCTCATTCCTGCCCCCAGCCTCCCCAACTTGCCTGGGCTCCACTCCTGCTACAATCCCCCTTGCCTGCCTCAGGCATCTTCACAGTGCCCTGGCTTCACCCCTCACACACCCTGTGCTCACCTCCCTCCTGCACCCAGGCGCCTACCTCCCTCTGTCCCTGCAGCTCATGGAGGCGATCCAGAAGCAGGAGGAGATTAACCTCCGCCTGCAGGACTACATTGACCGCATCATCGTGGCCATCATGGAGACCAACCCATCCATCCTGGAGGTGAAGTAGGGCACCGCCACAGCACGTGCAACTGCAGCAGGAACAATTGCCCAGCCGTTGATGGCCCAGAGCTGGCATGGGAGCAAGAGGCCTCATAGAGAGGTGCTGGGGCTTGTGCCCACCCAGGGGCTGCATCCCCTTTTTGCATAGACCATGGGCAGGTCCCAGACTGGGCGAGCCCCCTACCACCCTGTTGGACCCACTCTTGCACATTTGCCCACCCTGGGGCTTTGGTGCATCAGGGAACAGAATGGGGTCCACCAGGGACTCCACCAGGGTGTCTGCCTATGCTGGATGAGCTCAGTCCTAGCCTCAGCCTGGATGTGGTGGTCAGGGAGGGGTCTCTCGTTTCAGCTCCTTAGGGTGTCTGTCAATACCAGTGTTATTGACACTAATAACAGACATCCCCTGAACTACTCAAGGCACCCTTTGCTGCAATAACCTTCAGGGGCTCTCTCGATGGCTGGGGCTGGAGCCTAGCAGGCCCTCTGCTCTATTAGGAGCCTCCTCTGGGTCCAGGACAGGCACTGTAGTGAATTCTCCATGCTGCCTGGGAAAGCCCAGCTCCTCCTCTTCTGGGTGTCTCACCATAATTTCCTTCCCTGAGTCTGCAGGAGGCTGGGGCTAAAATGGCCACACCGTGGCCCTCCAGGAGCAGTGGAGTTGACACCTCAGAGCTGTTGAAGCTCACTCCACACACCCCCAACCTGAGCACCAGGACAGAGTGATGGCGGTCCCAGCACACTGAGACCAGCCATGCAGGCTGGCCGCCTCATCGCATGTGTGTGTGTGTGCGAGCGTGTGTGTGTGTGTGTGAGCGTTCCATGTTTGCCCCCTTCCTGGGGCCCACCTTCCACACTCACAGTTAAGACGTTGCTTTGAATTGTATATTTGGGGGAAAGCCTTGGGTGTAAATCAGTGTAAACTTGGAGGAGAGATTTTTCTATCATGTAGAGTAGGTATTTTTTATAGATTGAAGGTTGATCAATTTTTTAATACTTTCAAGAGAGAAAACTATCTGTGTACACATGAAATATATATATATGTATAATATATAAATACTGAGCTCCGCTTTCTGTGGCCTCTCACCTGGATCCCGCTGCTGCTGAGTGGGGAGGTTGGGACCTCAGGACCACACCCTCGCACTGACCCCACACCTTCGTTGTGCTCTGTCCCTGGAGACAGGACTCTGGGCGGTGCAGTAAGATCTTGGTGCTGGGACAGAGCAGCCATGACGATTAAAGCTGTTTTGCACACACAAAACCGGCTCTTTCCTCTTTGGGCCCGGGTGGGCAGAGGACACAGGCAGCCGTCTGGGGAACACAGCCCCTAGTCCACAGGTTTGGGTCCTCCTGGGCATAGCCATGTAATGAGGTTCAGCCGTAGTTAGGTTTGTTCCAGACCCAGCTCATTTGTTTCTGTTAGGACACGGGGACAGTCCAGGATGGAGGCAGAGGATGGGGTTTCTCAGAAGGCTGCATATCTAGGGGGTGTGGCCACCCTGCCCCTAGTCAGCAAGGTGCCAGCATGGTAGGGGGTCATAGGAGCCTTCTTCCAGGGGAAGGAGCACCAAGTTCTCAAGTCAAGGGGACAAAGAAGACAGAGGTCCCCTGAACTGGGCAGTCAACTGTGATCTGATCGGTTGTGACCAGCTCCAACTGCAGGGGGACAGCACTGAGCTGGGCAGTCAGCGTTGATCCAAAGAACCATATGCTAGTTGGGTCACTTCCAGAGGGAGGGGGCAGCCCATTCCCCTTAGCTGCCTGTAGGCCAGACCTGATCTCACAGGAGAGAGAGGATTCCTGGGGGAGGGGAAGAACCCCCTCCCCTCCAGACTAGAGGTGACAGCCCTGCCTGAGGACTCTAGACTGAGAGAAAATGAGCATGAGTCAATGATACAGAGTGTGGACTGCCCCAGTCTGGCTTCCTACCATTCCTGAGGTCCCTTCATGCTCAGGCCCTCTGCCCCTTCAACCCTCACTACCTGTGGCAGGGCTCCTCCCTCATTCCTGCCCCCAGCCTCCCTCATCCCACTGACATTTCCAGAGCTGCTGTCCTCCCTTGCTCACTGGCCAATGCATGGACCTCATGGGGTATGCACAAAGGACTCTTCCTGGCACCAGGGGAAAACTAGCTTGCTGTATCCAGAGGGCTTCTGGGGGGATGGGGACTCTGAGCTCCAAGCCTCTATGTCTGTCCCACCGGCCAAGGAAGAGGCTTCATGCCACCTGCCCACCTATCTACCTGTGAGCACTTTCAGGGCCCCCAGTCAGCACTGGAAGCGAGGCTGGATGTGGGGAGCAAACAGCCCTCCTCAGGCCTGAATCTGCCCACCACATAGCACTGTGCCTGCGTTGTTCCTCACCCTCCATAGCCCTTGCCTAATGGTCACTTTCTAATTGTAGGGTCATGTGGCTTGAGGGCCCTGGTCCTGCAGAGAACTCTAGGAGACACCATCATCACTTGGGACAGGCAAGGAAGATGGAGAGCTCCTGGCTACTTCTGACCAAAAGCCCAGGGCAGTCAGGAGAGCCCTGGGGCAGCCTGGGGACAGGCAGGGCTGGTACCCAGTGTCACATGGGAGCCATGGCTTGCCCTTCTACCTTGGGAGTTCCTCACCCCCATGCCTCCTGGAGCTCAGCTCCATAGGGCAGAGATTGTGTCTAGCTGTACCTGAAAGCTCACACTGTACCTTTCTCTCTCCAAAGTCGGGCCTTCTCTCCCCTCACTTTCTCCTGGGGGTCTTTAGCACTTAGCATTCTTGTGTTTGATGATTTATGTATGGGTGATTGTCCCGCTAAATGGAACACAACTAGGGTTTTGCATAACCCAAAGTCACATTCTACTGTACATTGTCTTAATGTCAGATTCTACTCAGCAACCTTGTGCAGAACAGAATGAAACATTGATCCTGCACCATCCTTATCATTGTTACCATGTCTCAATCCATTTTGTTGAAGGTCTTCCTCTCTCAGTAACCCTCGACTAAGCATAATGCTCACCAGGTACTAGTCCCTCCTGACAACATGGACAACATATGTGAGATGGTCTCAAGATCCCTACAACTAAGAAGGGCTATACTTCTTCCAGGATAGATTTGTTCATTCTTCCAGCCTACTCACTTTCACCAGAAATACTCTTACATTTTAAGCAGTCTGTGGTATATTCAATACTCTCTGCCAACACAATTCAAAGGTATTAATTCTCCTTCACTCTTCTTTATTCATTGTCCAGCTTTTAAAGCATGTAAGATGTTTGAAAAGATCATGGGTCGGAAGTGAGTCCTCAAAGTGTCCATGCTTTTTAAATTCTGTAAAGAGGGCCTTAAAAAAAAAAAAAGAGGGCCTTGGCAGAGATTTACTAGTGCAGTTCATCAGTTGGTTTCTTTTTTTAATTAATATTTTTATCAGTGTGTTTCAAGAATGTGTATTGTGTTTTATACAATCTTTTACATTTTTTTTCATTGCTGTATGTTGTGGAGGGGTTTCCCCCCCTTAACAGTCATTTTGCTAATAACTAGGCCATGCCTTGTGCCTTTATATCCCCCTTTTCGAAATCCAATGTCTTAATTGCCCATCCCTATCAAATCAGTACTCTCAGAGAACTAGCATATCCCTTTTGCTAAGGAAGCCTCTGTTCAATTTGGAAACTTTCAGCATCTGCATCCACAAGCAAAGTCCAGTCCAAAGCAAGCATCCGTCACCCCTAGCTCAGAGCATCACTTGCTTTCTTGATTATTGCTTCCGTGAGCATTGATTGTAGTTCCAAGTAAAATGAAATCCTCAACAACTTCAGTCTTTTCTCAGTCTAGTTGTGAGGAATTTTATGTTCAGCTGTAATCTGTACTGGAGGTTGTGGTTTATTAGCTACATCAATCAGTAAGAGCTTCAGGTTGTCTTCATTTTACACAAATGAGATTGTGTCATTCACCTATCGCAGATGGCTGATGAGTCTTCCTCCAACCCTGATGCCACATTCTTCAAATAATCCAGCTTCCCAGAGCATTCATTCAAAATACAGATGAATGGATTTGGGTTAAGTATACAATTCTAGTTCACATCTTTCATAATTAAAATACAAAGTGTCCCCTTGTTCTTATTAAAGAAAAACCTGCTTATTGGTCTAAGTACAAGTTATTCTTGAACACAGTTAACTGTTCAGGGCTGCTATGCATAAGATTTTCATGGTTATTTTTTTAATTGGCCACTAGTTCCTTTTCCTTATTCGTACTCTAAAAGCCTTGTTGAAACCTGTTCCTAATGAGTTACCCTACTGATAACTTAAAATCCAAGTGGCATAGTTTCTGGTGTCACAGCCACCATAATACTGACATACAAGTGATGGCTGTGTAGTTACTTTTAAGTTGGCACTGGCATGATGTTTTAGCAGTTCACAACTATAGATGGAATCCAGAACCACAAAAAAAAAAAAAAAACCATCCAACTCTGACCTGTGAAACCACTGATGCCACTTGGGATCCACCTTGCATCTCAATGTATGACCCTCCCCTGGCACTCCTGTGCCCTTGGCACCTGTCCTCCACAGTGCAGTCTTGCTGTGTCTCCGCCACGGAACAGCTCAGGGCAGGATGAGGCTAAAGCATGCCTCTGGTCCTGCAGACTGATGGGAGTGAAGTTGGTCTCTGCTTCAGAGGTCCGGAGAAAATGGCAATTGTGTGCAGAGGAGCTAAGGTGAAGCAACCAGAGGACAGTTTTCCAGGTTCAAGGCTACGTCCTCTGTGCTAAATTCAGGGCCCAGTTGGAGCAGAGCTTCTCTGCTTATAAAGGAAAAAAATGGAAGCTCAGAGATGTAATGTCCCTGTCACACTGAGTGACAAGGCTGTACCTCATGCCCAGGCCAACCCCCCAACCCAAACCCACGGCTGCCAAATTGATTCCAGCTTAGGGTGACCCTTTATCAGTTTCCATAGTTGTAAATCTTAACAAGAGAAGGCTGTCCGTCTTTCTGATAGGGTTGAATTGGCGCTCTTTTCGGTTAGCCACCCAACTTTTAACCTCCTGCCCACCACAGCCACGTCCGAGCCATTGAAATTAGTGGGATTTGGCCATTGACCCCTTGAAGAGAAAACTGAGAAAGAGGAACCAGAGCGACCAGAGGGGACCCTGCTAGGACGGGAGGCTCCAGAGGGACTCAGAGTCTTGGGGAAGGCCTGAGGGAGGTGGGCCTAATGCACATGCAAGGGTCAGCACAAGCAGCTGACTCTGCTGGACAGTCCCACCGGGATCGGTGCAGAGGAATCCCCGCCCCTTTCTCCACTGCAGGACCTTTTGGGAATAGTAGTCCAGGCCTGTCCTCGGCCTTTCACGTCACACCACGCAGACCCGAAAGCGGCCACGTCCAGTAGCGAATCCCAAGGACTACAACTCCCAGGGAGCTGCGCGCTGCGCCGGTTTGCGCCGGGTGCCGCGCGGCCTTGTGGGAGCGGTAGTTCGGCGCGCCTCCCCGCGCCGCGTGCGCCCGGGGCGCAGAGC
>NW_006399901.1:7162150-7218892 GCF_000299155.1 Elephantulus edwardii | reverse complement strand
GCCGGACTCGCGGGGCGGTGGACGCGAGGGCGGGGACCATCGGTCCAAGCTGCCTCTGCGGGGAAGAGTGGGCCGCGTCGCACGCGGGGGCAGAAGTTGTGGAGCGGCTGACGGAGCGAGCAGAGGCCAGGACCACGACTCCGGGCCGCGGGACTAAGGAAGCGCCGCTGCGCCGCGAAGGTGAGTTCCAGCATCCAGGCCGAGGGCGGGCACCCGGCGGGAGGCTGCCCGACACAGGCCTGGCAGGAGTGCTGCTCTCACTGCGATCCTGGCGGGCTGGCGGGCCCGGGGCCTCCAGGGCCAAGGAAGGCGGCCCTGGAACCCAGTCCGCCTCCTGCCCCGGGGCTGTCCCTGAGCATCGGCGGGGGGCGCCAGGCTGGACTGGGGCGTTCTCCCGGAAGAATCAGGTTATGACAGGGAGCCGGCAGGAGCAGGTCATCAGGGTCACTTAGGGTCTAGCCCCGGGTGCTGTCGCCCTAGCGGTCTCCGCAGCCCCTACCTGCCCTTGAGTGCCCTTATTCCTCGGACGGAAGTCTTGGATCTGGACAGTGCTCCGGTGCGGCATCTGTGCAGCTAGCAAAGGCCCGCCCGAGACTCCAGACTGCCCGTGTATCGGCTCCACACACTTCCTCTTCTCGACTGAGGAGCAAGGAAGTTAGAGAGTCCCCAGGCTAGTCTCCCAGTGTCCTGCGGTGTCTGGCTCCCGACTCTGGGAAACCCTCGGCGGATCTGGACACCCCCAGCTCCTGAGTCCATGCCCTGTGCTTGAGACCCTGCCAATCGGCATAGAATCTGCTCCCAACAGCCTTCACCTCAATTACCCCTCTTTGGAGTCCCTGTTTCTCCCTTTACCTAGTCTGGAGGGGAGGGAGAGTATGATCACTACAAGTATGGGGAGCCCCCTCTGGCTCACACCCAGCAGTGTTGTGTTGAGAGAAGTGGGGTAACTCTATTCTTATAGGACTGTGACTTTCACAGTGGGAGGCGGATTGAGAGCTATAGTGTTTCCTGAGTCTGCTCTGCAGAGAGGCCTGGTGGGAGTTAGGGGCCACCCCACCTGCCTCTCTCCGGCACCTCTTCTGAGACTCCAGATACTTGGAGTCTCAAAACTGGTTCAGCCCAGGCCAGTGACCGTGGGAAACAGGTTTACAGTGCTACTTCCTGAACTTGAGCTACCTGAATTAGGCATGGACGGCACCTTGGGCCTCCTAGCCCTGGAATCTGGGAGCAGAAGTGACAGGCCCACTTAGCCATCACCCGTTCAAATGGTGGGAAGATTTTGGATATCCAGCTTAAGGGACCAGCTTGACCTAGTTGGTTTGTGAGCAGCAGTATCTGGTGCTTGGGACTCGCCCTGGAACTTCACAGACAGAAAGGAGGCCGTCTGGGCTACCCAGCTGGCCAGAGGAAGAGAAGTAGGGACCACTTTCTGGTCTACTGCAGACTGCTTGTTTCTGTCCGTGGTGCTGCTATTCACTGGCTCAAAGTGAAGGGCCACTGCTGGCCCGGACTTGGCCCTGAAGTTGTTGTCATCAGATGTCACAGAGGGAAAACAAGAAGATGTGGTGTGAGTGACCTGGTCTCTTGGGAAGGTGGTAACCCAATGGTCTGTCTTGTCCATGCATATTCTGGGTGACAGCTTCCTTTGCCCTTAGGCTCCTGACCCACATCTCCTACCTGGTGCTTCCCTGTGTCCCAGCTGCCACCCTCAGAAGCGTCCCAGCCTCCAGGGCGTGGCCACATCACTCCAGTTTAAAATGCCCCAGTCCAGCCATCTTTTCAGGATATCTGAGTTCCCTGGGCCCCTGTAGGACACTGGCTCTAAGTCCTCTCCACAGAGCCCCTCCATGGTTCCTTCTGAAACTCTGTAGGTTACTGCAGTCTTCACAATTGATGTCACCCCATACTATGGGCTTTCTGTCACTCCAGTGGGGTTGAGTGCTAGAGGCAGACCCAGTCCAGTACCACCTGGCTAATGAGCGGTCAATGAGTCGCACTCTATGGAAACCCTGGGCTTTTACAGCTGACTGAAGCCCTCTCAGCTGGCTTGTCCGAGTTGGGCAGCCCTCCTGAGCCAGGACTTCCCTAGAAGAGGTGAATTGGCAGGGGCTTTGTTGAACCTATTGGGCATAGAGTCATCTCAGTCACACTGTTTTTCATGAATGACTTCATGGGCTGCCAGGACCAGGCCTGCCGCTGGGGTGCTGCAGGAGCAGAGTGACACCCTTACGTCTGGCTTAGGCCTCCATGGTCAGGACACTAGCTTGTACTGTCTGCTCAGGGCTTCTGGGGCAACAGCATGACTCTCCCTTGAGTGCGAGTCCAGTGAACAGGCACACTTGTGCCCATGCCCTTCCGAGGCCTGTGAGTCCTTGTCCTCTCTCTGCTTCCTCCCCACAAACACAGCAGCCCTTGGGGCCCCAGAGGAAATAAGTCCTCCCAGACGTCTGTCTTTGGTCACAGTTACCACAGTGTCAGAGCTCCTGGCTGGGGCCACGGAAAGTTCCCCTCGCCCTCCATGTTTCTGGGGAGACAGCCCTTGGGAACCAAACAGCCTCTGCCACTAGCTACACCTGATGCTCACTCCACTGAAGAGATGACTGCAGGGAGCCAAGGTCATGGGGCACTCAGAGGCCTAGACTGCCCTGTCCGAGGGTAAGCACGCTGCTCAGTTCTCCTGGGGCTCCCAGTACTTGGCCAGTTCCCAGCAAGGACCCTAGATGTGCTATCCTCTCCATAAAGGAGGCACTTGGTGGACAACAAGTCCCAAGCTCAAGACTGATACTGATAGTCTCGGGTGTCATTTGGGGACACTGACCCTCCCATGAGGGTGTGTCCTAGACACTCTTGAGGTGATTGGCATTCCCTCCCCCACCCGGGGTACAACTCGTGGGCTTTCCTGAACTCTGACTTATGTGATAAAGCTGGGCTCTGCTTTATCCAGGTCGAAGTCCAGAACCTTTTGTGGGGGTGAGGGATGTAAACCTTGCCCTGGTGACGAGGCCCCGGTCACTCCTCTGCTAGTGGGGAGACCAGTCTTTACACCCCAGCCTCCCTCAAGCCCCCTTATCCCCTTACTTGTAGATACCCTAGCCTCCCTCACCTGTAAACACCCCAGCCCCCCATGCTTCTTATTGTAGGTACTGCATTTCCCCTCATCTGTGCTATGAACACCTAGCCTACCTCCCCTCCTCATCTGTGAATAACCCAGCTCCCCTTATCTCCCTCATCTGTAGGCATCCCAGCTCCCATCATCCCACCTTAGCTCTATGCCCCGCAAAGCTGTGCATGCCACATATTGCCTCCCTGCACCCTGGTCACTGGCTCAGCTTGACCTTCTCCTCCTGCAGATTAATCAGAAGGTGCCCTGAACACTCCCCCCCCCCACATTCTTGCCTACCATAGTGGATTACCCTGTCTCTCCCATCATACGTGAACCTAGGCTTCCTGTCCCATGGGTCTCTCACCTTGTTATAGCCCAGGTTCTTCCAGCACAAGCCCTTCACCTTCTCTTGGCCTGAGTCCTTTGGAGGGAGTATGTGGAGTCATGTTTTGCCTCATGGCAAGAGTTTGGTTTACTCTGAGTACAAAATTCATTCAGAATACAGTAGCCAGGGACTGCTGAGCCCATGGACCCTCAGCTCCCCAGGAAGACTCCATTACAGTAGGTGTGGTTCTGGGGCCCACATCCAGCCTCAGTGTGGGAGTTCAGGCACACAGTCATTGTCACTGGAAGACGTGCCATCACGTTGAATACAATGTTGAGGTTTGTACCTGAGTGTAAAGGACTCCTCCCCCTTCTATCCTGCTCTTCAGGAAGCTTGGGCAGGGAAGCTGAGCCCCACTCTCCTTGCTCACGGCCCTCTTGAGTTAGCACCAGGAGCAGTGTGCCCAAACTGACCTTTGTCATCCTCCCACTCTTCTGCGACAGCGTCACAGTCCTGGGAGCTGCCTCTGAGAAACTATCACTCTGTCCCTTCAGTTGTATGAGGGGGTGTGGTCAGGACATGGGGGTGAGTTGTACCACATGAGTCTGTGTGGCTGGAGTCACCTGATGTGGTTTCAGGAAGGTCTGTCCTGCCTGGCTTGCGTGTCCTCATCCGGCTGTCAAACCTGCCCGCCTCTGGCACAGTCCTTACTGCCTAGCACTTCCTCAGGCAGCTTGCTTCACCCAGATCCAGGCCACAAGTCACACAGGAATGAATGCATTAGTTCTGAGACGAGCAGAGAGGGACCTGGTCAGACGAGCTCCCTGATGTGACAGCCTGTGAGACCAGACACGACCTAGGGCTGAGCCAGCAGGCCAAAGGGGCACGGGATGCTGCCACCGCCAGACTTGGGGTAAGGGTTGGGTGGCTCCAGGCAGCTCTTTCTCTCTTTCCACCAAAGGTTGCTTCTTAAGAAGCAACAGCTGCAGGCTTTAGTAGTTTCTCCAAGCTCCTGGAATGAGCTGGCAGATAGTGGTGTCTGAGGGGCACTCGACAGGTGGGCAGATCAACGAACCCATGAGTTAATAAACAGATGAGAGAATTGATGGATGAATGACTGAGAAATGAACCGACAGGTGATAGAACCTACAAGAGAGTGACCAGTAGGTAATAACCAAGAAGACAGATGCAGGCCCAAATGATTGATGAATGAATGAATGAGTGGGTGAACTAGTGAATGAATGGAGCAGGGTAGATGATCAAGAGCATGAATGTAAGAGGGAATAAGTGGGTGGATCAATGAAACTGAGTAAACCAGTGAGTAGTGAATGCACGGCTGACCGAAGGTGTACATGAATGACTAAATTAAGAGTGAATCAATGAGAGACAAATAAGATGATAGATATGTGAATG
Source organism: Elephantulus edwardii (assembly GCF_000299155.1). NCBI lineage: Eukaryota > Metazoa > Chordata > Mammalia > Macroscelidea > Macroscelididae > Elephantulus > Elephantulus edwardii. The sequence goes on along the minus strand of NW_006399901.1, from coordinate 7,214,051 downwards.
ATGAATGATGCATGAGGATGGACAGACAGATGACTGGCTGATGAGTAGATGGATCAGTGAATGGGTGAAATAGTGGGTGATCAATAAGAATAGGTGAATGAAGAAATGGATAAGTGGATGAGTGACAGTTGAGAGTCTAGGCAAACCTTTGAAGGAACAAACCAGTGAAATGAGTAATCAGTAAAGTGTTGATGAACATTAGCATGGATGATTGGTAATTGAGCCTGTAAGTGGACAAAGGCGTGGGCAGCTGTCTCTCCATGCCTTCTCTTGCCTTGGAACAGCGGGCACAGGAGCAGTGGTGGGCATTTAGATGGCTATACGAGGGTGCTTTTTGTGCTGGCCACCCAGCCACCTTGAGGTCTCACACATGCTGACCACGTGGCTCTCCTAGAGGCTGAGGCCCGAGGACATTTGAGTGTCCCTTGATACTTCCAGATCAATTTTTCAGTAGCATGGGATGGTTGGGACGCGTTAGGTTACATAAAATGTTTTTGCCAGAATTCCTCCTGCAATTGCCACGTGGCTGTTGGGAGAGAGCGATGGCCTCTTGGGCTTCGACAGGTATCCTTGCCTTGGACCAGAAGAAGGAATTTGAGTCAGTATCATCACTTTGGCAGACCCAGCACTGATGTCATATAGATGTGCTTCTGTGGGCCAGTCCCAGCGGCAGCACAGGACAAGAGTGGCCCACACAGCAGAGGTCTGAGCCACTCCTGTGTCAGCCTTGACAAATGCCGTTCCTCCAGTCATTCTCACTGTATGAAGACAGTGAGCCCAGCTCTGTGTGAGCTCCAAGCCCAGTGTGTGCAACATGGTCCTGATCCCATCTCTTAAGTGTAGAGAGGACCAGAGTGGCCACACAGCCAGTCAGTATAAGGCAAATGACAGACAGGTCTTGGGTGACCAATCTAGATTGATGCTACAGTGGGCACCTAGGGTCCACAGCTCTGCCCACAGCATTCCATGCAGGGGAGAATCGTGAAGGGCTGTCCTACCCAGACAGGACCTCAGCCACCGGCTCAGTCGCCCACCTCTCTGTAGCCAAGGGAGTTGCATTGCCCTCTGGGATGACAGAGGTGGTCACGGGTCCCTGCCTTCTGCATTAAAGACCTCATCCTGGGAGGGACCTATCCCTTGGCCCCACCACTGCCAGCATTCACCATGTGTCCAGGGAGCCCTATCTAGAGAACCCCCTGTTGTTTGTCTACCACCTCTCAGCACCTCCAGGATGCCCCTTTCTTGCACTTAGAGTGTGGATAGGTGGGGTGGCACTTGAATCCTGGGAGAAGTGGAGAAAGCACAACTGTGGGCCTGCGTTCCTAACGTGTCCTGGATGCCGTAGCTGGGCAGCTTCCGTGCGCAGAAAGTCAACCAGCTCCGAGGTACATGTGTCCTGGCATCTGAGGGGACAGTGTGGTCATTTCAGCCAAAAACTGTCCCTCAGCCACCCTGTGTTCTCAGTATGCTCTGGAGGGCCAGTGGGGCTGAAAGAGCTCTTTGTCTTCATCTAAGCATCCCTGCATAACTTCCTGCATTAGAGCCTCTTCTGCTGATGAACCGTCTGCAGAGTAGACAGTCATACCTGCCCATAGGGGCCAGGTGTCTGATGTGTGGGCTGAAGGTGCCCTGGCCGTTCCACTGAGCACACCCACCATGCTGACCCTACCCCTTGGCTCTGCAGCCTTGTTCACAAGAGTCACACCTGTCTCTCTCTTTCTCCATTCTCTGTGTGTGTATGTTTATTTCTGTCACTGTCTTCTTCACTCTGACCAGACCACCCCCGTCTCCGGCGTGGCCTCCGCTCTCTGCAGCCCCTCACACCGGCCGGATGTGACCGGCAGGCGGGGCCATGGGGAGCTCCGCCTCCTCGCTGGCCACAGAAACCGAGTCAGACCACGGCTTCCCTGGGGGGACATCCTACCCAGGGCCCCCAGCGGCCAGCTGGTGCAGGAGCGGCCCTGGGGGACCTGTCTGGGGAGGCACCCTGGTTGCCCGACAGCACATGCCCTTGCGGCCCCGGGCCCGAAGGTAAGAACGTGGGGGTGCTGGTGCAGAGCAGGCACCTGTTCATCAGGACTCTCCATGACCTTGACCTAACAACTTGGTGGTCTCCAGTCACAGGAGGGGCTTGGTGGGCCAGGCTTGGGGGATGTGGCCCACCTGCATGGCTGGGGAGCTGCTTGCACACGGTGTGGGCGCTTGGCTGCTTCAGAGCTGCTTAGACAGCACTCCTTTGGCCTGGGAAGGCCACTTGCACTGAGGTCTCTAGCCATCTCCCTGCAGGGTTTCCACAAGACTGAGCTGGTTCAGAAAGGATCAGGTATAGCCAGGAACCAGGACAACATACACCTTCCACAGAATCCAAATCTCTAGCAAGTTTTGACCCAAGTAGGAAATTTATTCTGTTTGTTTGCTGAGCAAGTAATCCAAAAAACCAGCCCCACAGGAGAAGCTGGCATTGGAATGAGAGGAAGACGTGTCAAATCATGGCGAACTGAAAGGATTGAAGATGTCAGAAAAACATGGCGAGCTCTGGTGGTCTAGTGGCAGGAAACGGCACTGCAATCCCAGAGGTGTGCGGTTCAAATCCACCAGATGCTCTGCTGAAGAAGGAGGAACAATCAATCGCCTCCTGTACCAGTCAGATCCAATTTGACGGTACACACATTAAAAAAAAACAAACAAACAAAGATTGAAGGTGTCAAGGCTCTATTTTTCTTGGATCAACAATCAGTACCCATTGAAGTATTACTAGATGCTTTTGAGTCAGAAGTGACAGGACATCTGATGACATTATAAACTGCTGATAAGAACCTTTTAAAAGTGCGAAGGAGCTTAAGTGTCACTTTGAGGACTAAAGTGCACCTGAGCCAAGTTGCCCTGGTATTTTCAGTTGTCCCTTATGCATGTAGTGGTTAGACAAGGACCAAGGAAGGTTGAAGAATCGATAGCTTTAAACTATGGAGTTGGTGGGGAGCTCTGGTGGCCTAGTGGCAAGAAGCTGTACTGCAATCTCAGAGGTGCGTGGTTCAAATCCACAAGATGCTCTGCCGGAGAAGGAGGGAAAATTTCCCTCCTGTACCAGTCAGATCTGATTTGACGGTACACGCACAATAAATAAATTTTTAGAAAAACACCAAACTATGGAGTTGGTAAAGAATATTGAATGGTGGACTGGCAGAATGAACAGATCTGTCCTGGAGGACATGCAGCCAGATTCTCCTTAGAAACCTCCGCTCTCATACTTCAGGCCTGTCATCAAGAAGTCCCTGAAGAAGGAAGGACAGCAGACTTAGTGGAGAGTCAGCATAAAGGACGATAACCCTCGATGAGATGGGCTGACACGGTGACTGCAACAGTGGGTTCAAGCACAGCAGAGGTAGAGCACCGGGCAAGGTTGGCTCTGTTGGACGTGAGGTCCCTGGGAGTCAGATCTGCCTCCTCAGTGCCTACTGACAGTAATAGGAAGCAGCCATATGGGCCCCAATCAGAGGTGGCAATTGACATGTTCAGTGGACTGTAGCTGGCCATCAGCTTTGAGAAGAACACTGATGCCTTATTTTTTCCACAGTCAGATTTGGTTGCTCTGCAGCATGCACACTGCCCTTGTTCTCGCTGCCCATGACAGAAGATTCCAAAATTGTTTGGAAGCCCTGGATTTGGGGGCTGTGGGTCTCCTGCTGGCAACTTCCTCTCCCTGCCCGCTGCATGGGGGGTGTCTGCCGAGGGCTGCATCAGTCAGACCTTTGCACGCTCAGCTCCCTCCAGGTATACCACTGAGACTGGTCCTCCTTGCTCTCCTTTTCTTGGGGGAAGGCTTCTCAGGGACAACCTTGGTGTTCCTCCTGGTGCTGTGAAGGCCCAGACCACATGGAACCCTATGACCACCTTATTTGAACCTCTTAGCCGATTTTCTGGAGACTCCACAGCTGTTTAAAGTTCCCCTGTCACTGGGGCTCAGCCAGTCTGGGGAGGTGTTAAGCCCACACCACACCCCATAAGACCCCAGTGTTCATTCCAGGTCACTCCTCACCACAAGCCCCAGGTAGCTGCTGGCCAGATTCTGCTGGTCCCATAAAGTGATGTCTGACCAGTAGTTCCCACTCCTGAGGTTCTTCTGTGTGACAGCACAAGTCAGAACTTCAATTCTCTTTATGGCCAAGTGACATCTCATGATGGAGGTGGCCTGCAGTCCTTTCGTCAGCACCCATGGTGGACACTTCAGCAGGTGTTTGCAGAATTGCTGAATCTGGCGCCTTGAGTCTGTTTCAATGTTCAGAAATGGACAGCCTTTTCTGTGGTCCTGCGCCAGGTTCCCACACAGTGCAAGGGACTTCTCTTCATACTCATCATGACCTGTGACTGACTGGCCGTTTGAGGCTAGCTGTCCTCATGACGTTAGATGACACCTCCTGTGGCCCTTTCTGCATCTTCCTGAGAACCACTGATTCAGGTGTCTTCTCCGTGCCTGTTCCATGCACTGCTGCTCACCTGTGTCTCCTTGCTCACGGGTCACGTGGGGTGGAGCACCGCTCGGCACTCAGATGCTCAGGGGATGCCGTTTAATGGCCTGGCTCCTGTCACTTGCCAGCTGGTAGGTCTTGTTTGTGGGCTCAAGGAAGACCTCAGGTTGCCTAGCTCAGAGCCCACTGTTTAAAGACCACTTTAAAGTGACCTTTCTTTGTAACGGAGTCCCACATATTCGCAGCAATCTAAGCAGCTCAGAGTGGGGATGTTTCTTGGGGTGGCCCTCAGCTCACCAGCCTGTTGGCTGCATGCTGCCTGCACACCCCAGACCCACCCCCGTACCCCACTGTTCCATTCTAGAGTCCTCTCTGGCCTGGTGAGAGGGACACCATGGCAGGCGGGACTGCTGGGGATACAGAAGGCAGTGCTTGGGGCAGTGAATGGGGAGTCTGAAGGTAGATGTATATGGGGGTGGCAGGGAACACAGGTGATAAGTCTGGAGAAATAATGTAGGGGTGAGTGTGGATAAGGGGGTTATCTGAAGAAGCAGTGTAGGAATATATGTGAGGGTGTATGGGTGGTGGCATTGGGAGTGGCAAGGGTACATGTGTGGTTTGTACCTGGGGCATGGTATGAATGAAGAGGATGTGGGTATATGAGTGTGTGTGGCAGTGAGAGGTGTGGATATACACATACATACACATGACAGGTCCGAGTCCAGCTGATCCTTCTGGCCAGTGAGCTGCTCTGGACCCCCCCCACTCTCAGCTGCCCCTACCTCCAGACATATCCACCACTGGAAATGGTCTCCCAGTCCCCTGCTCCTGGCTGTGCCACATGCATAGTATGGGATGTGCATGGTGGATGGCTGGGCCTGAGAGGGCCTTCCCAGGACCATCAGCACAGGTGTCGGTGCGAACACGTGTATTTGTGTGCATGCACTTGCCCATGCATGTGTGTGTGGGGGCATAGGTCTACTCTGCCCCTTCTCCCGCCACACTCTGGTTCTTTACTCAGGGGGACAAAGAGGGAAGGTTGCTTTCTGAGTCTCTTGAACTCAGAAGAGAGGTCAGCCCTGGCCTGATCTCAGCAGCTCTCTGGGCTGGGCGCCGTGGAGAGACCGCTCTTTGGTGATCAGGTCGCCAAACCAGGGGCTCCGGGAGATGCTGCTGCCTACCTGGGTGCTGAAAGGCCCCGCACCTTCATTTTACGAACCCCTCATCTCTAGAGATAAGGCTGCTTTGATTCTCTGCTTGCCCTCTGCACTGTCTCAGAGCCCCCCATCCCCAGCTCTGAGTACAAGGCCGCCCCTAGAGCTTCAGGCCCAGGACCACTTGGGGGTCTTTTGTTTGGTAGTGGATTGAAAGGTCAGGTTCTTTTTCTTGCTGAGCCGAGAGACTCGAGCTGAGATGTGTGGTGAGCATGCAGCCTCACTCTCCTACAAAGCACCATCGATTTTTCCCACTGGCAGGGCGGGGGGTTGGTGTGGAAGCCATTGTCTGGAGTGCAGCCCCCTCACATGGATGCTGATTAAGCAAACACCTGCTGCCCTCTGGGAGCCCCAGCCAGGGTCCTCAGACCATGCCCTAGGCCAGGGCTCTAGGTAGGTAGTGGTCAAGAGTGCCCCCAAGGCAGAGGCGTAGATACGGTGCTGGACCTTCCCACCCTTACCTGTGTGCGGCCTTGGTCCCATCAGCCATGTATGGCCCAGCTTGCGGGGTCTCACTGCTGCTCTCTGAGCCTGTTCTCTGACCCTCTGTGCACCCATCCCCACTGTGGGTCAAATTGGTGTGGCCATCACACCATGATACACTCTTTGCTCCCCAATAGGCTACCCTTTTGTCTGCAGGAGGGACAGTGGGTAGGAGTGCCCTGGGAGGTACTGGGTGTGCAATGAGCATAGTCCCCCAGGCAGCCTTAGCCCCATCTGGAGTTGTCTAGTCTCAAGGTGGGGGCTGTGAAGCCCAGGGGACACCCCAGATCAGGTAGCGGTCTTATTCATCCACTCTGGGTTCCTAGCCAAATAAATGGCCTTGGAGCCAAGATAGGGGCCCAGCCCTGACTCAGTCCCCTGTCTCCCACAGCCACACACACTCGCCTGGGTCTATGGCCACTGTCCGGGAGTGGTCCTGTGCTCGCTGCACCTTCCTGAACCCAGCTGGTCAGCGCCAGTGCTCCATCTGTGAGGCCCCCCGGCAGAAGCCTGACCTCGAACAGATCCTGAGGCTCAGCGTAGAGGAGCAGAAATGGCCCTGCGCCCGCTGCACCTTCCGGAACTTTCTGGGCAAGGAGGCCTGCGAGGTGTGCGGCTTCACCCCAGACCCTGCACCTGGGGCCCCTCTGGCCCCCACCATCAATGGGGCCCTACCACCACCTCCTGCTGTTTTGGCCGAGCCTAGGGGCAGCTGCCAGGAGGAAGCAGGGTCTATGAGGACGGCGGGGCAGGAGACCACAGAGCCAGCGGGGGGACGAACCGAGGAGGTGACCACAGAGCCAGGGGGCTGGGCTTGCCCACGCTGCACACTGCACAATACCCCTGTGGCCAGCTCCTGCTCTGCCTGCGGGGGTCCCCGCAGACTCTCCCTTCCCAGGATCCCACCTGAGGCACTGGTAGTACCCGAGGTTGTGGCCCCTGCTGGTTTCCACACTGGGCCTCCCCCACCCCCACCAAGCCTACCTGGGGATGGCCCCGAGGCTACCCCTGTTCCAGCTGGCCAAGGTGTGACCACAGTCGACCAGGAGCCCCCACACCTCGTCCCCTTCAGCCCCTTCTCACCACCTCTTCAGAACAACCCTGTTCCCCGGAGCCGCCGGGAAGTGCCCCCCCAGCCACAGCCGCCAGTGCCTGAGGCTGCCCAGCCTTTGCCTAGCCCAAAAGCACCACCGTGTCTGGGGCGGGCAGGGTCTGGTGCCCCCCGCCTGGTGGAGCTGCTGTCAGGCCCCCGGTTGAGTGTGCTGGAGGAAGCAACTGAGGGCAGCCCAGTCCCTGGGGAGGGCTGTGGTCCCTCTCCAGGTGACACCATCGACTTGGCTGGTGACTCCGTGCGCTTCACACCCGCCAGCCCCTCCAGCCCAGACTTCAGCACCTGGTCATGTGCCCAGTGCACACTGCGCAACCCCACGGCAGCTGCCCGCTGCTCTGTCTGTGGCTGCTCCAAGCTGCACGGCTTTCAGGAGCATGGTGAGGCTCCTGGCCGCTGCCCTGACTGCAGTGCTGACCGGCCAGGGCTCTGCAGCTGTGGCCGAGCCCCCTCGGCTCGCAAGGCCATCCGCCTTCTGCCCCCCACACCCACCGAGCGCCCAGCCCAGTGGGCCTGCCCTGCCTGCACCCTGCTCAACACACCCCGCGCCCGACACTGTGCCGCCTGCCACACGCCACAGCTGCCCGAGGCCCCACGCCATGGAGCTGCTACCCTGCGACGCCGGGAGAGCGTGCTGGTGGAGAAGCGGCGTCTGACCGATGAGGGCCAGGCCAAGGCCTTATGGGAGCACATAGTAGCCTTCTGCCGGGAGGTGAGTGGGCAAGATGGAAACGGCATGGCGGTGAGGGGGATAAGGTGAGCGGGCAGGGGCAGTAAGAGGGGGACAGATGTGCCAAGCCATGTAGGGTAAGTAGTGGTCTCTCCTCTGGCCTGGGTCCCCACCCCACGTCATCTCCACACAGGAGCTAGAGGCTAGGAAGAGTGAGTTCCTGACTGCCCTTCTGAGTGCTGGCGGTAGGGTCCCCCTGGGAGATGCTACCTGTGTCCTTTGGCCACCACCCTCTGTAGCCAGACCTGCATTGCTGCTACTCTCCCACTAGGGCCTTACTGGGGCCTGGGCCCTCACAGGCTTTGTCCTGGCCAGGCCAGTTTGCACAGCCATGGACAGGCTGAGGTCAGCAGGATCCTACGGGATCCAGTAGTAGTCTAACTCTCTGGTTGTGAGTCATAGGTTGGCCAAGCAAGCCCATCCAGTCCTGACCCCTTTTGGTCCCCACAGAACGGTGTGAACTTTGTAGACGACAGCTTCCCGCCCGGGCCCTCATCCGTGGGCTTCCCCGAGGGGGACGGTGTCCAGCAGCGTGTGCGGCAGTGGCTGCGGCCCCATGAGATCAACTGCTCTGTGTTCAAGGACCCTGCAAGTGTGCCCTGGAGTGTGTTCTGCAGGCTGCGGCCCTCGGACATCCTGCAAGGGCTCTTAGGGAACTGCTGGTAAGGGGAAGATGGTGGACGGAGCAGCGTGGGGTGCAGCCTGGCCACAGGCCCCCTGAGCTGCCTCCTCCACAGGTTCCTCAGTGCCCTGGCGGTGCTGGCCGAGCGTCCAGACCTGGTGGAAAGAGTCATGGTCACCCGAGACCTGTGTCCTGAGGGTGCCTACCAGGTGCGGCTGTGCAAGGATGGCACATGGACCACAGTGCTGGTGGACGACATGCTGCCCTGTGACGAAGGCGGCTATCTGCTCTTCTCACAGGTGGGTGGGGCGGGGTGGGTGGGGATCAGGTGGCCGGGCACCCACGCCTCGAGTCCTCTAACTCCTACCTCCCCACAGGCCCAGCGGAAGCAGCTTTGGGTGGCACTCATCGAGAAGGCGCTGGCAAAGTTGCACGGCTCCTACTTCGCGTTGCAGGCAGGCCGGGCCATCGAGGGCCTGGCCACCCTCACAGGGGCGCCCTGTGAGAGCCTCCTGCTGCAGGTCAGCTCCACCAATCCTAGAGAGGAGCCTGTGGACACTGACCTCATCTGGGCCAAGATGCTAAGCTCCAAGGAGGCAGGGTGAGGTGGTGCAGGGTAAAGTAGGTGCAGGGGGGAGGCAGAGGTGATTTGGGGAGGGCTGCCCCCAGGGAATCAAGTCTGCGGGGACCAGGGGTCAGCACGATCACTCCACCACAGGTTCCTCATGGGTGCCTCTTGCGGCGGGGGCAACATGAAGGTGGATGACGCAGCCTATGAGAGCCTGGGCCTGCGCCCCCGTCACGCCTATTCCATCCTGGACGTCAGGGATGTGCAGGGCTCCAGGTATGTCTAGGGTCCAGGAAGCTGGGGTGGGCAAGGCATGGTCAACTGTCACGTCAGTACTTTGTCCGTAGGCTCCTGCGGCTCCGGAACCCATGGGGCCGCTTCTCCTGGAATGGCAGCTGGTCAGACGAATGGCCCCACTGGCCAGGGCACTTGCGTGGAGAGTTGGTTCCACTGGGCAGTGGTGAGGGCGTTTTCTGGATGGAGTACAGTGACTTCATCAGGTGCGGGGTTGTTGGATCTACCAGGGGTGGGAGACGAGGCAGAGGTTATGTCTAAGAAACAGCTGCATCACCCAAGGACCCAGAGCAGTAGGGACCCCAAGGCCAGCCGGCCACTCCCGGTCTTGAGCTGCAAAGCTAGGCCATGTACTGGTCAGATGCCATACCCAATGGCCTTACAAAGTCTGGGGTAGAGGGATGACAAGAGAGCCCCACACATGTGCAGGTGGCCTGGAGCACATAAGGCCACTGTCCATCCTTCCGGGCAGGTACTTTGACTCAGTGGACATCTGCAAGGCACGCTCGGACTGGCAGGAGGTGCGGGTGCAAGGCTGTTTCCCGCGCTCAGCCAGCGGACCTGTGGGTGTCACTGCGTTAACTGTGCTGGAGCGAGCCTCGCTGGACTTTGCCCTCTTTCAGGAGGGAAGCAGGTGGGGCAGGCAGAAAGGATGGGTGGGCTGTGGTGGGGTCACCATGAGCCACCCTAACCTGAGTCCTTCACTACAGGCGCTCAGATGCGGGGGACAGCCACTTGCTGGACCTGTGCATCTTGGTGTTCCGGGCCACCTTTGGCAACGGTGGCCGCCTGAGCCTGGGCCGCCTTTTGGCCCACAGCAAGCGGGCGGTCAAGAAGTTTGTCAACTGTGACGTCATGCTGGAGCCGGGAGAGTATGCCGTGGTGTGCTGTGCCTTCAACCACTGGGCTACCAACCCCACGGCCTCACAGGGTAGTAGGGAAGCCTGGGCACGGCAGGCAGACTTTTGTGTAGGGTGTACACCAGGCATCCGGCACCCCCTAATGCCATTGATGCTCACCTTGCAGCCCCCAGCCCATCAACAGGGAGTCCACGCTGCACCCCAGAGCCACCTGGCCATGTGCTGGCTGTCTACAGCTCAAGGCTGGTGATGGTGGAGCCGGTGGAAGCCCAGCCTACCACACTGGCCGACGCCATCATCCTGCTGACTGAGAGCCGCGGTGAGCGTCACGAGGTAGGGACATAGCCCTGAGGAGGCAAAGCACCCTGTCTGTGGGCCACTTCATCCCCCCATTCATATCTGCCACCTTACCAGGGCCGAGAGGGCATGACCTGCTACTACCTGACCCACGGCTGGGCGGGCCTCATCGTGGTGGTGGAGAATCGGCACCCCAAGTCCTACCTGCATGTGCAGTGTGACTGCACCGACAGCTTCAACGTGGTGTCCACGCGCGGCAGCCTGCGCACACAGGATAGCGTGCCACCCCTGCACAGGTGGGCCCACCCGCGGCGACAGATGGGCACATTTCCACGCACAGATGGACAGATGTACACGCGTGTGTAGACAGACTTGTACACAGACGCTGCTGCTGCACAAGTAGGCCCACTCACTCTGACAGATGGGCACATGTCCACGCGCACACAGAAATGTGTTCAAGCACACGTACGTGCCACCTCTACACAAGGAGCCTGCCCACCCAGATCCAGACACACATCCACACTCACACATATGCAGAGGGGGACTCGCCCATGCACAGACATGTTTGCACACATCCCACACAACTTCCTCACAGGTGGGTCTGCACACACACACCCCCAACACACCTGCACAGCTAAGCCTGCATGTACACACACTCAAACACCCTGCCCCACTTGTATAGTTGGGCCTGCCCGTGCACATACCCCTCCACACACACACACACCTGTACAGCTGGGCCTGCACGTGCACATACACACACACACACCCCCGTACTGGACCTGCTTGTGCACACACAAACATGCCTTCAGACACACCCTCTCATGCACTCTTGTACTGCCAGCAACCCTGTCTGGCTCCTCAGCCAGTCTTTGGCCCTCTCCCCCAGGCAGGTCCTGGTGATCCTGTCCCAGCTGGAAGGAAACGCTGGCTTCTCCATCACACACCGACTCGCCCACCGCAAAGCAGCCCAGGCCTTCCTCAGTGACTGGACAGCCACCAAAGGCACCCACAGCCCCCCACTCACACCCGAGGTCGCTGGACTGCATGGGCCTCGGCCACTCTGACCCCTCGGCCCGCCCACCTGCACGCACTTTAGGAGGGAGGCCCAGGCTGAGGATGCCGGGACCAATCTCAGGACCCCTGGGGAGTCGGGGGCCCTCCCCACCCCTAACCGCCTTCACCCTGGGGCCAGTCAGCAGGGCCAGGGCCTCCTGGCTGCCAAGCAAATACCTCGAGCCAGCCACCAGCCACAGGCCAACCTTCCCCTCTGGTCATGGCCTCGGGACTTGGAATGCAGGTTCAGGAGCCAGCTTGGGGGGAGTTTTGGGGGGTCATGGTCAGCCCAGACCCCAGGACCCAGTCTCCCACTGGGATCCAAGGCCCAGCATCTCAGTGATAGCAGGGGCTGCTAAGGCGCAACCTCCTGCCCCCCTGGTATCAGCAGTGGGCTGGGGTGGCCTGTCCTAGGAGGCTGCTGCTGGGGAGATCTTCTCCTGTCCCCCTCCAGCGACACTATGCAATTCCTGGCCCCCAGGACCGAAGCCATGAAGGGCAGCAGGGCTGGGCCTTGTGTGGCAAGGCAGCCTCCGCCGGCAGACAGGGTCTTGGGGCCCAGGCACACACAGGCGGACCTATCTCCCCCCCCGCCCCCCCGCCACCCTCAGGGCCCCCGCTGCCCAGGGCCTGTCCTGGGGCTGGGGCCTTAGCAGAAGCAGCGAGCGCACCCCCCTCGGGACACACCCCCTCGGGCCTCCTTTGTACCTCCCCTTTTCTCTGAGCTGTGAATATTTTTAACTCTGTAAATACAGCAGCTCTTCCAACACACAAACTATTTTATCAACCGTCAGCCCGTCCCAGGGGTCCCCTTCCCCATGGGCGGGGTCCAGACTCAGGCTCCAATGGACCAAATAAAAGGTTTTGTTTTGTAACAGTGGTCTCTCCCTCTTTGCTGCCCCTCTAGGACTAGGAATGATGGTCTGTCCCAGCACAGTGGTGTGTGTTTGTATACACAGCCAGACCTAGGACTGGGGGGAGGGGGGGAGGGAGGCACCCCATCAGCTGGTCAGGGGTGGCCCCAGATGTTGCCTCTTCTGAGTTACAACATTCAATCAGGGTGTAGAAGGGGCAGGAAGCTGTTGGGAGCCAGTCCCGATCTCAGGAGCCCCCATGCAGCCCCCAAGTCACAGGTGCCCCCATCCAGGGCCCCACAGTCTGGGTGCAAGCTTGGCCCCACCAGGTGGGGGCCTCTGTAAGAGGCTGTCACAGGGCGCGAGATCGAATGTGAGAGCAATTAAAGCCACCAGCAGTGTTTGCTCCAGGCGGGCCTCGGGCAGCGGGGGAGCTGCCACAACACATCTCACGGCCGCTCAGCCGCCCGCCAGCACTGCATAGCATGCACCAAGGACCCTATCCTGCTGAGACCCCCAGACAGGCCCAGGGTGGGATGTGAGGAGACCTGGGTCAGGGTCTAAAGGAGCTAGGGGATGAGACGTATCTCCCCTGGGGGCCTGAATGTGCAGGGGGTGCTGGGTCCTTGGTGGCTGGGCAGAGCAATATGGTGACCCAGCATGAGCTAGAGGTCATAGCCACTGCCCCCCCCCTCCCAAGGTGGGCAAGTCACCAAAGTAGGAGCTAGATATGCAGCTTTAGTGTCAGGATCTTCCCCACTATCCTCTCAGTCTCCCCATTACCCTGTGACCCATCCCTATTATTCACTCTGCTCCATCCGGAGCCGGTCCTGGCCTCTCTCCCCATCACCACTGGCCCCTGTCCCAGCCTCACCCTAGCACCCTCATCGCCCACTTTGTGGCGTGGTGGCTGGCGTGGCCTTCCGGGGCAGGCGGGCGCTGAGGAGGCCTCCCTGTGAGTGGCCCTGTCAGAAGCAGTTAGCGTACACATTAGCCGCGGCCGTGCAGCCTGCCCCCTGCACAGCTCTGGGCGTTTGGCCACACTCCCACCCCGCCTGGGCCCCTGGTACCCACCACAGCCTCCTCACAGAGTACCCAGCCAGGACAGCCACCATGTGGGGGGAACTCTGAGCCAGCTCCACACCCGGTCCTGCAATGATGGGGGTGCTGGGGTCAGGGCTGGGAGGAGGTTCTGATCCCCACGCCCCCGCCCGCCGCCTGCCACTCAGGCAGGAAAAATCTCCTATGACAGGCCAGGGAGGCGGCCCCCAGGCCACAGGACGCAGCGCCGATCCTCTTCTGGAGCATATGGTGGCTGTCGGCCTGGGGCAGACGGGTGGGCGGGCAGCCAGAGCCTCTCGCCCCACCCGCCCAACTCCCCAGAGCCCATGTGACTCAAGAGGCACCTGCCCTGGCTCGCATGCCTCCCTAAACGCCGAACTCACTCCTGCTCAGCCTCTTCCACTTTAAGGGGTGATGACTCAAGAGGCAGAACTGCAGCAAGGGTGCAGGGGGACGTGAGGGTCAGGTAACTTCTCTTAGCAGGACAAGACGTGTGTGGGGATGTGGCAAGGATGGCAAGGTGGAGGACAGCAGGCTTCCTGGAGTTAGTATAACTCCCCAGCAATTCTTGTTCTGGGAATGGAGAGTGAGGGGCCTGTAGTGCTGGGACTGAGAGTCGCTCCTGCTATTAGAAGAGCCCTGGTAGCATAGTGAGATCCATGTTGGGCTGCTAAGCCAAGGATCAGTGGTTAGAATCCACCAACAATTCCAAGAAATCAACATGCCCGGTCTCTTCCCATAAAGATTTACAATCTTGGAAACTCAATGGTGGAAATCCATGAGTGGGAACAACCTGACAGCCATGGGACCCTGCCTCCTAGTCTGCTTTCGGCCCGCAGCCCTCCTGGTGACAGTGTCACCAGTACTCAGATCCTGTGCAGTCAGGCTAGGTTCCAGAGGTCTCTGTAGGACAAGAAGGAACAGCATTCAGTACACAAGGACTAGGGGGGGTCTCCACACTTGAAATGGGGAGACGCATGGGTGGACTTGGGGATATGAACCAACAAAGTCACATGCTCACAGCCAACCCCACCTCTCTGTCCAGCCAGGCCCGGCTCTCCTACTGCTGGCAGTGGGAGACACTGAGGGGATGGGACAGTCCTGCCCCCAGGCACTGCAGACCCTGGTCACTTCAGAGCCTTTTTGCCCCCCACCTCCTGCCCTGCCTCTCATCTTTTCCCTTTCCCCTGCACACTCATAGGCCCAGTGTTAACTGAGGTGACAGGTGGGCAGCTATGAGCAGAGAAGACAGAGATGAGGTCCTATGGCCAGAGGCGGAGGGTAAGGCCTCAGGATCCTCCATCCAGACGCTGGCTGTGGGAGAAAGCAAAGCCAGACGGTCATCCAGAACCCTGACTGAGTGGAAGCATCCAGATACTCTAATTCCAGCCATCACCCTGCCAGAGGGGAGCGAAGCTGAGGCTAAGCAGGGGTCCATGGACTCACGGCCATCGAGGTCCCAATCCCTACTCAGCCGGGCACCCCCATACACACAAGGTCAGGAATAACCCCCAGGAGCACCCTGGCAGATGAGCACCCTGAGGCCCTCAATGGCAGGAAAGTAGGACGGGACCCCAGGCACCATGCATGCCAGCTGTAAAAGCAGATGTGCTGGCGTGCCACTGGGCCTGGCCTGGCCTATGCCCCAGGCTCTCAAGGACTCCATCCCACTCACGAGGCTACTCCACCAGCCCCTCCTGGGTGCTAGTCATGTACCCCCCCATACCACCCCCAAGTGCATTCCTGAGCCTCTCAACACTGGAGTGCCCTAGCTTCCCTTCTCTGGGGCTCCAAGGTCACTTGAGCCAGTTTGGTCTTATATCACCAGCCTCTCCATCCCACGTCCTGCCAGTCACGCCTGTCTAAGCTCCTTTGCGGTGTCAGCCTCGGGTTCTCTAGACATCACCACGGCAAAGGTTCAAGCCTGACTGTTCACTGAGGGGTCCAAGTGTAGGAGGAACTGGCCATGCAACCCTCACACTTTGCAGGATTGCTGGCAAGGACACTCTAGCTGTCCCCAGCCTGGAGTCACCTGCATGGTCAGCTAGTCAACTGGGCCAGGCCAGGTGATAGAGCAGAGGAGGCTGGATCCTGAGCTGCCCAGGGCCTCTCCAGAGCCCAAGCCCAGAGACACAAGACAAACACACCACGGATGGGGAGGGGTGGCCACCCAACAGGGCCAAGAGGGCACTTGGCCTTCACATTGATGTCACCAAGCATAGCTGCCCTCCAGACTCCCAGCCTGGCACCTTTCATACTCTCAAGCATGATGGCCAGCACCCCAGAGGGTGGGGTGGGTCTACGACAAGCTTGTGAGTCATTGCACAGAAACAGAAGCCAGGCCCTCAAGGCTGAGGACATGCTGGATTCTTATTCTGAGGACCCTGTCCAAGAGGTCCTCCCAGGTCCTCCTCCCAAGGTATCCTTGCCCCCAACCCGAGTGAGGGGTCATTCCAGCAAGCCCTCAGTGGAGTGTTGTGTTACACACACGTCCTCCTCCTGGACAAATGCTGGGTCCCTGGGGGGAATCGAAGGCCAGCTCGCCTCAGTCACCACACCAGACAGAGCTGCCGGACAGGCACCACACCTAGAAGCTGGCCCGTAGGAGCTAGATCCAGGCAGACTGGGACACTCTGGCATGCAAGGACCCGCACTTCAGGATGCAAGGTCACCGAAGGGTGGTCCACGATGTGTCAGCACCTCCAGGTCCCTTCTGGACCTCTGCAAACACCTTGAGGCCCTTCCAGGGGGTGGGATAGTCCTGAGGGTCACAGCAGGTCTGAGCTACAGGTGGCCACCACTCAGGCAGAGACCAAGGGTGAGGCGATGCTTCCTGAAGGGGAAGATCACCATCTGCGCTGGGGGCCTGCATGGGGCTGGGGGCCGGCATGGGGCTGGGGGCCGGCATGGGGCTGGGGGCGTAGGCCAGCGGTCCCATCAGCCTCATCTTGAGGTGCAGGCAGAAAGGGCCGTTCTAGGGAGGAGAGTGGAGAGAGGAACAGGCTGGGTCTCCTGGGCGGATCCCCCGAAGCTGGATTCCACTGGCCGGTGCCCTCGCAGGCTGGCTCTGGCCCCTGCGGCCCCTCCCCTGTCCCCAGGCTCAGCCCCCAGGCCCTGGTCCCGAGCGGGCGGCTGTCAGGGGCTGGGCGACCTGACGGATGCCTGCTGACGGCCCCTCTCCCGCTGCCCGCTGCTGACACCCCGTCACCGCACGGGGACCCGGGAGACCCGCGCTTCTGCGCACCCCCGCGGCAGCCTGCAGGCGACGGGGGTGGAGGCGGCGTGGCGCCCCGCTCGGCCACACACCTGCGCTCCGCTCCAGACTCGCTCAGCCGGGAGCCTGGCCAGGCAGCGCCCGCCAGGGCGGCGGGGTGCGCGGAGAGGGGTGCCCGCCCCCGCCCCTCCCGTCGGACGTCGCCCCCTCCCCGCAGCCGGCGCCCAGGCGCACGCGCGGCCGCTTCTGCTGCCAACTTCGGTGGGCGCGAGCCGGCGTCGGGGCACCAGCTGGCGGCGAAGCTTCCTGGGCTGCAGCCGCGTGAGTGACCGCAGGCCTGCGGGGTTTCGGCCCCAGCGCCGGGCCTCAGTTTCCCTTGTGGGGTCCTATTCCTGCGCAGAGGTTGAGCCAAGAGGGTCTGCGGTCTGGGGTGGAGGCAGTTGGCGGAAGGAGGGGATGCGTGGGGACCGATGCACTCCCGCTGCCCCCCAATCGCAGACCTTGGGCGCCCTGGCTCTGCAGCCGGACAGACACAGGGGAGTCTGCGAAGTTTTAGGCGCCACTGCGGGCGGGGACGAGGGCGGGTCGGGCGGCGGGGCACCCCGCACCCCACTCCCGGCGGCCTCTCTCGCGTCCCGGCGCCTGCACTTTCCTCAGCTGCACCATCCGAGTCGGAGCGACGTCCTTGGAGGCGCGCCGGCAGGCAAGGTGACGAAGGTGGAGATGGAGACGGGGTGGGGGTCCCCCCTGGCCCGACTCCACCCCATGTGGGGGCTCCCCGAGTCCTAGGGGCTAACAGGGACGGACCAGGCGGGATTCGCTGCATCTAGGGGTTGAGGCGCCACGGAACAGGGAAGGGTCTGTTTGGACGGTTTACAGGGCTGCCTGGGAGCGCCTCTCACGCCCCAGTGTGTGCGCACAGGCCAGTGGACTTCTGGAGTCCCTGGCTCTGTGCTCATGTGGTGGGGGTTGGGGGTGGGTGCACAGCGTCTTCTGGGTCCCCAGGGTCAGCAGCTTCTGAAATGGTGATTGTGAGGTGCCTCCCCCGTACCTGCTCCAAGGGCAAGCTGTAGGTTCCACCTGCTGCCAGCCCTGGAGTACCCCCCCCCAAGCATGAGTCCAGGCCCCGGGAGGAGCCCCACCCCCGCGGGTCCAGGGCCCGGCGGGAGCAGACCCGCAGCGCCAGGCTGCACAGCTGTGTGGCTCCCAGGACTGTGTGATGGATGGTCCCAGCAGAGCCGTCGCTGGCTCCGAAGCTCACACACCCATTTGTCATCCCATCTTGGGGGGGCACGCGGGGGACAAGGAGTAAGGAAGCTAGTCCCCACCCATCCCACCCCAAGGCTGGATTCACAGCCCAGCCCCCTGAAAGCCCCCAACACTTCCTTGCAGCCCAGCTTCAACCCACACCACTTCAGGGTCTGGACCCCCATAGACCCGGCCAGCTAGCCTGGCCTGGCCACCCTGACCTCCAGCCCCTGGTGTGCTCACAGAGGCTTCCCTGCAGGGCTCACCAGCTTGACCCAACCTCTGATGCCCCTGGTCCTGGAGCAGGGTGGGAGGAAGTGGGGCTCCTAGGGACATTTCAGGAGGGGGTGTTTCCTGGGGCATATATGTGGCCTTGTGTGTGTGTCATGTATCCTTGGGTGTGTGTCTGGACCATGTATGAGTTCATGTGTGTCTCTAGGCCACTATGTGTGTGAGTCCTTGGATATGTGTGTGTCTAAATCTGTGCATGTCTCTCTGTGTGTGCACACATGTGATATGTATGTGACTATGTCAGCCCGGGTGTGTGTGTATGTGCAACCACTCACCCATGTACACTGTTGGGGTGTGAGCATGTGGATATGTTCCCCTCTGTGTTCTGGCTTCCCCCATTTGGGGGCTGTTCTGAGCCAGCTCAGTGTGCAAGAGCCTTGTACCCCTGTGTGCAGGCAACAACGCCTCACACACATGCTCTGCGCTGCGCTGCTTACATGGGGCAGGAGGGTGGCCCAGGTGGTGGCCCAGATGGAGTGTGGAGTCGGCTTCGAGCACGGGTAGGCAGGCAGGGGAGGAGGGGCTTGGCTGAGTGCGTCCGCTGCAGGACTCGGCCGCTGACCTGCCTGGAGCCACCCAGATGGAGCCGGGCTGAGCAGGTGGCCATGCATGGGGGCAGGCTGTGACACCCACTCCCCCCAGCCTGGCCTAGCCCATGCATGGCCTCACCTCTGAGCCCCTAGTGTCCACCCACTGCAATGCTGGACCAGTGATCTCTGTACTTACACACACACACACACACACACACACGGAATGCACGTATACAACACATGCCCACATACATTCCCTACACATTGCACACATGGAATGCACACACAAACAAATGAGGACACAACACATATACTCCACACACGATGTATATGCTCACACATCTGTCAAACGCATGTACATACATGTAAATATACACATGGTCATGTACATACATACAGACACTCCCTACACATGTGCATGTTCATACACACATCAAATGCACACATATAAACACACAAACACACATACACCCACCTGATGTGCACATTCTTACACACATACACACACCACATTGCATTGATTGCACACCCACACATGCACACAGCCATAGCTGCCCCTCCTCTCTTTTCTCTCTCATCATTCCCAGTTGGAGAAGGGGTGCTCAGTGAGGGCAGGGCTTTCAGGGCTCCTTTTAGGCCACAAGCTTTGGCCACACAGATCCTCCAATGGCTGGTGGGAGCCTAAAGCTGGCAGCCTCAGGGTATGCATTGAGTCAGCTCAGAAACAGACCTCCAGCGGCAGCCTGGGCCACCTGCACCCTGAGGTCCAGTTGATTCTGACTCTCAACGACCGACCCTGTGGGACAGAGGAGACCTGCCCCATAGGGTTCCCAAAGCTGAACTCTTTACCAAACCACACTGTCCCATCTTCCTCCCACGGAAAGGCTGGTAAAGGTGGACATTGTGGTTAAATAACCACTGCACCACCAAGGGCAGGGTCACAGTCGTGCCATTGAGCCGCAGTGAAAGGCAAGTGTAGAGTGCTTCCTTGTGCTTGTACCTCCTCACTGGGCTACCCAGGTGTGTGTGGAGGGGGCGTCTGGGGGACTCCGAGATGGTGAATCACATGCCCGGGAACTGGGTGAGAGTTGAGAGAGCGAGTCAGAGGTGGTGGGCACTGACCACAGCCCTCGTTCGCAGGTGGCCATGGTGGCCAGCCCGGCTCACTAGCAGGAGCCATGTCCCGGGAGGCGGGCGCGTGCCGCGGGGGCTCTGGGGCGCGCGCTCGGAGACCCAAGAAGCCGCACTACATCCCGCGCCCGTGGGGCAAGCCCTACAACTACAAGTGCTTCCAGTGCCCCTTCACCTGCCTGGAGAAGTCTCATCTGTACAACCACATGAAGTACAGCCTCTGCAAGGACTCGCTCTCCCTCCTGCTCGACTCCCCAGACTGGGCCTGCCGCCGCACCCCGCTGCCGCCGCGGCCGCGCGCGCCCAGCCCCGACCGCCAGGGGGACCTCGACGCCCCCACCGCCCTCGAGCGCGGCGGCTGCGAGCGCGTCTCCCTACGCCACTGCCCTGGGGGCCCCAAGCCGGGGGCCGAGGGCATCGTGGCCACGCAGTCCCCCAGCACCAGGGCCTCCAGGAAGGGTCCAGGCCCCGTGGGGCTTCTGGGCAGGTCCTGGAAACCGGGGCAGGGCGGGGGCCCGACTGTGGGGGACGCAGCCGCCTCCTCGGGCCCAGAGGGCAGTGTTCCCTGCTACCCGCCACCCACCCTGGGTGAATTTCCTGAGGCTCAAAGCCTCCAGCTGTCCCTGCTGGGTGTCAACTACCCGCTCAGCCCGGGCCTTTTCTCCTACCTGGGGCCTTCACTGGCCACCCATATGCCCTTCCTAGCCCAGGCTGGCCCCTTGCTGCCCCAGGCCCCTGCTTTTGCGGCCCCACAGGCCCCCGAGCGCCCGACCCTGGCACCCCGCCTCTACTACCCATTGCTCCTGGAGCATAGCTTGGGGCTGCCAGCAGGCAAAGCTGCCCCTGCGCCCCCTAAGACTCCCGCTGGGACTCTGGCCTCTGGGCTGCTGAAGGTACCTCTCACAGGCCCTGGGGGCCCCTGGCCCCTCAGGGATCCAGGGCAGGAGAGAGAAACCAAGCAGACTGCAGAGGACAACCCCAAGAGGAAGCTGCCCCAGGGAAGTCAGCTGGAGTTCCAGAAGGTTCCAAGCTCAGCCAAATTTGGTTACCAGAACAGGTATGTGTTGTTAGGGGCAGGGCTAAGCCACAAAGGGGGAACTGAGACTGAGGAGGTAGCCCACCAGGCCAAGGTCTTACCCTCCTTTCCTGAGGAGTGGGTGGCAGATTGGACAAGGGGGCTTCCTGGTGGCTGGTCCAGTTTAGGGAGTGAAGCAGGGGCTGAGGCGACCTGCTGACCAGATCCTCACCCCCCAGCCTGCCGAGCGGCCCCCCAGCAATGCTCTGGAGCGAGAATAAGGAGCCTTCTGACAGAGAAACCCTGGGCTCCTCAGCCACCCTTGTCCAGCCACTGCCCAGCCTGGGACCCAGCAGTCCGGCTCATGTGGGTGAGGACCTGACCAGGGCTTTGGGTGACTACGCCCGAGTGGAGCAGCGTCTGGGACAGCTGGCACCCTCAGGGGGGCTGGCCCCTCGCCCTCTTCGTGAGCAGCTGGGCAAGATTCGCCAGGAGCTGCTGCACATCCACCGTGCTCTGGAACGTGCTGTGCGTCCCCCTGAGGTGCCCCTTGACCTGTCTGTAAAGCGGGGTCCCACCAAGGGGCTGGAGCCGTCAGTGAGGGCCTGGGGGTCACCTAAGCTGGGCTCTGAGCCTCACCAAGGGACCCCTGACCCGGCTGGCACACTGGGCCCTGTGACCCCCAGTGAGCCTTTCTCTGGGCATACCACCAAGTGTGAGGCTGACTCCAGTGTCCCACCTCCAAGTCACTCACTGCCAGCCCCTGAAGACAGCACCCCTGGTGGTGGCTGGGCTACCTATGGGGCACCAGGGAGCTCCCGAACCCCTGAAGCTGTCCTGCAGGTCTCCCGGGGCTCTGAGGTCTGACCCCACCCAAGACTTCCTTTGCCCTCAGAGGGCTTTCCTGTGCCCCAAGTCCTGCCCCTACCCCCTATGGAGACCTGTTTGGACCCAGCATGTACCACGGCTATTCTGTGGGGCATCACAGTGACACTGGGGGCTGGTTATTTATTGATCACTGTTCTGGATGTGGAAATAGAAATGACTTCACATACCTTTTTCTCTTCTTCCTTCAGGGTGGGTCTCCAGGCATCCCCCCAGCAGCTGTGGCCCTGGGGCGCACAGTGAGCTAAGTAGTGGTGTGCTCCAAGTGGGCAAGGTCCCCTGGTGGTGGGATCCTAAGGTTTCTCTAGTAGCTGTGACCTCTGTTGGGTTGTTCCCCAAGCACTTGTGTCCCTGAGTGGACAGTGTCCCTTTGTCGCCTATGTGGACAGTATGCTACATGGCAGTGTTCTCTTTTAAGTGGTGTTCCCAGGTGGACAAGGTCCCACCCAGGCTGACATGGTACCCAGATGTCACCCTATGTCACTGGGCAAATGGTGTCCTACCTGTCAGTGTTCCCAGGTTCAGTGTCCCCAGGTAGTCATGATTCCCAAGCTGTGGGGTCTTGGGATATGCTCCCAGAGGCTATGCTCCCCTTAGAGCCTGTGTCCCTGGGCAGGTAGTGTCTCAGGTAGGCAGTGCTGCTGGTGAGATGGTTCCTGGCCACTTCCCAAGGGGATTAGGGGTATGCCTGAGCTTCAGCGGACAGCCACTTATACTGAAGGAGTCACACGAGAGGGCTGGTGGGGATAGGCTGGGACAGCTGAATTGGTCTCGATGGTGGAGGTACCTCCAGGCTTCGCAGCTGGAGGTACAGGTCCCTGAAACCCACCTCCTGCCAGTGGCCCCCATTATTACAAAGCAGTGCCTCCCACCATGCGGCCTTGGCTGCTGTACCCCACGTGGCAGAACTGGGCCCCTGCCAACCCTACAGCCGTGGGCACTGGTGGCCTTCACAGCTGGCTGCCTCCAGCCGAGCCATTCCTACAAGCTGGGGGTGGGGACAGGGCTGCACCCAGAGACCCTGGGGCATAGTTGATCACCCTGTCCCTGGGGAGCTCGACCGCACCCACAGAGCCCACCCACCTAGCACTGCCTGAGGCTCTCTCCTGCTCCTGAGCTGGCACTGGTGCTGGTGCTGGGCTGGCCGGGCTGGGGCCAGTCCTCGCAGGACTGTGATCGCCCCATTAACTGCGATAGCATCTTGCCTGCCTCTACTTGGAGGCATGCAAGCTGGGGTGCTGGGCGGCCAGGCAGAGGGTGACGGGCAGCAGTAGGCGTGCATTCACCAGGCCACTCCGCCTCCCTATGGATGATTTGCAGGAGATACAGACAGAGCAAGGCATGAGTACGAACCCCCATGTGTCTACTGCTCCCCAGTATTGCCTCAACTCAAGGTCAGTGCCTCCATTGGGCAGACAAGTAGATAAGCGGACTGCTCAACCTTGCAGGAGCAGATTCAGCACCCCATCACCCCTCCTGTGACACGGTGAGGTCAGGCCTAACCCTCCCCTGGCCTAGGCTTCCCTGAGAGTATGGGGGGACTGGAACTTTTGACTTTAAACTTCCTATAGGGAGCTGAATGAGACACTTGGAGTCCAGCTGTGGGGGCTATGAAAGAGGCTGCCAGCCCAATGGTGCAGCACAGGGCTAGGGCCAGGGTCAAGCATCCTAGTGACACAAGTTACCTTGTCCTCAGACAAGTTTCACAGCTGCTCAGAAGTGTCCCTGAGGGTGCCTTACTTTGTGTGAGTCCCACGCCCCACGTGTCCCTGTCCCTGTGGGAACATGCTGGGTGGCTCCTCCCCTCCCTCTCGTTTCCAACAACACAGGCCCCAGAGACAGGACAGATGGGGATGGAGCCTGAGCCGGGCAGGTCTGGGGAGCTGGCCCAGGTAGGAACTCCCAACTCCTCCAGTCAGGATCCCTTTGGAGGTGCCTCAGTGGTGCTGTCCACAGGGGCTGTGCAGGCCAGTGGGCAGGGGCTGGGCCACCTCCTATGAAAGGCCATTGACTGTGCATGAGGAAGGGTTCCATGGGCAGATAAGTTTGAGATACATGCCTTATCACCCCAACCCAGGACACTTGGAAGTCTTGGTACCCAGAGACAGAACCCACAACCCTGCCCCCACTAAATGCTCCCTATACCCTGTTCTGGGGATCACATCTGGGAAATGGGGTCTGTAGGCATAGAGACTCCTGGGCTGAAGAACAGGGAGGGACTTCTGATCTGGCAGAACTGCAGTTCAGCTCTGGTATCTGGCAGATGGGAGGACACCAGCTCCCTGGGGAGCACTGACTGAGAGGGCTTTTGGGCGACAGGGCTGGGTCCACAGTAAAAGTTTGACTCCAACTTGCAGCCCCTGCCAGTCGCCAACCAGCTCTGAGAAGATGTGAGTCTGTTACGTGTTTCCTGACTGTCGGGGCCACCCACACCCTGATCCCAGGGCTGCCTGCCTCTTGACTTGCTGCCACCCACATCCTGGTCAGCTGCTTCTGGAATGGATCAGCCTATGGGTCCCACTCTCACAAGGCAGTGTCGGCTGCTGGGGCGGATTCGGGGGCCTGAGCGGGCCGCAGGGGGCCCCCGGGGTCTGCACTGCTCCCCAGATGGCCTGCTCTTCCTGACAGCAGGGGCCTCTCCCTGTGTCCATGTTCTGGACCTGGAGGGCCGAGCTGTCTGCAGCCTACCCTGCCATGTACCAGGCTCCGGAGACTTTGTGCCAGAGGATGTGGCTGTGACAGCCTCTGGGCTCGTGGTGGTCAGCGACCTGGTCCATGGGGCTGTCCGTGCACTCCAGCATACAGCCCAAGCCCCTCAGGGCCACTGGGTGACTGTGGGCTCCTTCCAGTCTCCTCGAGGGCTGGCTGTAGATGTCTTTGGCAGACTCTTAGTGACAGACTATGTGGCCAATGCTGTGCACAACTTCACTCTGGGCCCTGCCCTCGAGGCCCTGGCCCCCACTTCAGTGCTGGGCCTTCAGGGCCCTTGCTGGGTGGGCCCGCGGCCAGATGGAGGCCTGGCTGTGAGCGAGGAGTGTGGAGATGTTCAGCTGTTTGGTAGCAGCCATCAGCCCCTTGGCTCTCTGGGGGGCCAGACGGGACATTCCTTTGGCTGCCCCACTGGTGTGTGCACCGACTCAGAAGGCAATGTCATCGTGTGTGATGAGCAGTATCGTCAGGTGACAATGTTCCCCTGGATGGGAGCATCCATCTGCTTGGTGTCCGAAGGCCTACGGCAGCCCTCTGGTGTGGCCTGTGCACCCCAGGGCCAGCTTGTGGTGGCAGACACTGTGGATGGTTACATCAAGGTATATGAGCACCTTGCAGAGCGGACTTGACCAGGATCAGCCCCTAGCCCCAACTCACTGAAGAAAGCACCTCAGGCGCACCCCTTTCCCAGGAACTTGAACTTCACCCTCAGTTGCAAACTGGCACTGTCTGCAACCTGGGACCCTGTTACCCTCAACTTTGCCCTCATGAGATCCAGTGTTCTGGGGCTGGGTGTTGAGCCTCATGCAGGCAGGCCCTAATCAGACTGTTGCAGGCGGAAAGGGTGTGGCTGGGAGAGCTGAGCAATTTTAAACTGAGGAGTGGCTCCCCAGGGTTCCCTCAGCCTCAGAGGCACTCAGGGTGCAGGCCGAGCTTCCAGGAGCTTTTTTGAGTCCTGAGTAGGTAAGGGGCGGCGGGTGGGGGATGGGGGGGTTGTGGCAGCAGGGAGGTGGTTGGATTTGGCTGGTGCCCCAGGTCACTTTCTCATGAGGGATGGGGGAGTGAATGAGATTGGCTGATGAAGACATACTCCTACTGCTTGAAAGAAGCATGAGAGACAGAGAGACGACTTCTGTGCTGTGATTAAGGCATTGGACTGCAAACCAGAAGTTTGAAGGTTTGAACACGTCAGCCATTTCATGGGAGAAAGATGAGGCAGTCTATTCTGGTAAAGATTTTCAGCCTGAAAAACCCAATGGGATCAGTTTTACTCTGTCCTGCAGGGTCCACTCAGTGGTAGTGCACTTATACACAGGGAAATGAGGCCTCAGGGGTGGGGCGAGCCAATGGCCCAGCCAGCTCCTGGTTCAGGGAGGGTCTTTGTGGAGGATCAGTGTAGAATGTTTTGGGGGAACACTGGGGATCCCCAATATGTCCTAGCCAGGAGAATACCTATGTAGTTGGATTCAATAAACATTGGTTGTTGCTGTTGTTACTGGGATCCTGTTAGATCTGCAGGGGCCACTTTTGACAATTAGGATCCAATGTCCTATCCATGAGCCCTGCCCTGTGAGAACTTGGATAGGCCTCTGCAGGAGGCAGTGAGAGAGGGAGCCAGCCTGGGGATGAAGATCGGAATCCTGAGGGTTCCAGGGCTGGAGAACCGTCAAGCCAGACTCACTTCAAACCTCACTTTTTTTTTCCTCTCTGAAAGATAGATGAAGAGGGCCCAACTTTTTGATTTTTTTTTATTTTGTACGTGTGTACCGTCAAGTCAGATCTGACTGGTACAGGAGAAGATTGCCCCTCCTACAGCAAAGCATCTGGTGGACTTGAACTATTTACCTCTGGGATTGCAGTACAGCTTCTTGCCACTAGGCCACCAGAGCTCCCTAAGGACCCAACTTTCTAGTGGTTCTCTCTTCTGTTCATTATATTTGATCCCTGCAAGAGAAGCAGGAGCAGCGTCCAGGGAGTTAGGTGGCTGCCTGGGGTAGGGAAGCTGAGGTATGCAAAGAAAGTCGAGCTCATCATTCCAGGGTCCAGCAAGAATCTTACACGTGCGGAACACTTGCGCGCGGCCCGCGGGCAGCCCGGGAACCTTTGGGGGCCGGACCGTCGCTTGGCAACAGCTGAGTAGGCGGAAATGGGTCTCGTGTCCCGCGGCACGGCTGCGGCAGGGCTGGAGCCTTCGAACCGCGCCGTCCGTCCGGGCCCGCCTAGTACAGTTCCTAACCGCGTGACGACGCCGCCACCCGAGGGCGCAGCCCCGGGGAGCAGCTGGTGAGCCGAAGAGGTGGGCGGACCCCGCGATATGACCTTGGCGGCCAGCGAGCCCCCGGACATCGCGGCCCCGGGGTGGGAAGGGAACGAAGCTGGCCGTTTGACTTTCCTTTCCTTCCTCCATAAGATCGGGGCCCGCTGTCCGCCGCCCCTCCACGAGAGGACTAAGGAGCAGGCGCTGTTGGCGGGGAGCCTGGCCCTCCTGCTGCCGGGCAATTCTTAGAAAAGGCTTTGGAGTGCGAGTCCTCTTCCGTAATAAGACAGGGGACGGAGGGAAAGAAAAGAGGTTTGGAGAACACCCAAGACGGGGATCTTCAGCAGTGGACCGAGAGTTTAATATCAGGGGTTCGTGACGACCGAACTAGGCTTTCTCCGTAGTGTGTTAGCTTGGTAGACAGTGGGGAGGGGCGGCTCACCCCCGCGGGTGACCGCATCTTGCATCACAGCTTTCTCTCTGCTCACCTTCCCAGGCTCTATCCGCCTCTCCCACCCGGTCCCGCCTTGCTATCGATTTGCCTGTGCTTTCATCTCTTTTCTGTCTGATCCTGACTCTCCTTTTGTGCTCCAGCCACTCCCAGAGGCTGAGTTGGGGTGGAGAAAGGAGTTTGTCCTGTAATGTGTTTTCTCCAATACTATACAGCTTTTTCTCTCCAAGCGCCTCTATCCTTAGATGCAAAGAACTTTATTATTTTTTTTACAATTTTTTCTCTTTTATGGTGTTTTGAGTTAAAGTTTACAGAACAAAATGGTTTGTTTTGGTGTTTTGTTTTGTTTTGTTTTCTTTCTATCTAACCACTCAGACACGTTTTACTTTCTGACATTAATTACAACACCCATAGGGAGTTCTGGTGGCCAAGTAGTTAAAGAATTACACTGCCAACCCCAAAGCAGGCAGTTCAAATCCACCAACTTCCCCTAAGGAGACTAATGGCCAGTCTCCTGTGTGATTTACAGCCTCTGAAAACTTGCTGGAGGGTCAGGTATGAGGGACCCTGACAATGGGTTGACAGTGTAACTACCCTCTTCTCCATCTTTGGTTTCCACTCATCCTTCAGTTTTCTCTCTGCCTGTCTTCAAGGCTTTATCCTTATGCCAATGCTGCCCTTTTGACCTTATATGGTTGACTGAAATTTTACATTGGTAAAATTGATAAATTTTTTAGAAGATGTGTTATGCCCACAGAGAAAGTGTACATATCACAAATCTGGTGTGGAAGACTGAGTTTTCACAAAGTGGTCACACCACAGACCCTACCTCCTAGAGTGTTAGAGGCTATTTTCAGCTATAGCCAGAGGGAGTTTTCCAAAGGTCCCAGGAGGTGAATGTGCAGACCCCCATGCAGGCAGAATGTGCTGTGTTAGGCTCTCATTGGACACGTAGGCGAGCAGGCCTTGAGAGATGATGGTCTCACAGGGTGAAAGACTCAGCTGCTGGCCTCCACCCATTCTCTGTCCTCTCTCCAGTCCCTGGAGCAGCTTCCCCGACAGGGACCTATTTCAGGTGTAACCCATAGCTGATAGAGCCCTCCTAAGTTGGCCTCAGAGGCTCACTCCCTCTAAGGCCTTGATCTGTTTCCAGGGTAGAAGGGCAGATTCAGAAACCACGGGTCCTTCAGAATTCATGCTTTATGATGGCTGCTGGGAGGCAGCTTCTATGCCTCAGGGACCCCCTAGAATTGCTCAGCCTATTTTTGAGAGCTCTAGAAAAGGCCTAGAGAGCACATAGATTAGTACCTGAAGAAGAGTGAGTGCTGCCCCAGGCCAGGTGGACTGGGTTGGTGGTCAGCACTGGGCAGGAAGCTCCCATGTGGAGAGGTAGGGGGAGGGTCAGCTTGCTTCCTGGGTGGAGGCCCTGGATCCTTAGCGCTTTTATTTGCACTTCTTTTGTTTGTTTGTTTGTTTTTTTTTTTTCACTTCTTTTGTTGCTGAAGGCCCTTTTCTTTACACCACGTGAAGAATGAGTTCTTAGAAGTTGAAAATGAAAGTCACTTTTTCTTCCCCCAAACAGCTTTATTAAGTGTTGATGATGGAGTCCCATGGCCCACTCCCTGCCACTGTGACCCATCCTGAGAAGAGGGCACCTGGCCAAGTGCCCTAGGCAGCCAGGGGTATAGGTGGAAATGTGTGTTTGGGCCCAGCTGAGAGCCAGGTACAGCTAGGGACTGAAGATTGAGTGTAGTTGTAGACTGCAGAGTAGGTACAGATACGCATTCAGGTAGGGTTGTAGCTATACAGGGGGGAACTGAAAGGGGTGCAGTCACACACTGACGAGGAGGTGCAGGTGGGGCAGCACCTTGCAGCCCTCAGAGTATCTATGGCCTGTCTGCATCAGGCAGGCAGTTCTCTGTGAGAGCCCTTTGCTGTGTGCATTGCTTCCTTCTGGGCTGGCTCACCTGTCTGGGTCTAGCCTCCAGCCACCCTGCTGCCCTATCCCTCCCCTTGCCAGAATGGTGATGGCAGCAGTGCGAGGAGCCCCCTCTTTTACAGGACTCTCGGCATGATGCTCAAGGCCTTCTTCCCCACATGCTGCACCTCAGCGGACAGTGGGCTGCTGGTCGGGCGCTGGGTCCCAGAGCAGAGCAGTGCAGTGGTCCTGGCGGTGGTGCACTTCCCCTTCATCCCCATCCAGGTCAAGGAGTTCCTGGCCCAGGTGCAGCAGGCCAGCCGGGTGGGTGTGACTGTGCTGGGCACCTGGTGCCACCACCAGCAGGAGCCCGAGGAGAGCCTGGGCCGCTTCCTGGAAGAACTGAGTGCCATCTTCTCCCATGAGCCATGGCTGCAGCTGTGCCGAGAGCGAGGTGGGGCAGTCTGGAGCAGCAAGGCAGTCCAGCGTCCAGTGCTCCCTGGTGCCCCTGGAGAGCACCAGGTCACCCTCATCTTCTATGACCAGCGGCAGGTGCTGCTGTCCCAGTTGCACCCCCCTGCAGCCCTACCTGACCGCCAGGCTGGGGATGCCCCGGCCAGCACTGGGGGGCTGGCCGCAGTCTTCGACACAGTGGCCCGCAGTGAGGCACTTTTCCGCAGTGACAGGTTCGACGAGGGGCCCGTACGGCTGAGCCACTGGCAATCAGAGGGCGTGGAGGCCAGTATCTTGGTGGAGCTGGCCAAGCAGGCCTCCGGGCCCACCTGCCTGCTGCTCAGCTTCCTGTTGTCCGTCCTCTCTGCCATTGGGGCCTGCCGGTGGGTGCCAGAATCCGTCAAGGGCAGAGGTGGTGCTTGGAGGGGCAAGAGAGGGAACATGTTGGGAGGAGGTGGACCCAGGACAGGGGCATGGGGCTGGAGTTCCTGGGGTTCAGGCCCTGAAGGAAGCAGACACTGTCTGCCTGGGCACCGGAGGCCACCCAGTCACCATTCTTCACTGGATAAAACATGGCCCTAATATTGGCTGCTTGTCAGATAGAGGTTCTGGGGCTGCAGTCCTCTCCCTTGGTGGTGGCCCACCATTGGGAGTCAGCCTGATGAACAAAGGACACTCCAGGGCCTGGCCTTGCTCCCTGAAGTGCTTGCCTGGTTGGCCTGTGTATCATGTCTTAGAGACAGAACTCAGCTGCTGGGGTGCCTGATAGGAGAGAGTCGGGGCTGTGCATGGAGAGGGTGTCGATGCAGAGATCTTTTGCAGAGAGAGTTCTTGGCCTCTGTCATCTGTTCTGGGGACACATAGAAGGTTGGGACCCTGATGTGCACAGGCTGTGACTCAGTGGGTTGTCCTGGCTTCACTGCTATGGCAGTCACTCACTCCTGCTTAGATCTAGGGGGTGAATTGCTGCAAGGTATTTCCTCCCTGAAGTTGGTTTAAAGCCACTGCACCAAGGTTGAGACCCCTTCCCGAGCTTCTAGTGCGTTGACTTGATGTTTCTGTGCTCTGAGCTCTTGACTTCCTGCCTGTAGCCAGACTCCGAATTTACAGAGAGGCTCTGAGAACAGTCATTTGAGACCATTGTCTCAATTTATCACCTAGATGCCATATGGCCATGTGCTTCCTGCGAGATACCACTTCTTAGGGGGCCCACCATTCCTTCTAGGCACTGTCAGGTGGAAGTGCCCCTGACCAGTAGTTTATGGGGTGCCCTCCTGCCCTTGCTGCACAGGCCCTCTGGTTTGAAGTGGTGTGGACTGAGCAAGGCCAGCCCTTCCCCTGTGCTCAGAGTAAGGGGTGTCCACCCCTGAGTGACTGGTTCCCCTGTAGCAGCAGGGTATCAGAGGTCAACCCCTCTCACCTGCAGGTTGTTTTGGCTGTGGCCTCTGCCTTTCATCTGTAGCAAGTTGTCCACCTGTGAGCAAGTCCGTCACCGGTTGGGGCATCTTTCCCTGGTCTTCAGCACCCAGAAGGCTGAAAACCCTGCACAACTGATGAGGTGTGGGCCACTGTGGGTGAGAGCTGGGGACTATCCAACCACCCAGCTGCTCTGACCACCCCTCTTCCCCCAGGAAGGCCAACGTGTTCGTGTCCGTGCTACTGGACGTGGGCCTGGGCCTGGCTCTGCTGACTTGGCTCCATGGGGAGGACCGCATTGGGCAACTGGCTAATGCCCTTGTCCCTGTGGCTGATGTGAGTGGGGCAGTGGTCTTTGTGGGTCAGTTCTCTCCTGAGGGAGTGCAGAAGTCTCTCCCAGGTCAACTATGCCTTGCTGGGGTGGGTACCGGCCTTGCTTAATCCAGACCCCAAACCTCAGCAGGTTCAGATGAGTACACTGCTGACCCATTTGAACCGTGGAGGGGCCCCAGTCTGCCCTCCTGCTCTGGCTTGGCCTTGATGGGGTCAGCACCACAGAGTCTGTATGTCCAGGCTCCTGCCTGCTCCCTCTTCCTCAGCCTTTTGCCACACTGGTCCTTACCCTTACTGATTGCCCTTCACAGTGACCCAGGCCTCCTGTGTCCACCTGGCTGTCCTCCCTTGGAGCTAGAAGACCCTCACCCCTGTTGATTGTGTGTCTTTCTGTGCAGGGTAGCGCACTGGCCTGCAGCTGTCCTCTGGCCATATCCAAGCTGCCACATGCCCTGGGCCTATAGTGGGAGGCAGCCCTCCATGGGCCATGAACCTCCACAGAGCTCTGGGGTCACTTAGGAACAATGAGGGCTGGGAGGGGCCTGCTGGGCCCACACTCGCCCGTGTCTTTCGGTTAGCTCTGCATCTTGCAAAAGTGCTCAGAAACATCAATATTTCATTTTAAAACGAAAGCCTCTTCCTACTGCCAGCCCTTACCCTTGAAATATTAAACAAGCTCTATTTATAAAGCATGCTCTACCCCTTCCTGGCTGCCAGCACCAAGTCTGATGTGCTATGAGGCTTTGGTGCAGACTGGATGTCCAGTGGTGGAAGGGATGCACAAGGCTGGTGGGGGCACTTACTCCATTCCTTAGCCCCCCCCTCCCCACTGCTCACAAAAGGTCCTTCCTGGTGCTGACAGGAGAGCTGACCCCTGAGGGCTCTGTAATGCTGA
The DNA here is from genome assembly GCF_000299155.1 of Elephantulus edwardii. Classification (NCBI taxonomy): domain Eukaryota; kingdom Metazoa; phylum Chordata; class Mammalia; order Macroscelidea; family Macroscelididae; genus Elephantulus; species Elephantulus edwardii. The sequence goes on along the minus strand of NW_006399901.1, from coordinate 7,181,694 downwards.
CTGACAGAGGACCTATCCAGACCTCATGCATTAGTCTTCCTGAGTCCAGTAGTCTGAGGCAGGGAGAAGAGGGAAGCGTGGGCTTGGGCAGCATGCCCAGCAGGCCAGGAGTACAGTGGTCCTAGTGGTGGTTTCCTGGTTTAACTGGGTCTAGTAAGCCCTTCTGACCATCTGCCCTCTGAGTTCTGGACTCCCTGCTTTGTACAAGGGACTCTTTGATCACAGGGGGATCAGGGTGGACTGGGTTCCAGGGCAGCGAGGAGCAGTGCCAACCTGGCCAGTACTCATGTCCTCTGGCTGCAGCGTGTGGCTGAGGAGTTGCAGCATTTGCTGCAGTGGCTGATGGGAGCCCCCGCCGGGCTAAAGATGAACCGGGCACTGGACCAGGTGCTGGGCCGTTTCTTCCTCTACCACATCCACCTGTGGATCAGTGAGTGTCCACTACCACGTTCACCTGTGGGTCATTAGGGAATGGGCTGTTCCCCCTGTGGGCCAGTGGGATGGTCTGGGTTGTGCTTTCTCTGTGTCCATCCTAGAGAGGATGAGGCAGGCCCCTGGGGGCCTGCTTAACACTCATGCCCTGGCCACAGGCTATATCCACCTCATGTCACCCTTCATCGAGCGGATCCTGTGGCACGTGGGCCTCTCTGCCTGCCTGGGCCTCACGGTTGCCCTGTCCCTCCTGTCAGATATCATCGCTCTGCTCACCTTCCACATCTACTGCTTCTATGTCTATGGCGCTAGGTGGGTAGTCCCGCATGCCCTGCCCAATCCCTCACCTGGCCTATGGGCTGTCATCCTGAAGATCTAAGACCTGTCCTCCTCCTTGGTCCCCATATCCCACCCACCCCCACCTGGCTCATAGGCTGTACTGCTTGAAGATCTATGGCCTGTCCTCCCTCTGGCGCCTGTTCCGGGGGAAAAAGTGGAATGTGCTGAGGCAGCGTGTGGATTCCTGCTCCTATGACCTAGACCAGGTGCCAGCCGCAGGGCATGTGTGTGACCTCAGGGAGTCAACTTGGGATGACCTTCCTTGTGCATGTGTGTGTGACCTTAAGGGTGATAGTCCTTGTGAGACTGTGGAGGGGCTCACCTAGGCTCAGATGCTTGGTACAGTTGCTTGCTTGGGTTAGCTGCCAGGAACCCTACGACAGCTCTGACAGCCACCACCTGCAAAGTAAGTGGCGTCTGCAGGTGACACCATGCAAAGCCTTGCTCAGCCCAAATTCAGTGAGTGCCACCCTTTGTCCTAATTAGGACTCCTTGTCCTAATTCACAACAGCCTTTTCTTGGTGTAGGCCTGCACGTGGTAGCTTGCTGCCCTTCCACACTGCTGCTCAACCAACCATAGGTTTTGACTGGAAATGTGACTCTAGTGCAGGACGCTGCTCTCACAGCCGCTCAGTGAACACTCAGGACCTACCCCCAAGAAGGGGAGCACCTTAGCCCAGGACAGGGTGTCCGCCCAGCTTAGGACAGGGTGATCATCCCCCAGCACAGGATAGAGCTCTCCCCTGCCTTGGACAGGGAGCCCCCAGTCCAGGTGGGGAGCCAGTGCTCACACCTGCCTTCCCTTAGCTCTTCATTGGGACCCTGCTCTTCACCATGCTGGTATTCCTCCTGCCCACCACGGCGCTCTACTACCTCGTGTTCACCCTGGTAAGCCCTGCCAAGGTCCCTACACAGTTCACTGTGCCCTGGAAGGCTGGGGGTCACTGGGGTAGGTAATTCCCTGGGGATGGCCTCAGGGATTGATGGGCATGGTCCAGCTCTGGCTTTGAGTGCTGGCTCTGTCATAGCTCCGGCTCCTGGTGGTAACTGTGCAAGGCCTCCTTCACCTACTTGTGGACCTGGTCAACTCACTGCCACTCTACTCAATTGGCCTGCGCCTCTGCCGGCCCTACCGGCTTGCAGGTGGGTTCATGCTGCAGGGAATATAGCAGGGCTGGGGTTTCAACACCTCTCTCCTGGGAGAGGCCTGGGGGCCTCCCTAACTAAGAGCCTGCTAGGCTGTCCATCCATACTAGCTCTGTCCTGTGCACCATGCTTCCTTCCAGGGACAGCTTGGTGTGCTGGGTGCTGAAGCATCCGAGTTGATGAGAATACTGACTTTGCCCATGCCAGTGAGGCTGATGGAAGTACCCTATGCATCAGGGCAGTGCTGCCCCCTCACTGCCCCTCATTCTCATTTTAGCTGGTGTGAAGTTCCGGGTCTTGGAGCATGAAGCTGGCAAGCCCCTCCGCCTCCTGATGCAGGTAACGTAATGCTCCCACCCATTTCTCGTGGCCAGGACCTAAGCCTCTATAGCACACCGGGCTGTCAAGTGTGGGACCGTATCTCCAAGCTAGGTGTGTACAGGCTGAGGAGCTGAGAGCAGGGCCTGCTGGGGAGCCCTTTCCTGAGGCCTCAGCCTAGAGATCTTGCCCTCCTCTTCCCTACCCTTTCTCTACTGCTTTGGGTCTCAGTATGGAGGGGTCCTGTACTGAGTCAGCTGGCCTTGCATGGACTCTGGGCTCAAGGGGTATATCCTGGGCATGCTCCCTTCTGAGCCAGCCTGGGACTACGCAGACAGGGTTTAAGCAGCACTAGGGCCACCCTGACACGCCCCTCCCAGGTGCTCACCCATCCTGGGGAAGATCCAGTGGAGGCAGTGAGGATCCCAGTCTTCTCTGCCTAGATCCGCAGAAAGCCAGCTATGAAGTGCTTTCCCTTCTTTGTGGCCCCCCAAGCACCTCTGGGCTCATACACGGAAGCTACATCTGGGACACAGCTGACCCTTTCCCCCAGAACCCCTGAGCCCAGCCATCCTGTGAACTTACAGGCCCTTTTGCCCTTGTTCCCACAGATAAACCCACTGCCATACAGTCAAGTGGTGCATACCTACCGCCTCCCCAGCTCTGGCTGCCCCCCCAAACTCTCCTGGAGCTCACTGTGCCGCAAGCTCTTCTTCGGGGAGCTCATCTACCCCTGGAAGCAGAAAGGGGACAAGCAGGACTGAAGGCTCAGCCAGTACCTTCACTAGTGTGCTGCCTGCTGTGCCCAGTGCAGCATGGATGGTGGGCAGCAAATGTCTTGCAGGTGCCAGACCAGCCGCTGCCCTGTTTCCCCTAGGCATAGGGGTCCTGGGTATGCAAGCAGGGTGAGCCCTCCTGGCCAGGCTCTGTCACTACCACCATCTGCCTTGGCCCACCTCTCAGTCCTGCCTGGTGTCATGCTGTCAGCTGACACTCAGTCCTCAGAACATACCCTGGGCTCTCCCACTTGCTACCCCAGCCACTTCATGTCCTACACCAGCCCTTAACCCTCAGGCCTCTGGGCCACTTTGTGGGTATGCTGGCTGGTTACTGGGCCTGTCCCGGGGACAGAGGTATTTAGGGTATGTTCCTCCCCACAGAAGGAATGAGTCCTAGTGTTTCCTCCAGGGCCTCTGTGTGGGGTTAGCTTTAGAGCAACCCCAACCTCCCACCAGCTGGCAACATGTTTTTCTAGATGTGTCCTGCAGAGGGGTGTTCTGCAGACACTCTAGCCCCTGTGCTGTTGTGGGACACCACCCTGGGATGGCCCCCATCCTGTGCCTCACCCATCACACAAAAAGCCGGATCTGCATGTCGTGGTGGGAAACCTTGTGACCTGACCTGCCAGTCTAGCTGGTACAATTAAACCAGAGCTGTGTGGGGTGATGGTTCTGAGTGGAGTGGGCTGCAGTTCCGGCACCTTCCCCAGGAGACCACTTGGCTGCAGGCAGGAAGCAGGTGACACTTGGCTCTGGCCCATCTTCATCACCACTCACAGCGTGGGGACAGTAACCACCACTATGATAATAAAGCTTTGTTGCAGAGCCATTTAGCTGTGTTTCCAAGTTTTGCCTTGTCTCCAAGACCATCATCCTGATGGCACAGTGGGACAGTCCCAGTGATACCCTGAGATTGAAAGACCTGGCATTCCTTGCCTGGTATAGAGCTTCTGTGGGGTTCATGGCAGGTGCGCTCACTGAGGACATGGATGAGTTGCCTCTGGTTCTGATGAGCATCTCCTCACCCAGAACTTCTGACCATTGACAGTCTGCCCTGCCTTCCTTCCATTGCTGTGGCCTCCAAGTTGGGGAGGGCCGGGGGTTGAGGGACTCTGGGGTCCAGTATGCTGCACTGTAGGTTTCACAAAAGACACTTGAAGAGAAATGTAGCATTTTCATCCCAAATGTATGAGGCAGTGGTGTTAACCCCATGCACCATGCTGTGCAACAGTCACTGTCTACAAGACTTACCACCTCAGATAGACCACCTTATTCTCCTGTCCCCAACAATTTCCCAGGGCCTGAGAACCTCTGAGCTGCTTTTCGTTTCTACATCTGCCTAACTCAATTATTTAATAAAGATGGCATTTTTAATAAAAGTGGTATAACTCAAAATGCACTGGTCCATTTGTGTCAGACCTATCTCACTCAGCATTGTGTTTCCAAGGTTCATCTGTATCATAGCATGTACTAGGATTCCATTTTCCTTCATAGGTGAGTAATATACCTTGATGTGATTGTGTTTCTTCATCATCTTGAAAAGAAAGAACTTGAGTTGTTTCTCTTCATGACTAGTAATACACAGTGTGAAAGGAACAGTTGGCATTTCTCTACCGACATCATGATGGACACTTGAAGTATTTCTCTTTTAGCTGTTGTGAATGTCACTATGATGACCAGTAGGCAGGTTTCTGTGTGCACCAGAGGTGGTGTCTATGGAAAACAACTGTAGCAGTTGGTTTCAAATTCCTAAAGGCGCTCTCACAGATGCTAGTGTGACTGCAGCGGTGAAGAGAATGTTCAGTCTCACACCTTACCTCCCAAGTGGTGTAAAAAATCTGACCGTATTCTGCCTCTGCAATGGACCTGTGTTTGTTTCTCTTGGGTAGAGACCTCTTGAGTGAATCCAGAGTAACAAAATTGTGCTTATTTTCCCCACAATTTTTAATTACCTATGCCATGTGCGCATGTTCTCATATACTATTATCCATGCAGAGACAACCACTGGACCCACTCAGAGGATGTTATACCCCCAGGAGCACCTTCCACACTTTCCTGTCATGGTGACAAGAGGTGTTACTTTGCATTTTCAGATCTGAATGCAACTCTTCACGCGATCACCGGCTACTGATTAAAGACAACAAACACCTTGTCCCATTTCTTGGAAACCCTTGTTCCTTCCTAGTCGAGCCTCAGAGCTTCCCAGACCATCCCGGTCCTAGACTGCCTTGCCCTCCCCACCTTTCCAGATCTTCCGGTATCTGGGGACAGCCTCGTGCTTAGTAAGGAATCCAGGGTCTGAAAACTCACCCACAAGTGAGGCCACCAAGATTCTAGAGCATTAATTTGAGGGGTCAGTGACCAGGGGTGAGGACAGCAGCTAATGGCTGACCACAGTGGGAGGGTCAGGCTCCATGGAGAATGGGAACCTTCCACTCCCCACCAAAATGAGCACGCCCAAGCCTGACCAGTACCCACCAGGTTACAGGTTGGTAGATGGACAGAAGCGCTGTCAGGCCCCAGACCTCACCCCTCACTGTTCACTGTCTCCTGTGGGGCTTATTGTCTCCCTTCCCCACTGTTTGGTCTCACTGTCCCTTGGTCCTATGGCCCACGATCGAGTTCTTCTGTACCCTAATTCCAAAGTCTCCTGTCTTCATTTTCTCCTGGCCCCAAGCCTCAAACTATCCTCACTATAACCCAATCTCGCCGTCCGGCCTCACTGTCTCGTGGCACCACTGTGTCCTGGCCTGGCTGCTGTCCCCACTGACCTCCGGTCACGCCGTCTGGCCTGAGCATCCATGTCCTCTGACCTCGCCGTCACCTCGTGTCCTCTACTATTTCCTAGCTCCATCATCGTCCCGGTGGTTCCCAGATCTCTTCATTACCTCCCCTCCAACGCCCCGCATCCCAGAGAATAGAAGTCCCGCCTAGCGTCTCCAAGCGCCGATTGGTCGCTCTCAACCCAACCACGCCACGAAAAGCTCCCAAAGGGAAGGGCGCTGCTGCTGGAGGACTTCGATGCAGGGAGGGCCACGCCCCGCGTTCGGTAACTCTCCCACAGAAGCCAGTCGCAACTTGCTCGGGAGCCAATTTTCCTGGGCCCTGCAGCGTTGTTTCCCTGCAAGGACCACCACCACCACCCTTCCACTCCCGGTCAATGGGAGAAAGGATGGGAATGCAAACAAGCTCAGCATGTAAAGCTCCTGATTGGTGAGCGTGAGAAGAAAGGGGGCGGGGCAAGAGGGCAAGCACAGGCGAGTAGGGATCATGACGAACGTCCAGATAAGCCAATGGTGAGAGTGAGGAGGCCGGCGAGGGCGGGAGTGTTGCGGGCACTTGGGATGCTCTGCAAGAAGGAAAATGGACAGTAGTGTTTCTGATGGACGTGCACAAGGACCAATAATTCTGCGAAGGTGGGAGGTGGTAGCTATTGGGGCTACGGCGTGGGGGGGGAGAGGGGGGCGGGGAGTCCGTGACGGACATGCATGATTGCTAATAGTCGCGTTAATACAGGCAGTGCCTGGCCAATGACTCCGGCAAGGAGGCGGGCTAGCTGGTGATGGGCGGGACGGCCAGAGGCTTCGCAGCGCTGTGTGGGAAATGGTAGGGGCGGTACGCCCATGACGAACGTGCTTCACGACTAATAGTCCCAGGAGGACGGAGGCGAACGGCAAATGGCGGAGGCGAGGAGGCGGGCTGTCCATCGCTCCGCAGCGCTGTGTGGGAAACGGCGGGGCGGGGCGCATGCGACAGACGGGCGTGCTGACCAATGGTTGTGGGAGGGCGGAGGCCGCAGGCCAATGGCGGCGGCGCGGCCGGGGGCGGGGCGCGGGCTGCGCGGCGCCTGCTGGAAGTGGAGGGGCGGCGGCGGCGGCAGCGGCCGAGGTGCGGTGGCGGGGTCGGGGTGGCGGCGGCGAGTGCGCGCGCCGCATTGTGTTCCGGGTGGCGCAGCGGACACTGCTCATCGTCGCCTCCTGCCGCCAGGTCGCAGCCGTCCGGGGAAGGCTGGGCGCGGGCCCTCCTCGCTCCGTCCGCCCGCGGAGCATGCGGGCCGGGCCCGCGCGCCGATGAGAGGAGAATGGGGACGCAGGGCAGCCCGGTGAAGAGCTACGACTACCTGCTCAAGTTCCTGCTCGTGGGCGACAGCGACGTGGGCAAGGGCGAGATTCTGGAGAGCCTGCAGGACGGCGCCTCTGAGTCACCTTACGCCTACAGCAACGGTAAGGCCGCGGCGCGGGCGTCCTGTGGGCTGTGCGTCCAGTCCGGGCCAGTTCCTCGGTGGTCTCGCGTCTGGGCCAGGCCAGTCCCCCGTTGGCCGTGCTTTAGGGCCAGTGCCACTGATGACCGTGCATTCTGACTAGTCCTTTTTATGACCATACGTCAGGCCGGTCCTGGTGTCCATGTGTCCAGGGCTGTCCCCTTGGTGGCCCAGTGTATGTATTCTCTTATTGCCTCCGTGTCTGTAACTGCCCCTCTGCTAGTCTTGCATCCAGGTCTGATCCTGCCAGCCCCTGCCCACTGCCAATCCTGCTGGCCCTGCATCTGGAGGCCTGCCTGGCCCTATTCACCCTGGGTCTGAGCTTCATCCTCCTGCCTGCCCCTGTGACCATCTTGGCTTCCATGGTTCTGAACTCTCCTCCTGGATACTGTTTATCTGCTGCTTTTCATTCTTCTGGCCGAATATCCAGAGCCCAGCCCCATCCTTCTCCTGGCCTTGTACCCACTACCCATTCTGCTGCTTTTGAGTCCAGTACCTGTTCCTCTGCTGGCCTGAGCCCAGACTGTGCTCCACCCCCCACCCATCCCTTGCTGTGACTATTGGTGTGGGGCCCTGAACCCTCTGTCTCTGGAGATGAGTTGGCTGGGCCTTTGTCAGAGCCTCTTAACCCTTCCTTTACCAGCTCCACCAGGCAAGCAGGTGGCTGGAGCTGGGGCTCTGCCTAGGCGTATTGCCTTCTAGTTGAGACTGCCTAAAGGGTTGCAGTGGGACAGGAATGGGCAAGGGTCATGTCTTCCCTTAGCCAGAATCCTCAGAGGCATGATGGTTTGTGTAGGCGAGTGAGCTGCCACCCTTTGGAGTGAGTGTGGCATATAACAGCGAGACAGCCATAGGATGATGGTCAGGTGACAATTAAGAGCCAAGTGTCAGCACTGCCCAGCGGGTCCGCTCCTCGTGGCACGCCTGGCTGGGAGAAGCCTCCTGCGAGCCACAATCTCCTTTCTTTTTCACTTGAACCAATTCAGCCAAGGTGCCTGGGCTCTGAGGAGGGAAGGAGGCTGTGGATCTGCATGGCACTCCCTTGCTTACACACTGGAGAGGCCTGCTGGTGTGTGGTTAACACTCAGCTTCTAACTGAGCAGCTGGCAGTGTGAACCCACCAGTGACCGTAGCAGTCTGCCCTGTGAGGGGGCACCTCTCTCTGTTCTGCAGGCTCACGGTGAGTCGTGATCAGCTTGACATCACACGACAGTGTCCTAAGCATGAGCTGATCTTGGAGAGACCCAGGAATGAGGTGTGGTCCCTGGGCCTAAAGGAGCCCAGGTGGCATAGTGGTTAAGCACTCTAAACGGCAGTGGTTTGAACCCACCAGCCACTCTGAAGAAGGCTGTTACCGTTACAGAAACTCTCCAGGGCACTTGTACTTAGTCCTTCAGGGCTACTTTGGGTGGGCATTGACTGGACAGCGAGTGTGGACATGGTGGAGGTGGCAGTGCTGCTTGTCTTCTAAAGGAGAAAGGCTACTGTCCTCTAGGCAGGGTGAGTGACAGTGACACCCACCGCCCAGACGGAGGGTGGGTGTGAGAAAAGAGTCATCCGGAGCTGGATGCAGTGGAGGTGGCAACTCCTGTTGTAGGGGTCTCATGGGGGTCTGAATCATGATGACAGGAGCCTATCATGCATTTGACTCCTTCATTTAGAGGGTCCCCCACTCTCCGTTTTACTGCTAAAATGCCCCCTAGAAGTGAGGATGGAGAGATTTTGTGTCACATGCTTCGGATGTGTTCTTTGGAGGAGGACATCATGCTTGGAGGAATCGAGGGTCTATAAAAGAGAGGAAACCTCTCAGTGCGCTCTGTTGACACTGCCTGCTAGAAGGGCTCGAGCACAGTAGAGGCCGGGAGGATGGTGCCTGTCTGGCCCGGGTTTCTGCCTCTTGTTCACGGGCTGCTGTGTGTGTTGGAGCTGACTCAGCGTCACCACCTTGTAACCCACCTTGTTTGTGGCTGTGTACATACACCTGAGGCCCACGGTCTGGACGGGAAGAAGACTGTAGAGATGTTGCTGGAGGCTCTTGGGAGTGTCTGGTTGGAGTTTTGGTGACAATAGTGGGTAGGGAGTTGCGCTCCCAACACAATAGTGGTTGGTTCAAATCTAGCAGGTGCTTCTTGGGGGAGAAAAGAGAAATCGTTTTCTCCCTTGGGATTTGCAGCTTTTGAAAACCCACTGTCAGCACATCAGTTCTGACTTGATGGCAGTGAGTTGTTGTTGCTTGTGTGTCTGTCTCACTAACAACTCATGCACACACATGCACACTCGCACTTAAGCCCTTACCCAAGAATTGTGCCTGTGGTATAGCCTGGTGTGCCTGTGGGTGCGGTCAGGCCAGTGGGACCCTGGCTGGAAGCCTCAGGACCTGCACTTACTTGGGGAGCCAAGTCCTGTATGTGTCCAGGACCAGTCTTTCCACAGATTTCCATCCTGTTCCCAGAAGTGCGATTCCCTCTGCTCTCTGCCTGGGCTTGTCTCCCACACACTTCCTTGGGACTTGAGGAAGCACTGTCTTGTTTCCAGAGGCCAAGCCCCCAAGGATGACGTAGACTGCTTTCCTGGGACCTCTGTCCTTCCAGAATGGGATACAGATTTAGGAGGGTCAGAAGCTTGAACTCCCCAGGTGGACAAAGCCATTAATTTGTTTTTCTGAGGATGGGTTCTGTCCTGTAGCCCCCACCCTACAACCAGAGGGAAGAACACAGCCATCAACAAGAAGATGGGACCAGCATCTTCCTTCACCCCCTCTCCTGGGCCTCAGCACATTGCCACACTTCCTGTGACACGCCAACCACAGTGAGGACAGTCCTGCATGAGATGGAGACACCTTCCTGAGAGCAGTGGTCACTCCTCTCTGGTGCAGGAAAAGGGTGTGCTTGGCAGTGGCAGAGAAACCCTCTCAGAAAGACACTGCCTTGTCAGGACCCATCACCACCTGTTGGTCTATGCCCAGTTCCCACAATGCTGACCAGAGATGTGACAAGTTGGCCATGGATCCAGGGGTGTGCCTTGTCCCTGCAGTCCCAGGGCCCAGAAAGCACAACGTACAAAGGTGTGGCACTTTTGCATCTCCTGGGCATCTCACTCCCGGGGCCTAGTGCAGGGAGAAGTTGGCTTGCTGGACTTATAGTACTGGGGTTCACTTTCTGGTCCTCACATGAAAGATCCCAAACCAAATCAGCTGCGATGAGGTCAGCTCAACTCTTTGGATCCCTACAGGTATCAGAGTAGAGCTGCTTTCTACCATATTCAGCTGCCAGTGATTTAGAAGCCAATATCCAAACCTTTCTTCCTAATCTTAACAATTTAGAGGCTACACTGAAGCCTCTTCAGCATTAACACACAAGCTTTCACAGACAGTATGGGCTCTGATAAGAGCACTGGGCAGAATTGAACCAGGGCTCTCATATGGAAGGTGGGGATCACATCAGTGGGCCATCACTGCCCTCAAGCCAGGTGTTGTGAGTGGCCTCCCTGACCTATGGTGATTCTACCTGTGTCAGAGTAGAATTATGTTTTAGGGGGTTTTCAGTGGCTGAGTGTTCAGATATTGCTCTCCAGGCCTTTCTGCCCAGGTGCCTGTGAGAGGAGGATTTGAACCTCTAACCTTTTGTTGGCTACCTAGTTTGTTCCCTGTTCTCACTTGGGCTCCTGAAAGGACATACATATGTTTATCTCCATCATTCTAACAGCATGTTATTGTGTTCTCTATTCGGAAAAGGAGACCTAGTGTTCCCTCCTCCATTGGTCTGAGTGGGGAGCTGTGTGGACCCTCCATTGGTCTCTCTGGGGAGTTGTGTGGACCTTCTGTTGGTCTGAGTGGGAAGCGGTGTGGAACAGGAAGAGGCCAGCATGGCTTGGGAAATGCTGAGATAGTCAAACCCTGAGCCCTGTTGACAGGTTGGTTGGTATTCACCCTGGCACCCCTAGAACCCTGATCAGGATGCCCAGACTTGCCCGAGGGTGCTGAAGCCTAACTCCTGTCAGCAGGAGACGAGAATGCGGTGCCAACTGTCACCTCCCTGCTCCATGTTGTGCACCCACATGTTGAAGGCTGGTAGGACCTGTTCCATGGGCAGGTGTATGCATGTGGTGTCCTCAGCTTACCAACACCTGAGTCATTGATACTGCCTCTGCCTCTGCCACTGCCTCTGCCTCTGCCTCTGCCTCTGGAGAAGCAGACTTGGGGTTGACAGCTGGTGGGCGCAGAGCCAGCGGTCTGCCCTGGGTCCTCCAGTGCAGGCAGCATGAAGGGAGAGGTTGTGGGGTCTGAGTCTGCACTCAAGGGTGCCCTCTGTCACTTGTGCCACTAGGTGGGGCTGGACTGGCTCCACACCAGCATGCAGGCACCCGCGCTGAGCCTGTGAGGCGTCGTGCCTCAGGGCAGGACACTCCAGCGACAGCTGGCAGGACCTTCTCAACAGGATGGCAAGTATGTCAGCTCCTGATAACGCCAGTGTTAGAATCAGTTCCCTAGCATGTCCTTGTCCTTCCTTTTCAAACCATGGGGACTCAGTATTGAAGAGAGCAGTGAGGGTCTTGTTCCTGGGGGTGAGTGAGATGAGAGAGAAGGGACAGTGATCACTTGAAAAGGGGCATTGAGGTATCCCAGCACCAGAGAGCCTGGGACTGCTGATGGCCTACAGAGCCACATTTCTGCCAAGACAGCAATGACTCTGCTGGAGTACACCCTGTCAGGGACCCTGAGTGGCCCAGGACTCTACTTCCCACTCTTTGGGTTCAGGCTCAGTGTGCACTGTTCTCTGCCTAACACATAGGGTGTGGTCATTCTGCGTGGTTAGATCCGCTGGTCCCCACAGCCTTTCTTTTTTTTACATTTATTTTTTTTTAATGTTTATGATATTATTTTTACGTGTACCGTCAAATCAGATCTGACTGGTACAGGAGGAGATCGCTCCCTCCTTCTCTAGCAGAGCATCTGGTGGATTTGAACCGCTTACCTCTGGGATTGCAGTGCAGCGTCTTGCCACTAGGACACCACAGCTCCCTAGCCTTACTTTCTGAGATGGTCAAACTATTTTCCACAGCCTTACACACATAGGTGGTCATACCTACTGTCGACAAATCCCATCATGGGGGCTGGTCATACCCACTGTCCCCACGGCCTTATAAACGTGGGTAGTCATACCCATACTCTGATGCATAGCAAGTAATTGCGAAGACCATGAACTGGATTAGATGCACCTTAGTCTCTAGACTGACATCATTGCTTTTGAGTACTCTGGAGAGGTCCTGATGGTAGATTTACCTAATGCAATTAGTCTTTTGATTTCCTGACTACTGGTGCCAAGAGTGTTGCTTCTGGAGCCAGGCAAGTTGTAATTGCTAACAACCTCAATCTCTTCTCCGTCCATCATGGTGCTGCCAGTTGGCCCAGTGGTAAGAATCATTGTCTTGATGTTGAGCTTCAATCCATATTGAAGACTACAGTCCTTGACCTTCTGTAGCACATGCTTCAGGTCCATCTCAGTTTCAGCCAGCAGGCTTGTGTCATCTATATAACATAGGTTGTTGATGAGTCTTCCTCCTATCACTGATGTTTCTCCTCGTAAAGCCCAGCCTCAGCATACCCATGTTTATCGTGGCTGTGTTGACAATAGCAAAGAGCTGTAAGTGACCCAAGTGCCCATCAACAAACAAATGGATAGAGAAGTTCTGGTATATTCACACAATGGAATACTATGCAGCATTGAAATACAAGGAACTCATGAAATATTATGCAAAATGGATGACCCTGGAGGACATTATGCTGAATGAAATATCTCAGTCACAAAAGGACAAATATTACCTAGGGCCACTGTTGTAAAATGGGACTGACAGCAGGGTTGAGGGAAGACAGAAAAGGAGGGAAGGAATGATGTATATTGCATTGAAACAGATGAGGGAAAGATCTGTTTAAAAGGGAGATAATATGAATGGGTATTCTTGTCATTACAGAATTCCAGAGTGAGGGCTGCATAGTGGAGTGGACTGAGGGGAGGTATTGCATAACAATGAAAGAGTTTTTCTTTTCAAGAAGAGTGAATTGGGGGAGAGGGGTGGGCAGGGTGAAAAGTGCAACAATGAATGACTGGAAACCCTAAGTCTCTGTAAACTTTCATTAAATTTAATTTTTAAAAATTGGGCCGGAGGGGGGAAGCCCAGCCTCCCAAATGATCTGTTCTGCGTACAGATTGAAAAGGTATGTAGACAGGATATATCCCTGGTGCACTTCCTTCCAGATTTTGAACCATGCAGTGTTTCCCTGCTCTGTTCTGAGGCTTGCTTCCTAGTCCAAGTATAGGTTTTGCATAAGCACAATTAAAGTGTTCTGGGATTCCTATTCTCTTCAAGGTTAACCACAAATTTTGTTCCACTATGCGTTTGCATAGTCAGTGAAACACAGACATTCCTCTGGTACTCTCTGCTTTCTGCCAAGATCCATCTGACATTGGCGATAATGTCTCTAGTGCCACGACCTCTTCTAAACCCAGTTTGTATTTCTGGTAGTTCTCTGTCAATGTATTGTCCCAGTCATTTCTGGATAATCTTTAGCAGGATTTTGCTTGTGTGTGATATGAATGATATTGTATAATAATTTCCACACTCTTTGGGGTCACCTTTTTTGGAATGGGAATAAAGATGGATCTCTTCCAATCAGTTGGCCGGGTAGGCTTCACAATTACTTGCTTTGAGTAAGAGAGCTAGATAATGACTAAGGATAATAGAAGAATTGATGCGTTCGAGTTGTGTTGCTGGAGGAGAGTCTTGAACATACCATGGACTGCCAAGAAAACAAATAGGTCTGTCTTAGAGAAGGTGAAACCAAATTTCTCCTTGGAGTCTAGGATTTTGAAGCTCTGTCTTACATACTTTGGGCATGTGACCAGGAGGGACTGATCTTTGGAAGGATGGAGGAACAGCACAGGAGAGAAAGACCCCAGATGAGATGGATTGATACAGTGACTAGGGCAATGAGGGTAGGTGTGCTGGAGTCAGTGAGACTGGCTCAGGACAGGTTTGGCTTCAAAGCTATTGTACACAGGGTCGCCATGAGTTGCAGGCAACTCAAAGGCAATATTCACTGTCCCCACAGCCTTACATGAGTGGTCTGGTCATATGCTCTATACACATAGGTGGTCACACCCACTGTTCCTACAGTCTTATATAATGGGTTGGTCATACTTGTCCCTTACATGCGCGGTGTGATTTCCCCCACTTCATCCCCCTGGCTCCAGACCTTACTGGCAGTGGATGCTCGCTTAGTGCTTTTTTCCAGGGTGATAGTGATTCTGGTCTCCCACCTGGTCTCTGATTCTCCTCTCCCACCCAGTCCTGGGATCCTGGGTGTCTTCTTGGGATTAACCTTCCCTTTGCTGCCTTAGTGGAGGGGGCGGGTGGGGCTGAGGCTGTGGTCATCTGTCCTGCCCCTCCCTGTGTTCTGGGCCTGGGGCTGCTCCTGCCCTGCCTGCCTCCTTCCTGCCAAGCAGAACAGGTCCCAGAGAGGTCAGATGAGTAAGGAGAAGCTTCCAGAAGGCTGCTGGGAATGAGGTCATTGAAGCATTTGCCATCAAAGAAAGGTTTTCTTTGATGGCTGCAAAGGAGCCGTGGGGCGCTCAGGTTAAAGCACTCAGCTGCTAACCGAAAGGCCAGTGTTGAGCACACCAGCCACTTGGCCAGAGCAAGACGGAAGTGTCTGCTTCTGTGAGCAGTGCCCCATGCCCTTCCTAGTCTCTGAATTGGGGTATCGTTTTCTTTGCGGCTCACAGAATTCAGAATTAGGCTGGTGGGGAAAGAGTTTGAATTAGCCCCTTACCAGCACCTGATGGGTTGGAGCCTGTGGCCTGCAGAGTTGAGGGGTCTGCAGAGCAGGTAGCAGCAGGTAGCTTGGGGTCTGCAGAGCTAGGGGAGTGGAGAGAGAGCTCTCCCACACCCTCAATACTTCTTCCACCTTGTGTTGTGTCCAAGTGAGGATCCCAGGAAGGTCTCCACTGTTAGAGAGGCCACCAGGAGAATGTGGGTCTGGGTCCTTCCTGCCCTCTGGTTCCACTCATGTGGAGATTATCACAGAGAAGGTGAGATGACTGTGAAGAATGCTCCAAAGCTAGATCCCATCACCCCAAGGGGAGAGTCCTGGCACCTCACATCATCTCAGTTGTGACAATTGGGAAAAGGCTCACAGAGTTACAACCTCATACCCTGGAGGACTACCACACATTCCAGAGGGACCCCTCTTAATACCCAAGAGGAGCCTCCCCACATCGCACAGGGACTACCCCATAGGGACCTCTCTCAACCCCTCAAACAGACCTCTCCTTATACCATGTAGGAATCTTTCCTCATTCCCCCCAGGGACCTCTCCCTGTATCTCACAAGGACCTCTCTGCACATCCCTCAGGGACCTCTCCCCTGCACCCCACACGACCTCTTCCAGCTCCCTACAGGGACCACATCCCAAACCCCACAGAGTTCACACATCAGAGGGACCACACCACCCATGTGAGACAGCTTTCTCTCACATATTTTGGGCTTATTATTAGGAGAGGCTATTCCTTGGGGAGGGACATCATGTTTGGAAAGAGTCAACAAAAGAGAGGAAGACCTTCAATGAGATGGATTGACACAGTGACTACTGCAGTGGGTTTTCGAATCCACCAGCTGCTCTGCGGGAAAAGAATGAGCAGTCTCCTGTGCTATTTGCTGCTTCTGAAAACCTACTGGAGGGTCAGCTCTGGGTTGATTGTGACTCTATGATGCTTGACCACAACACAGTAACAATGAGTTGTATGCAACTCATGGCACCTAACAAACAATCCCCTATAGCACAGGGGCCACCCTACACCCCAAGAGGGATAATCTCTGGATTTGCTTCTTGTCTTACGCTGGTGTTTTTTTCTGGGATAGTTGAGAGACACACATGTGTACACACACAGATGCATCCACACACATGCACACGTACACACAGATGCCTTCATGTACACAGCCACCACATATTCACACAGAGATGCATTTACTTATTTGTACGTGCCACATACCCAGACTCATGCATGCATTTTTTTTTTAAAAATTTATTACTTTTTGTGTGTGTATCGTCAAATTGGATCTGACTGGTACAGGAGGAGATTGCCCCTCCTCCAACAGAGCATCTGGTGGATTTGAACCGTGTACCTCTGTGATTGCAGTACAGCTTCTTGCCACTCAGCCACCAGAGCTCCCTTCATTCATGCATTTTTATACACACACCACATACTCTTATGCAGCTGGCCAGCTGACTTGCAGTCATATTAGGAGAGACTGGGCATCTGGGCACCAGAGGACAGCAGGAACACTTGAGCTTCTGGGAAAGCACCAATGGCCGCCCCACACTTCAAGGGTCCAGATGGACTGTGGATCCTGAACTCAAAAGTGATGAAGAAATAAGAGAGATGCAAATTAAAACAACTATGAGATATCATCTCACCCCAGTCAGAATAGCAAAATTTAACAGAACAGCAAGCAACAAATGCTGGCATGGTTGTGGAGAAACTGGAACCCTTATTCACTGTTGGTGGGAGTGTAAAATGGTGCAACCACTGTGGAAGGCGGTATGGCTCTTTCTCAAAAAGTTGCAAATAGGGATACCATTTGACCCAGCATTTCCACTACTGGGAACATACCCCAAAGAGACCATAACCAACATCCAAGCAGATATATGCACACCCATGTTTATCATGACTTTGTTCAAAATAGCAAGGAGTTGGAAACAACCTGAGTGCCCATCAACAAACGAATGGATAGAGAAGCTCTGGTATATTTGCACAATGAAATACTGTGCTGCATTGAAAAACAAGGAACTCTTGCAATATTATTCAAAATCTGTGACCCTGGAGGACATTATGCTGAGTGAAGTATCTCAGTCACAAAAGGACAAATACTACGTGGTGCCACTGTTGTAAAACAGGACTGACATCGGGGTTGGGGAGAGACTGAGAAAGATGGGTTCAATAATGTATACTGCCTTAAAACAGATGAGGGAGAAAACTGTTTAAAAGGGATATGTGATTAGGTATTTTTGTCATGACAGGAGTTCAGAGTGAAGGCTGCATAGTGGAGTAGACCTGGGGGAGGGTTTGTAAAACAATGAAAGAATTTTTCTTTTACTTTTCCAAGAGGGTAGTGTACTAGGGTGGAGGGTTGGGAGGAGAGAAAAGGGCAACAATGAATGAATGGAAATCCAAAGTCTCTGTAAATTTTCATTGAAATTAATAACAAATTTTTTTTAAAAAAGTGTGTGAGGCCCATGTTGGGCTTTAGACTGATGCTACCATGTTGCTCAGAGGCGGCGGAAGCAGTGTTCTGAAACAATGCGCTAACGTACCCCGCAGTGGGCTTCCATAGGCTATGCTGAGTGGAGGAGACTGTCCCCCTGCCTGTCAGAGCCCCTGCAGTGAGTAGGTTCTGGGATGGTGCTGCCAGGAGGCCTGCATACTCCCATAGTCATCTGAGATAAGGGGCTGGATCTGTGTCGTGTAGATGCCAAGAGAGAGGGCACCTTGCAGTAGTGAGGACAGTAAGCGGGGTCAAGCCAGTGTCCCTGAGGACAAGGTGCCCCTGTGGATCCCAGCCCAGCACGGACAGCACCACTGTTCTGTGTCTCACAGAGTGAGCCCATACGTGTGTTGACAGAAGTGGGAGAGGTGACCACCACTCCTGGCTCATGGCTGGCCATTCTGGGTCAACACTGAGCATGCTTGTTCAGGTGCGCTGCGCATATCAGCTCCGTAGGCAGGTCTCATTCCTAGGCCACAGCCCCTGGCACCCCAACAGTGTCCACCACCACCACCACCCAGCCCTGACTACAGGTGAAGAGGAGGGTCCCATACCACACCTCCGCTTTGGCAACCCACATGGCAGCCGTGAACTCTGGCCCTTCCCCACCCCCAGCATTTCAAACATGTGAGTGGTCCGTGCCTGTGAGAGGGTCATCTGACCCGTTGAGACACTGCATGTCCGTGCCTGCAGCCAGATCTGCCACTGACTGCCATGGCCCTTCCTTACCATGTACTGGCCCGTCCACTTCCTTTGCAGCCATGGGTTTGTCAGAAATTGCCTCTCTTGGGAGTTGGTCATGGGCCTGAGTGGCTTCAGAAGGCCCATGATCTGTATCACATCGTTCGCAATTGACCTTTTATCCTCTGTCAGCACTGACAATCGTAAGGACTCACCTAGGGTTCCATCCAGGCTGCTGCCTAACCCCTACACACTCTGGAAGGGGCCCTGTTCGGAGAAGACAGACCCTAATCCTACTGGAAGTGTGGTCACTGACATCAGCCAGTGTCCCGTCTCCTAGTCAGTCAGGAGGTAGAGAGACATGTGTCCCTCCAGCGGTGTTCAGAGCCTTAAGTGCAGTGATGAGTGAGTGTGTACCGGTGGTGATCACAGGGTGAGGGCACTCAGTTTTAGCCCCTCCTCCCAGCAGGGAGACCAAGCTGAGCCCTGGACAGTGCCGCCCTCTAGTGTCGCGCACGCAGCCTGGAACCAGTCAGTGTAACTGGGCTTCTTGATGGTGCTTAGCAGAGAGCGAGCTTTGTGAGCATGCTCCCTGTGGCTGTCCCACACCTGTGACAAGGACATCAGTTGCTGCAGAAAATAAACAGGGTCATTTCTGTGATAACAAACTGGTGTCCATGGAGGTCAGTGTGTGACTGGGGAGCTCTCACCTTGCTCCCGCATCTGGTGCCTGCAGTGACTCAGGGCCTGAGGGCAGTGACAGGAATAGCTTTGCCAAGGGGACAAGAGCTTTTCCCCAGCCCCAAGGCTGGTGCTTACCGTGGGTTAGCACAGTGGGGAGTGAGCCTGGAGAGACGGCACAGGCACAGATGGCTACGGGCTCACAGTTGGCTCTGCCCTGGCCAGGACCCTGGAGGGTACATGTGGGTACATGCACCTACACACATTTGTATACTCACTATGTTCACACATGTGCTTACACTCGTGCATCTTCTCAAACATGTGTCAAGTATATTTACATGTTCACGGTGTGTACATTCATGTGCTCATTTGCACTCATACACATGAACTTACACACAGACTCTGT
Source organism: Elephantulus edwardii (assembly GCF_000299155.1). Classification (NCBI taxonomy): domain Eukaryota; kingdom Metazoa; phylum Chordata; class Mammalia; order Macroscelidea; family Macroscelididae; genus Elephantulus; species Elephantulus edwardii. The sequence goes on along the minus strand of NW_006399901.1, from coordinate 7,162,331 downwards.
TTGCGCTCTCCCTCTAGTCACCTCACCCCTTAGGGATCATGATGAAAGCTTGGAGATCAGGGACTTCGAAATGAGAATGTCGAGTGCTTGCTTTAGATCTACAGAGTAGTTGGACGTTGCCATCACACAACCTTCACCATCACACACCCCTCACCACTGCACACCCCTCACCATTCGCACA
>NW_006399901.1:7143647-7160839 GCF_000299155.1 Elephantulus edwardii | reverse complement strand
CCCTCACCATCGCACACCCCTCACCACCACACACCCCTCAACATTGCACCCCTCACTGTCACATACCCCTGACCATCGACCTCTCACCATCGCACCCCACCACCCCTCACCATCGCACACCCCTCACTATTGCACACCCCTCACCATCGCATATCCCTCACCATTCCACCCTTCACCATCACACCTGTCACCATCATACCCCTCACCATCACACACCCCTTAACCATCTCACAATCACACACCTCACCATCACACACCCTTTGCCATAACACACCCCTCATCATCACAGACTCCTCACCATCTCACACACCTGTCACCATCACACACCTGTCACCATCACACACCTCACCATCACTCACCCCTTAACCATCACACAGCCCTCACTATCACATACCTGTCTATTACTCTCCTCATCACACACCACACAACCCTGTATTGTCACACACCCCTGCCGTCACACTTCATTTTATTTTTTCCTCTCACACTTCTTGGTGCTGTCTCAGCAAGGTGAATCCACTGTTCTCAGTGGTGGCAGCAGTGGGCTGGTACACAAGAGGAGGCACTGTCAGGGCAGCCATGTCTCGGGTTGCTGTCTCGTACAGTGGTGCCAGGATGTAGGCACATGGGATTCTCATCCTTGACCCGAGAACAAGCTACTAGGAGCCTTGGACAGAACAAGGCAGGATGGGACCAGCCAATCCACCCCAAGTCAGAGGAGGTTAACACCCTAGTGATGTCACTAGTGATGCTGTGACTGTCACAGATTAGCTTGACTGGTGCCACATGAGTGCCTTTACCCTGCCTGCATTCCACTCTTCACAGGCATTGACTACAAGACCACCACCATCCTGCTGGACGGCCGGCGTGTAAAGCTGGAGCTCTGGTGAGGGTATGGGATGAATTGTGAACGGGTGAGAGGGCGGGAGCGTTTTGGGGGCTTTGTCCTGTGCTAACACTTCCCACCCCCTGTGTTTCAGGGATACTTCAGGCCAGGGCAGATTCTGTACCATCTTCAGGTCCTACTCTAGGGGTGCACAGGTAAGGCTGGGAGAGGGCTGTCCATCCATGTCTGTCCTCTGTGACATGTTCTGACCAACGGCCACATGCCATCTGTGGCCCCGTAAGCATTTTGCCCTCTATGGACATTCAGCGATTCTGCTGAGGCTGAGACCCCTCCTCATCTGAGGGCCACAGCCCCCCTTGCGCTCCCATGCAGAGGGCTCTGTGAGAAGCAGCTCTGTCTGGTGCCCACTTGTATGACACTAGGTGACTCCCAGGATCAGCTAGGCTTCCTGCTTTCTGCTGAGTTTGGGAGCTACTGTTAGCCCAAGTCCTACTTGGAAGAGGTGGGATTCAGGCTGGTCTAGGGGCAGCCAGGCCAGGATGGTTTTTCACCTGTGCGTTCGGGGTTCCAAAGGGGTATACTCGGCTTCTGTGTCAGCATGTTCCACATCATTTATATTTGTCTGAGGATCATGTGTATGTAACCTTTGGAGGCTGTGTTTTCAGGACATAATCAATTTACCTGCATCTTTCTGGGATGAGCACATCCCCTTCTGTCAGGTGACTGCCCACCACATGGCAGGCAGGCAGACATCCTTATGGACAGAAGAGGTCAGGCTCTGCAACCTCTTTTCCCAGCTTCTGGCAGGCATGCTGCTCTCATGGGAGTTCTTGGGTTTGTTAAGGGTTTGCGCAGGCTGCCTGGCCTTTCTGGTGAACTTCTATGAAACAGCTCAGAGGCCACCCCGCTCCCTGAGACACATACTCAGAAGTGTAGGGCGTTAGGACTTCACATGTCTCTTTTGGGGGTAAGACTTGATGTTGTTTTTGATTGCCTTCAAGTCAAGCACAATTCATAGCGACCCTATGAACAAAAGGCCTGAAGCCCCTCTACTGCTGTTGACATTTATCAAAGTTCATAGAGTTTCTGGAGGCATGTTATTTAGGAAGTGGATGCCACTCATGCTTCCAGACTTGTCATAGTATGTTATTGTTGTTATGTGCCACTGAGTTGCCTGTGATGTATAGCGACCCTACGTACAGCAGCTTTGAACCCTTCCCAGTCCTAAGTCAGTCTCACTAATTCTGACACATACACCCATTGCCCCAGTTATTGTATCAATTCATCTCATCCGGGGTCTCCCTCTCCTGCTCTGTCCCTCCACCCATCCGAGCATGATGTTCTTTTCCAAGGACCAATCTCTCCTGGTCACATGCCCAAAGTAAGTGAGGCCGAGCTTCAAAATTCTAGCCTCCAAGGAGAGGCTTGGTTTTATCCTCTCCAAGACATACCAATTTGTTTTCTTGGCAGTCCATGGTATGTTCAAGACTATTCTCCAGCACTACAACTCAAAGGCATCAATTAATCTTCTGTCATCCTTAGTCATTGTCCAACTCTGAAGCATTACAAGTAATTGAAAAGACCATGGCCTGGATTAGGCATACCTTTGTATCTAGACTGACATCATTGCTCTTCAGCGCTCTGGAGAGGTCCATGACAGCAGATTTTCCCAATACAGTTTGTCTTTTGATTTCCTGACTGCTGGTGTTAAAGACTGTTGATTGTGAATCCGAGCAAGTTGTAATTGCTAACAACCTCAATCTCTTCTCCATGTAATATGGTGCTGCCAGTTGGCCCAGTGGTGAGAGTCTTTGTCTTCTTGATGTTGAGCTTCAATCCATATTAGACTATAGTACTTGACTTTTTGCAACAAGTGTTGCAGGTCCTCCTCAATTTCAGTAAGCAAGGTTGTGTCACCTGCATATTGTAGGTTGTTGATGAGTCTTCCTCCAATCTTGATGCAACACTTCTCATAAAGTCCTGCTTCCTGAATGATCTGTTCTGCATACAGATTGAAAGAGTATGGAAACAGAATGCATCCCTGGCACATTCCTTTCCTGATTTTGAACCATGCAGTGTTTCCTTGCTCTATTCTGAGGACTGCTTCCTTGTCCAAGTATAGGTTTCATAAAAGCATAATCAAGTGTTCTGAGATTCCCATTTTCCTCAAGGTTAGCCTCAATTTACTGTGATCCACACAGTCATATGCCTTTGCATAGTCAATGAAACACAGACATTCTTCTGGTACTCTGCTTTCTGCCAGGATCCATCTGACATTGGCAGTAATGTCCCTAGTGTCATGACCTTTTCTAAACCCAGCCTGTATTTCTGGTAGTTCTCTGTCAATATACTGTTCTTTTCTGGATAATGTTCAGCAGGATTTTGCTAGTTTGTGATATTAATGATATTGTTCAATAGTTTCCACACTCTGCCAGGTCACCTCCAGTCAGTTGGTCAAGTAGTTGTCCTCCAGATTTCTTGGCACAACTTAGCACATGCAGGGCAGCTTCTGTTTGCTGAAATACATCAATTGGTATTCCACCAATTCCTGGGGCTTTATTTTTTTCCAGTTCCTTCAGAGCAGCCTGTACTTCCTCCTTCATCACCATTTCCTCTTGCTCATATGTTGATTCTTGAAATTCTTCTGTGTCAGCCAATTCTTTTTAGTACAATGACTCTGTATAATCCTTCCATCTTGTTTTTTAACATCCCCATGATTGTACTGCTAACTGGAAGACTGACAGTTCCAATCCACCAGCCACAATAGGGAGAGATGGTCAGTCTTCTCTGGTAAAGATTGGCAGCCTTGGAAACCAGTGGAGGGTCGCCATAAGTAAGATAGGGCGTTTGGTTTGATAGCGTTTGCACTGCTGACTCGCAGGTCAGTCCCATAAGTGCGCTGCTGGTTGTTGTCTATGATGAGCAAAGCTGTGAGGAGCATCCTAGGACCATCTTGGGGCACATCTTCGATGACTTCCTGGGAGCGTAGGTACCAACTTGGTGTTAGTCTTGCAGTACTAATACATATCTTTTTTGGTGTTGCCCCCCAGTTCACAGCACAGCCCTGCACACAGGAGCTGTGCTCCCTAGAGCCCAGGGTGCCAGGATCATGGATGATGAGTAAACCATCATACCAGCCTTGTGGGCTTCAGCCTGTAACGGTCAGGGCACCTGCTAGCTGGAGGTGGTTGCAGTCTGTCCCTGGTGCCCAGTCTTAGGGAGGCTTCTGTGGAGAGAAACAGGACCTTTCCCAATAGGACCTTCCAGAAATGGAGGATGGGACATTGCCCACTCACCCCCTCCCCCCCATGTCGTGCAGACTTTATGGGGTAGGGAACATGGGGCTTGCAAGCTGGACTCGACCCTATCAGTGAGGTTCTGGAAACCAAGTGTGGAATCCAAGGCAGATACGCCATGGGCCAGGAGCAAAGCTTGCAGTAATTGGTCTCTGAGGGATGTGGCAGGAAGTCACCATAGCCTGTCTGCTATGGTCCACTGCAGCCACATGGGGCTAGGAAGGCGGGCTCTGCCTCCACCTGCCACTGCTCCAAGTGCCCCCGGGGCAGCACTCACTACAGCAAAGGGCCTGCCAGGGACACTAGGTGTCCTTTGCTGTTTAGGGGCCTGACACCCCCAGACCACCAGGGACAAGCACTGAGGGGAGCAGGCCTCCCCAGGTGCAGTGGCAGGCACAGGCCGATGACCAGCTGACCCACAGAGGCCCAGGCCTGATTATCTGAGAAACACTCCTCACTGTCCCACAGCATGGCCCACATGGGAACGATGTCCCTGTCACTGTGTGCCTCTCCGATATCTCCTGACTGCAGACCCCCCCTCTACCTAACAGAAGTGTCCAATGGCCCACTACACAGCCCAGGCCACACCATTTCCCAGCCTAGCCTGTGGACCAGGTATCAGGCTGGGGAGCGGGTCCATGGCCACCCACATGTGTCCTTCATCCACACTGGGAGAGGAAGGAGGCAGTATTGATGAGAGGAAGGCTGAGATCCCTTTCTCACAGATGAAGGTGTGTGCCAGGGGCCGGGCCAAGACGAGGCTCTGCAACCCTGGCCAGTTCCTACGGTTTGAGGGTGGTCCGTCACACCCACTTTGTCCATCTGCCACTGTTGCTCTGTTCTGGCTCTTTTTTTTTTTTAAATTTTTGTGTGAGTATACGGTCAAATCAGATCTGACTGGTACAGGAGGAGATTGTCCCTCCTTTCCCAGCAGAGCATCTGGTGGATTCGAACCGTGAGCCTCTGGGATTGTAGTTGCAGCTCCTTGCCACTAGGCCACCAGAGCTCCCCTCTGTTCTGGCTCTTGCATCGAGGGAGAGGGTGTGCATAAAGAGGGGTGGGAGGTGGAAGGGTGAATAGGGAACATATGTGCAGGCAGGGGCAGTTCAGGGGTCCATGTGCTGGGAGGTCTGGAGGGGGTGCGAACAGAGAGAGGTAGGGGAAGGGTATGGGAGGAAGGATAAGAGCAAGGAGTGGAGAGATGCAGTAGGGGGCATGATTGGGAACATATGGAGAAGGGGTGGAAGGGGCAGGCATAGGGACGGGATGTGTATGGAGGAGGTTAGCTGGGGGGGGCTTGAAGGGGTGGTGTTGGGGGCACACTCAATGAAGGGGGCACACCCAGAGAGGAGCTCCAGCAGTCTCTGGTTCTGTACCTGCATGGTCATCCCAGGTTGCCGCAAAGGCATGCTGACCACATCTCCATACAGGGCATCCTTCTAGTGTACGACATCACCAACCGCTGGTCCTTCGACGGCATCGACCGGTGGATCAAGGAGATCGATGAGGTAGGTGGGGATAAGCAGTTAGAGTTACCATCAAGGCCTTCCTGTCCCCCTTAACGTCTGTAAGATCCCAGGTGCCAGGCAGGGTTTGACTCTAGTGCAGAAGGTCTGGGTGGGCCTCCACGGGGGGGCAGGAGGGCAGGCGGGCAGAGGAGCATCAGCTTTGTTCATCCTGAGCCCTGTGCCACCCCAGCACGCACCCGGGGTCCCCCGGATCCTGGTGGGGAACCGGCTGCACTTGGCCTTCAAGCGTCAGGTGCCCACGGAGCAAGCTCGTGCCTACGCCGAAAAGAACTGCATGACCTTCTTCGAGGTCAGCCCCCTGTGCAACTTCAATGTGACTGAGTCCTTCACTGAGCTGTCGAGAATTGTGCTCATGCGTCACGGCATGGAGAAGATCTGGAGGCCCAACCGTGGTGAGGCTCACCCACCAGTGACCATGACCTACCCCCAGCCCCTAGTGTTGCCTGCCACAGCCACCTCCCACAGTTAATATATGCCCTACTCACTTCTGACCTCTCACTCTGGAGCCCCACCACAGCCAGGCCCCAACCATGATGGCTGTCCCACCAATATGCCTAGCTCCCCACCTTTTTTAGTGATGTGACCCCACCCACTGACCAGATTTAAAATCTTGTGCTACTATTGAAATGCCCTTAGTCATGCCTATCACGGATAAAGTGTCCCACCCACTGGTCACTGACCTTCCACAGACATGTCCTTGCTGTTCATCCCCCAGCCTTACTGATTGTGCCTTTGCCCCCACAGTGTTCAGCTTGCAGGACCTCTGCTGCCGCGCCATCGTGTCCTGCACACCTGTCCACCTCATTGACAAGCTCCCGCTGCCAGTCACTATCAAGAGCCACCTCAAGTCCTTCTCCATGGCCAATGGCATGAACGCAGTCATGATGCATGGCCGCTCGTACTCGCTGGCTGGCGGGGGTGGGGGCACAACCAGCAAGGGCAACAGCCTCAAGCGCTCTCTCTCCATCCGGCCACCCCAGAGTCCCCCCCAGAACTGCTCCCGCAGCAACTGCAAGATCTCATAGCGGACTGACTGCCTTGCCATGCCTGCCACCTGCACGTGCCACGAGGGCCTCTCCAACCTGAGCTGGCGGGTGTGTGGCTGGTCTCAGCAAGCAAGATGAGGAGAGGATGCTGGGTGTGCCCGTGCCGCCCTGCTATTCCACCCATGTTGGCCGTGGGCAGTGCCTGCCTCAGGCAGGCCGCAGTGCTGTATCATTTGCTCTCATTTAGTGAAAATATGGGCCTCTTTTTGTACATTTTTAAAGGCCATGAGGGAGGCCAGGTGTGGCAGCTGTGGGGATATGCTGGGGGGGGGGAGGGGAAGACAGGGCTAAGGACAGAACTGGAGTCTGATTTTGTGTGTCCGTTTGACATTGTAGGCGCCTGCACCTGCACAAACCCAGTGGGAGAAACAGGGAGGGGATGAAGCTTCTGCTGGCAGCGTCCAGCATGCAGACCCCAGAGAAGGGCCAGGGAGTGGACATTGCCATGTGTTCACCTACCACCAGCCCTGCAATGAGTAGGTGCATGCACCAGCTCACAGTCTCTGGGAGGACTGAGTGCTCTGTACAAATAAAAATGGCCCTGGGACCACAGGCCGATGTGACCCTCTGGAGCTACCACTCTGTGCTAACTCTGGTGTGCCGTGACTGCTCCTCTCCACTTTGTTGTACTGCAGGGTCATGGACAAGTCGCCACTGAGGGACACTGAGCCCAGGACCCAGCAGCCCACGCCCTATCCCCACCCCCACCCCCCAGCCTGTAGTCACACTGGTTCTCAACTCTACTTCCTGCTCTAAGCCCTTTGGCCTGTCCTCCAGCTCCAGGACAGCTCAGGTGTCTGGTGAAGGGTCCTGAGCAGCTTGGTTGGCCTCAGGGGTTTGCCCCTAGGCCTCCCACCCATTACAGAGATGGCTGTTTCTTCGGGATTATGGACAGAACCCCCACCCAGTTTCTCCTCAAGGAGAGACACTTCCCTGACATGACACTACCCGTGGCTGCTGTAGACTCTCCAGTTTGATCCTGATTATTTTTATTTCTTTGTACAGTAAATGTCTTTGACTGTGACACCGTGGTGTACTTTATATAAATTAAAATCTCCAGTTTTGAGCCACAGTGCCTTGTGGGTGGGGACTGGGCCCCAAGCAGTGAGAAGGGGGTGGCCTCCTCACAACTACAGTTGTCTCCATCCCCTGCCCCCGACCAACCAGCCCTGTAGCCGCCTGCTAGAGCTCATCCCAAGACAGCTGAGGTGGGGGTCAGAACTCTCCAGCCTGTGCCCCTTCTTCCTCCTCTGAGGGTGGCTTTGGTGCTGGGGTGTGGGGAGAAGTCTGCCTAGAAGGGCGAACCAGCTTGACTGTGTAGGATGGCTCCAGGCCCCAGGAGGGGGGGTCCAGTGACGTCCTGGTGTCCCATCATGGCCTCAGCCTCACCACCACATGCTCTCATTACCATGCCCCCTGGGTCAGAAGGGCAGACATGGGGTCACAGGGACAATTTCCCATCCGTTGTGGAGAAGCCCTCTCCCTGGGTCCCCGCCTCTTTGGAGACACAGGGATTTAGAAGGGCCTTTGTCCTGTGCAGCATTTGATCCCAGCCCCTGCCCTGACTCAGGGCAGGAGGACAGCCACCCCCACCCAAGTGGACCTTCGTCCAGGCTTGTGGGGCAGCCGCTCTCTTTAATGGGCCCACTTGGCTTCTCTAGGGACTGGGCTGCAGGTGTTTAAATTTGAACTAATCAGAATTAACTTTTAGATCTGTGCTTCAGGATGTTAGTAGTCTGCATGGGTTTCTGGCTGGACAGTACAGAGGTAGCCTGCATGTCCCTGTGCCCCAGAACATTAGTGCTTCTTCAGCCTGCTCTCTGTAAATGGGCGCTCTGGGTGGGTTAGCCCCCAGGAATCAGAAGGGCTGACTGCAGGGGACACTAGATAGGGGAGAAAGTTGCTGTAATCATCCAGAATAGACCCTTCTCGGGACTGAGCTTGAACTGATGACAACCTGGTGGGACACCGAAGCAGTATCTGCCCACTATCACCTAGTGGGATCACCCCCACTTTGTGGGAGTTCCTTCAAAGCCTGAGACAAAAGCTGAGACTAGCCAGCCCTGCCCCCACTTTGCTGGTCCAGAGACATGGTGGGGGGAGTGGAGGGTCTGGACAGAGCGCTTTGATCCGAGTGTAGAAGGTTCCCAGGGCGCGAGGGAGGGGCTCGGGTTACAGCGCCCCACCCCGCCTCCCCTCCCCCGTTCTGGCCAGAGCCAGCCCTTCTCCGCCCCTCAGTGACCCTAGCTGGCCAGAAGTGCTGCTCTCGGCCAACCCCTCCTCTTCCCCTCCCCCGCGCCCGGTTGACCTGCTGGGGAGCAGCCAGCCCAGACGACTAGCCCCATGGACGGACTTTGAGAGTGGAAGGACCCCCACCAACCAGCCCCGGACGCATCTGCCGAGGGCACCTGCCTAGGGAGTCAAGGGCGGGACCCAGCCAGGGCAGACAGGGTGGATGCGGGCAGAGCCTCTGCAGGGCGGACCAGGAGCCCTGGCCGCACCCCGCTGAACCCCATGCCGACGCCGCTGCCATTCTTGCTGGTCCTGACCATGCTCGTTGCTGCTGCCACCGCTGTCACCACCGCTGGACTGGTCACAGGAGCCAGTCTGCCAACACCACTGGAGTCCGGGAGCCACCCAGGCGTCTGCCCAAATCAGTTGAACCCCCACCTGTGGGTGGATGCCCAGAGCACCTGTGAGCGCGAGTGTGTGGGGGACCAGGTAAGCCGGGTAGGGGGTGGACATGGGCGACAGCAGGGCCAGATCCTCGTGGGGCCCTCCCAGGCTATGCTTTGGGAACACCCCTCCCATGAGCATTCCCCACCAGGGCCCCTACCCTTCCTGCCTCGGTCACTATCCACCACAGAGGAACAGAGTGAACCACGCCTTCAGGTCTAGAGACCCTATTCCACACCCTCAAAGAGCGCCAGCCGCTGTGCCCTAGCCTCTGCTCTTTCATCTTGGGACCAGCGCTGGGAGGGCCGGTGGGGGATGCTCAGTTCCCTCTGCACGCGGGTAATGAAAGTGGGAGTGCTGTAGTTATGGCGGTAGAGCACACACTTCCTTGGATTTCAAGAGGGGAAACAGGTTCCAAGAGAGGCAGAGACTAGCTGCAGCCAGAAGCAAGGATGGGAGGGCTCCACCCCAGGGCTGGGCGAGGCGGGCACAGAAGGGGCAGGGCAGCGCAATGCGGGGTCCGCACTGAGTCACTCCCGGCTGCCTCCCAGGACTGCGCGGCCCCTGAGCGGTGCTGCCCCAACGTGTGTGGCCTGCGGAGCTGCGTGGCGGCTCGCTTTGCCTTCGGAGACCCCACAACAGCCGCTGCCGCCTCGTGCGAGGGCTTTGTGTGTCAGCAGCAGGGATCTGACTGCGATATCTGGGACGGGCAGCCCGTGTGTCGCTGCCGGGAGCGCTGCGGAAAAGAGCCTAGTTTCACCTGTGCCTCTGACGGCCTTACCTACTATAACCGCTGTTACCTGGACGCCGAAGCCTGCCTTCGTGGCCTGCGTCTGCGCGTGGTGCCCTGCAAGTCGGTGCTGGGCTGGCCCCCCAGCAGCCCAGGGCCCTCCGAGACTCCCGAGACCACTGCGCAACCAACGTCTGGGGCGGCGCCCCAAGTACCCGAACCACCCGCCCTCTATAACAACCCCTCGCCCCAAGCGGTGGCCGTTGGGGGCACAGCCAGCCTGCACTGCGATGTCAGCGGGCGTCCCCCGCCCGCCATCACCTGGGAGAGGCAGAGTGAGCAGCAGGAGAACTTGATCCTACGACCTGACCAGATGTATGGCAATGTGGTGGTCACCAGCATCGGGCAGCTGGTGCTGTACAATGCGCGGCCCGAGGACGCAGGCCTCTACACCTGCACCGCCCGCAACTCCGCGGGTCTCCTGCGCGCAGACTTCCCACTCTCAGTGGTGCAGCGGGGCACCGTCGCCGAAGGGCCCCCTCGTGCACCCAGCGTCCCCACCCAAGACCTGGCCGAGTGCGCTCGCGCGCCAGACGAGCAGCCCTGCGTCGGCCCCTCCACTCCACAGGTGCGCTGGCGCTTCGACCCGCAGCGCGGTGGCTGTATCACCTTTGCTGCCAGCGGCTGCGATGAGGGCACACAGGGTGGCTTCGAGACCTATGAGGCCTGCCAGCGGGCCTGCGCGCCAGGTCCCGGCGACACCTGTGTGCTGCCCGCCGTGCGGGGTCCGTGCCCGGGCCGCGAACCACGATGGGCCTACAGCCCGCTGCTGCGCCAGTGCCACCCCTTCGTCTACGGCGGCTGTGAGGGCAATGGAAACAACTTCGAGAGTCGTGAGGCCTGTGAGGACGCCTGCCCAGTACCACGCACGCCGCCCTGTCGTGCCTGCCGCCTGCGCAGCCGACTGGCGCTGAGCCTGTGCCGCAGCGACTTCGCCATTGTGGGGCGGCTCACAGAAGTGCTGCAGGAGCCGGAGGCCAACGGAGGCGGCGGCATTGCCCGCGTGGCCCTGGACGACGTGCTCAAGGATGACAAGATGGGCCTGCAGTTCTTTGGCACCAAATACCTAGAGGTGACGCTCTTGGGTGTGGACTGGGCTTGCCCGTGCCCTAACGTGACGGCCGGCGACGGGCCGCTGGTCATTATGGGAGAAGTGCGCGACGGCGTGGCCGTGCTGGACGCCGGCAGCTACGTGCGCGCCGCCAGCGAGAAGCGAGTCCGGAAGATCACAGAGCTGGTGGAGAAGAAGGCCTGTGAACTTCTCAACCGCTTCCAGGACTAGGTTCGCCCAGGTCCCGCCCCTCCGCCTGCACCGGCCCCAAGCTCCATCTCTGGCCTGCTAACCTTCGACCTATACTCGCTTCTCTAATTTCCTGGTAAATAAAAATGTTTCTTTCCAACTTGGTGACTTCTCTGAGGGGACCCTGACTCTTCCTGGTGCCTTCACGGAGAGCACAGGGGATTTGGGTAGGTATCTGGGGCAATCCACCGCACAAAATCCTCCACCAAATTAGGGCCCTGGCAGAGCCCATTCCTGGGAACACCACGTGCCTGTCAAGGGATGTCCTCTGGAAAAAGAAGCAATCATCTTGGTACTGCCCCGGCCTCTATCTCAGCCATTCACTCCCTCCCTCATGGCCCCAGCGGGACCCCGGAGGACAAACCCTTGCTGCTTGCCCTGGATGGATACTCCCACGAGGAGGCACATGGAAATGAAGCTGCGAGTAAGAAGGGACCACTTTATTCCGAGGCAAGCCTCAATTGAGCTCCTAAGGCCCAGAGAAGGGGGTGGTCTGTGGACCAGGAATGAACCAGGGAAGGAAGTCATTCTTTTCGGAAGATCAGGCACTTGTTGTTGGCAGGCATGTCCACCTGGGGAGAATGCTGGCTAGGATGGGCTACTTTAGTCCCCCAGCCCACCCGCACCCCCTAAGATCCACTGTCCTCCTTACCATTCGCTCCAGGAGCAGGCCGCTGGTCTGACCCAAGTGTCGCAGGAAGGCCGTGTCCCGCAGTCCCCACTCCGGGTTTCTGCAGGAGAGAGGGCTGAGTCACAGCCTTGGGGTGCACAAACCCCTGCCTCCCGAACAGCTCCTGCCCCCAGCCTAACCTCTGTCTGAGGGAGAGGTCAAAATCCACATTGCTCTGAGGAGTAATGGTCCCGTTGACTGAGTAAGGCTGCAGGGATAAGAGACACAGCTCTGCTGCTGACCACCTACCTGCCCAGTGTTGCCTGTGATCCCTCAGCTGTCTTGGAGGCTGGGGTCCCTAAGGAAGGAGGGATAGCCAAAAAACTGCTAGGTGCCTGACTTGGGACAAGGAAGTGAAGCTGTAGCTGGGAGAGTGGAAACAGGTAATCAGGAGGGGAACAAGATAAAGTGGCTGATCCGTGATCCCTGGGCATGGGGAGAAGGGATACGCTGGCCAAGTCAGGGAGATTATGGTTGTGCAGTGTCCATAGCTTAAGGGAGAGAGGGGACAGCTGGCCAGAACTCTGCCACCCCACCTCAGAGGTGGCAGAGACATGCTGTCTGAGGAGCAGAGGTCTATCTCTGGGGAGAGCGCTCACCCCATAGGTGATCAGCACCGCCTTAGGCTTGAGTAGATGCCCAGCCGCCTTGAACAGTCCCTAGAGTGCAGGAGACAGAGGGTAGTGAGGTGTCTCCCACTTCCAGGCCACCTGAAACACCGGGCAGCCAGCCCAGCTCCCCACAGACCTCGGTGCAGCGCAGTGGACTGATGTGAATCATGTTGATGCAAAGCAGCAGGTCCAGAGACTGCTGGCCGATCCCGCCCCACTGCTCCCAGCCCCAGGTCACATCCAGGTACAGCGGGGCCTTCACGTTCGTCAGCCCCTGGGCCTTAGTGGTGGCTGAGATGCTGCAGGAAGGCAGTACTGTATGTGCGGGTCCGCAGGGGCGCCCACATCCCGATGCTCCTTTGGGGTCACACAGTGGACATAGGCCCTAAGAGCCCAGAGGGGATCCCTGGCTTTGGGCATACGGTCGCCCAGCCACACCTGTTTAGGCAGCGCTGGTCCACATCCGACGGCTGCCACTCCACGTGGGGGAAGGCCCGGGCAAAGTAGGCCGCGTGCAAGCCAGAGCCGGAGGCCACTTCGAGAACGCGGACGCCGCGCTGGGCTGGGTCTACATAATGCTTCAGTACCTGCAGAATAGGCTCTTTATTCCTCTCAGCCGCCCCAGACACCCCAGGTAGCCCAGCACCCGACATCGCCGCCCTCAGGAGTTTAGACCCCACTCCGCCGAGTGCTGGCATTTATAGTCCGGCGGCCGCGCCCCTCCCCTCACGTCTCTGCGTCAAAGACCTTGCGAACTACAACTCCCAGGAGTGCGTGCGCCGCTCATTAAAGTGTCCGTTATACTTAAAGACCTTCCTGAAAATTATCCAAAAATGACTGGAACAGAAAATCAAAAGAGAACTACAAGATGTTCAGACTTGTTTTAGAAGAGGCCGTGGCACTAGGGATATTATAGACAATGTTAAATGGATCTTGCTGAAAGCAAAGAGTACCAGAGAATATCCGTGTTTCATTGACTTTGGGAAGGCTTTTGACTGTAGATCACAACAAATCGTGGCTAACCTTGAGAAGAATGGGAATTCCCAGAACACTTGATTATGGAGGGAGAAAACTGTTTAAAAGGGGTATGTGATTAGGTATTTTTGTCATGACAGGAGTCTAGAGCGAAGGCTACATGGTGGAGTGGACCTGGGGGAGGGTTTGTAAAACAATGAGAGAATTTGTCTTTTACTTTTCCAAGAGGATAGTGTACTGGGGAGAGGGTTGGGAGGGGAGAAAAGTGCAACAATTAATGAATGGAAATCCAAAGTCTCTGTAAATTTTTACTGAAATGAATAATAAATTTAAATTTTAAAAAAAAGATTCTCACCACTGAGACAAGATCGTGATAGAAAATAAAGAGATTGAGATTGTTAACAACTTCATCTTGCTTGGCTCCACAATGAACACTCTTGGTACCAGCACTCAGGAAATCAAAAGATGTATTTCATTGGGAAAATCTGCTGTCAGGGACCCCTCCAGAGTACTGAAGAGCAACAGTGTCATCCTAGAGACTAAGGTGTGCCTGATCCAGGTCAGGGTCTTTGAAATTACTTGCTATGACTCAAAGAGTAACTGGACAATGACTAAAGATGGACAATGACCATGGATGACAGAAGAAGAATTGAAGCCTTTGAGTTGTGGTGCTAGAGAAGAGTATTGAATATACCATGGACTGCTAGGAGAACAGACAGTTTCATCCTGTTGTTATGTACCAAGAGTTGGAAGTGATCCATAGCTGACCCTCCAGCAAGTTTTCAGAGGCAGTTAGTTGCACAAGAAGAGGTTGCCCATCCTTCTCGCAGAGCAGCTGGTGGCTTCAAACTGCGTGCCTTTGGGATTGCAGCACAGCTTCTTGCCACTAGGCCACCAGAGGTAGAAACAGTGAAACCAAGCTGTTCCTTGGAGGCAAGGCTTTTAAAGCTTCATCTGTCATACTTTGGGTACATTGCAAGGAGGGACCAGTCCTTAGGAAGGGACATCATGCTTGGAAGGGTGGAATAACAAACAGTGCAAGAGAGGAAGACCCTGGATGAAATTAACTGACTCAGTAACTGGGGTAATAGGAGTAGGTGTGTCAGAGTGACCCTATGTACAATAGCTTTGAAGACTGCCCTGTTCTGAGCCAGTCTCACTGACTCCGACACACCTACTCACATGAGTTGAGTTACTATGTCAATCCATCTCATCTGGGTCTTCCTCTCCTGCTATATCCCTCCACCCTTCCAAGCATGATGTCCTTCTTCAAGGACTGGTCCCTCCTGGACATGTACCCAAAGTATGCAAAATGGAGCTTCAAAATCCTTACCTCCGAAAAAATCCTTGCCTTCAAGGAGCAACTTGGTTTAACCCTCTCTAAGACAGACAGGCCTGTTTTTTCTCTTGGTGGTCCATAGTATGTTCAATACTCTTCTCCAACATGACCCTCAAAGGACTTGATTCTTCTTCTATTGTCCTTAGTCATTGTCCTATTTTCAGATACATAGCAAGTAATTGAGAAGACCATGGCCTGGATCAGGCACACATTAGTCTCTAAACTGACATCATTGCTCCTCAGTATATTGGCGAGGTCCCTGACAGCAGATTTTCCTAGTGCAATTAGATTGTTGGTTGTTTTTCTGGTTTTTTTTAATTTCCTGATTGCTGGTGCCATGAGTGTTGATTGTGGAGCCTAGCAAGCTGAAATTATATTGTTAACAACCTCAGTCTCTTCTCCCTCTTTCATGGTGCTGTCAGTTGTCCCAGTGGTGAGAATCTGTGTTTCTTTGATGTTGATCTTTAATCCATATTGAAGGCTACTTCCAAAAAAAAGGTGATGTAACAAGAGTGTGGAAATTATTAAACAATATCACTAATATCATACACTAGCAAAATCCTGCTGAAGATTATCCAAAAACAATGGTAACAGTACATCAGAAGAGAACCTCCAGGTGTTCAAGCTGGGTTTAGAAGAGGCTGGTGGCACTAGGGACATTGTAACCAATGTCAGATGGAGTTTAGTTGAAAGCAGAGGGTACCAGATGAATATCTATCTGTGTTTCATTGACTATGCAAGGGCATTTGATTGTGTGGATCACAACAAATTGTAGCTAATCTTGAGAAGAATGAGAATCCCAGAACACCTGACTGTGCTCATGGGAAACGTATCCTTGGACCATTGTCAGAATGGAGCAAGAAAACACTGTATGGTTCAAAATCAGGAAAGGAGTGTGTCAGGGATGCATCCTCTCTCCAAAGTTTTTCAATCTATATGTGAAACACATTATTCAGGAGGCTGGACTTTTTTTTTTAATTTATATTTCATTATTTTTTGTGTGTACCGTCAAATCAGATCTGACTGGTACAGGAGGAGATTGTTCCTCCTTCTCCAGCAGAGCATCTGGTGGATTTGAACCATGCACCTCTGAGACTGTAGTTGCAGCTTCTTGCCACTAGGCCACCAGAGCTCCCCAGGAGGCTGGACTTTATGAGGAAGAATGTGACATCAGGATTAGAGAGAGCCTTATCAACAACCTGCATCATGCAGATGACACAACCTAATTCACCAAAATGGAGGAAGAACTGAAGCGTTTGGTGCATAAGGTCAAGGACTGCAGCCTTCAATATGGATTGAAGCTCAACATCAAGAAAACAAAGATTCTCAGAACAACTATGAAATATCATTTCACCCAACAATAACAGCAAAGTTTAACAGAGCAGCAGATGACAAATGCTGGTGAGGTTGTGGAGAGATTGGCACTCTTACACACTGGTGGTGGAAATGAATGTAAAATGGTACAACCACTATAAAATGCAATCTGGTACGTTCTCAAAAATTAGAAATAAAAATAATTTTTGACCCAGCAATTCCGCTACTGGGAATATACCCTAAAAAAAACTAGAGCTGCCCTGAAATCTCAAAGGTGCGGGGTTCGAAGATGCTTCGCTGGAGAAGGAGAGGCAAAAGGGGGGGCAAACTCCTGTGCCGGTCGGATCCAATTCGATGGTACACCAAATTTAAAAATCAATGAATTAAAAACAAAAACCCAGAGCCGTGACTCAAATGTATGCACACCCTTGTTTATTGCTGTGTTATACACAATGGCAAAGAGGTGGAAGCAATTCAAGTGCCTATAAATAAACGAATGGACAGAAAACCTTTGGTACATTTACACAATGGAATATTATGCAGCAATTTAAAACAATGAACTCGTAAAACACTATATAACATTGGTGAGCCTGGAAGACATTATGCTGAGTGAAATAGTCACAAAGGACAAATACTGCACAAGACTGTTGCAAACTGGATGCAGAAAGAAAGCAGGGACACGTGGAAATGAGCTCGGAAAAGGAGGGAAGGCTAAGGCAGAGGTCCTCTCACAGCATGGCACTGTGAAAAGGCCTCTTTCTTAGTTTCCTTCTCGTTTTTATTTAGTTTAGGCCAATCATGC
>NW_006399901.1:7141056-7142513 GCF_000299155.1 Elephantulus edwardii | reverse complement strand
GCAACAATGAATGAATGAATGAGAACCCAAAATCTCTGTAAATGTTCATTAAAACGAATAAAATTTAATAATAATTAAAAATAAAATTAAAAAAAGATTAGAGATTCCTTCAGCAATTTCTTCCAGAAAATCAGTATTACTAAATTGCCTCAATTGTTCATTAAAAGTGTCATGAATTTGAACTTGTAACTTTAATATCTCATCAATTAAATTCCAAAATCATAAACAAACAGTTTCATCATCTTCAAAATTTGTGTTATTCCCTGGTTGTCAACTCTTTCCCCCAAACCTAATTACTTAAAAACTTTGATCTTCCCCCATCTCCCAACTAAAGCACTATAGAAACAGAATCACACTGTATCAACCTGTTGCTGCTTTTCTTAGTAGATCATATTTAATGTTCATTCATACTGTTTTATGTGTCAATAATTTGTTCCTGTTTGTTTCTGTGCATTGTCAAGATCTAGCACTTTTTCCTTATTAATTCACTTGCTGATAGACATCTGAATTGTTTCCAAACTTTTGTGAATAAAGTTAATATTCAGTTTTTTTGGAAAAAATATACATATATACTCTTATTAGGTGGTAGAGAAACAAATATTTAAACAGTTATACAGAGAACATTTGTTGCAAGTCCAAGTTAAAATTATCTGCCTCCTATTTAGTAACTCCTTTTAAGAAAACATAGGTTAATACAGCAAGCATAGCTAAAAAAAATTCTCGGAGGACATTTGTTGCCCTGTGTTCTTAAACACTTCCCCCCTTCTGCTAGCAGCTTCTTCATTTGGCCCCAAGTCAGAGTCTCTACTTTCCGGGTCTCTGGTAGCAGTCTTCTCTTGTCATTTCTCTAAAGTCATCAGACTCATCCATTCCACAATTCTATCTTCATCGAAGTATGTCTTCTTTAGGCTTATCTCAGAGTTTCAGGTCCCTGGATGGTACTCACAGCGTTTCTGTGCCTGTGGAAATATAAGCAAATTCTCGACCCTAATGAATGACAAATCCCTTTATCTATTCATTAATTAGAGGTTCTCTAAAATATATATGTGTTGATTCAGCCCTTTGATTGATTGTAATACCCAATGTCTTTTAGCTGGAGTTTCTCTTTTCTCACTGTTGTTAAGTGCCGTTGAGTCATCGACGACTCATTAGAATTGAAAACATTTTAAAGTAAATAATGGTTCTCATAAAATAGTTTTAGGAGATGTTATTCATCCTATCTCATCTCCCCCCTTTTGTTTTTTCAACATAATTTGTAAAGCCCAATTAGCCCTTTTTGTTATAGCTTGTCTTTGGGTACTATAAAGAATACCAGTAATATGTTTAATGTTTTTTTTTAATTGTGTTTATCTTGCAGTAATATAATAGTAACATATAATTCAGCCTGTTAAACAGAAGTCAAATTAGTTTTAACTACTTTATTATCTTACCATTTGTATAACCTGTATATCTCATCT
>NW_006399901.1:7137222-7138951 GCF_000299155.1 Elephantulus edwardii | reverse complement strand
TGTTGTACATAGGGTCGCTATGAGTCGCAAGCGACTCGACGGCACATAACAACAACATATCTCTTTTAAACAGTTCTCTCCCTCATCTGTTTCAATGCGGTATACATACTTTATCCCATCCTTCTCAATCTCCCCCAACCCCAAAGTCAGTCCCGTTTTATAACAATGACACTTAGTTTGTTGATGGGCACTTAGTTTGTTTCCAACTCTTTGCTATTGTGAATAAAGCCCCAATAAACATGGGTGTGCATAGATCTGCTTGGATGGCAGTTATGGTTTCTTTGGGGTAAATTCCCAGGAGTGGAATTGCTGGGTCAAATGGTGCTCCTATTTGCAACTTTTTGAGAAAGTGCCATAAAACCTCCTATAGTGGTTGCACCATTTTACACTGCCACCAACAGTGAATAAGGGTTCCAGTTTCTCCGCAATCTCTCCAGCCAGCATTTGTTGTTTGCCAGAAATTTATTCTCTTAGTATTTATTGCTTTACTATCAAATCAGAACTGACCATTTGGCCCTTCATCATGTTTTCAGGAGTTGACTTCTCTTTCTTTCTCTCAGGGGTGGATTCAAACCCTGTACCTTTGTATGTTTCTGTTGGCAGCACAACTCCTTACCACGACGAAGTCACCAGAGCTCCCTCTCTTGGGGTTTAGGAGACTGGAAGTGTAGGTTGAGGGTGCCAGCCCTTGCTCTCTGCTGATTCTTCCTGCATCTGTAGGCTAGGCATTCTTGGGGTTCTCTCAGACTGCAGCAAGCATGTGTAGACTGGCCTTTCCAGTGTCCAGAAACTCCCTCTCACAGAGGTCTGGGTCCAAAAGGATACACTGCACTACTGGTGCTTATTTCCTCCTGGTGCTGAGATCTCTACTCTGGGCTTCCTTCCCTCCCTTTTAATCTCTAGTGAGATAAAGGCTCTTGTGGCCACACCCCAGGGATACTTCTTTTACCTCAGATCAGGGCTGTGATGGGTTTAGGGAGTGACACATTAATCCTTCCACAATTTGACTTGTCAGATTACTGGGATCACTGCAGCTTCCACTTTGTCTCACTGCACGTATCTATTTTAGGGAGAGACAATTCCATCCATGGTGCCATCTATGGAATCCTAGTGGCTCATTTCTGTTCCATTCGTTTTACTTCTCTTGAGTACTCTAATCGACTCCACCTCATGGTTTCTCCTTCCAACTAGTTTCTCAAGAAACAGACTGATTAAAACTTTTTCCTTGAAGTGATGGGTGGATTTGAACTCCCATCCCTTCCATTAGCAGCGCAACATGTACCAAGCACACTAAGTCACCAGGGCTCCCAGATCACACTTACACCCTTGTGGGCCTTGCTCAGTGCACACCCTCAGTGGACCACCCCGTTTCCTGGTTAACCCACCCCTGGGTAGTGGGCCATGGACCAGGATGGGGATAAGGGTCTAGACTCCAGGTGAGAAGTTGTCCACTCGGGTTGTCAGGGGACTGACCACTAAGGGAGATTGAGAAAGGGATGTGCCGTCTTTCTGACTTCTCCTGGAGATGGGAGAATTTCTGGGAAAAGGATGCAGATGGAGTCTTAAGGCTGATGACCCTAGGGACCGGGAGTGAGGGGCTGCAGGCCCAACCCCGAGCTTCTGGTCAGAGGAAGTGGTCTATGTGGCTGCTTCCTGAGAGAGCCTGAGTTTGAGGTTGTACCTCAAGGACACAGCTAAAAGGGGAGCTCTGGTGGCCTAGTGGCAAGGA
>NW_006399901.1:7134734-7136087 GCF_000299155.1 Elephantulus edwardii | reverse complement strand
AATCTTGACCCCACATTTCTCCTCATAGAGTGACTAAACCATCATTGGGAAAGTGCCCAGAGCTTCAGCTGTTTTGCTATCATAGAACATAAACCTCTTGAATGAGACACCTGGCAACTGGCCCATCATTTGGGAGTTATCCTGGACAGACTCAAGCCAGGATGCTGCATAAGCACTGGCTTGAGGTCAGAGCAGGGACTGTGGATAAGAAGATGAATCCACCCTTCAGTCTCCTGGGGACCCCTGACCCCTCCTAGGGTCTCATAAACATACACATGCTCTTACAATTCTCTCCAAATCCTGCACTCACACACGTTTGTGAGGCAGCAGCCCACAAACATCTGCCATATCCAGTCACTTCCCTCCTGGGTTGTGAGCTCATTGGCAGAATGGACCTGCACAGCAGCCTATGTCTGCCAGGGCTCCTTCTGGACCCTGGAGAAAATGGCTTGATGGGAGGGAGAAGTGTCTTTCTAATCTCCTCTAACCTGAAGAGGGGAAGAGAGTCACCATCAGACCCAAACCACTGTGAGGCTGAAGTCAGCCATGCCTTCTGTCTCCAAACCTCTTACCAGTTCTGACACCAGCTGTCCCTTCCATGGCACTCACACTCTACTTCTTTGCTGAGTTCGGTAATCTGTTGGGATGACCACACAGAATCCACACACAACATTTGTGATTATGAGGTTTATTAGACAATCACCACTCAACAATCACCACTTCAGTCTGGACAGCCCCATCTCAGCTCTGCCTCTCTCTGGCCCTTGGCCTGGCTCATGCCCTGTGGGAGCAAGGGTTCTTCTGGCTCCACTGAGAAGTGCCCAGAGGTACTCCACTGCACCAGTAAGCCTTTTCCTGTCCTGAAGGCACTCAGCATTCACTCTGTGACTCAGCAAATAGTCCTGCCAAGTGTCCAGAGGTCCCCTCCTCTGCCTTCCAGCGCTCAGCTATCATCATCTGTGGGCCTCCCACCAGTATTCTAGCTCCGCTGCTGCTTCTTGCTGCTTTCCTCAGGTATTGTAATTAACTGCCTGGCTCCTGGATCCAGCAGGTTCTCAGACCAGAAGTATTGGGTTCACAGGATGCTCTCTGATCCTGGCTCTTCTTTCTTTGTGGAAATGAGATTTCTCCCCACTTCTCACTTACTTGAAACCTGGTTGTTTTGTGCCATCAAGTCAACTAGGACCCGAAGTGACCCTATGAACCTTGTCATCCTATGCCATCCTCCTCATTCCTGATACAAGTGAACCCATCGTTACAGTGACTGTGTCAATCCATCTTGTTGAAGGTCTTCCTCTATTTTGTTGACCTTTCAAAACTTTCCAAGTATGATGAGTTTTTGTTGTTTTTTTT
>NW_006399901.1:7125898-7131429 GCF_000299155.1 Elephantulus edwardii | reverse complement strand
AAGCAGGGTTGTGTCATCTGCATAAAGCAGATTGTTGATAGATCTTCCACTAATCCTGACCCCACATTTCTCCTCATAGAGTGACTAAAGACAGGAGACAGGACACATACCTCCATCATTTGGTAGAGGTTCCTGTAATAAACCTGTGACGGATGAGCAATTTAAAGTAATTATTAGCTGACAGCATTAGGTTTAGTCCTACTCGGTACCTTATAGCACTCAGTGGGCACAGTCTGATTCTGGGATTCCTTTAAATTGGAGGCAGGGTTATCAGGAACCTGTGTCCATGGGACTCCATGGGAATTCCCAGGAAGCCCCATATGCTGGGCTGACTAAAAAGGGGAAGGAGACTTCTTTTCGCCTTCTGGAGCTCACTGCCTGATGGCTTAAGCCTAGTCTCTTCCTCTCTCCATGGAACCCCAGCTTGAAACTGGAGTGCAAGGCCTGTAGATGCTCACAGAGTGCTGCCCCTGCCTTGATTATGGACCTTTCACGTTCTCCGAGGGCCCCAGGCTGGCCCTGGTCCACAGCAGGTATCCCATGTTTGAGGGAAGGGACTGTTTCGAAGCCCTACGCAGACTGAGTCACACTCCCGGCAGCTCCAGAGCGAAGGTCTGGGCCGCGGCCGTCTTCATAGCTGGTCGTCCTTCGCTGTGAACTGAGAGCTCTCGCTCTGGCTCAGTTTTCTGCTTGGCTGCAGTGGAGCATGCGCAGTGATCTCATGGAAGTAGAGGCGGTGGCGTCACAGGCTCCTAAGGTTTACAAACGACGAGGACTTTACAGGGCGCCGCTGGTGTAGTGGTATCATGCAAGATTCCCATTCTTGCGACCCGGGTTCGATTCCCGGGCGGCGCAAGCTTCTTGCTTTTCTTCACCTGAAGAAACCTGAAGGATTGAAAATTTACAGCTAACAGTAAGGGGAAAGGATCACGTATTATGAGGCTCCCCACGAGAACATCTTCAGGCATTTTGAGATCTTTACTGAGCACATGCAAGGGAAGAGCGAACAAGACTTCCGTCATATCTAGTTTCAGACAAGAAAAGAAGGCGCTGTGGAAGTCCTGGC
This sequence comes from Elephantulus edwardii, assembly GCF_000299155.1. Lineage (NCBI taxonomy): Eukaryota > Metazoa > Chordata > Mammalia > Macroscelidea > Macroscelididae > Elephantulus > Elephantulus edwardii. The sequence continues at coordinate 7,130,363 of NW_006399901.1, read as the reverse complement.
AAGACCATGATGCAGACTGACCCAGGACAAATGACTGAACTAGCGACATCCGGTAATCCCCCAACCGCTCTGGACAGCACCTGGGGCGAGTTGTTGTTATATGGACTCACAGGGCGACACATAGCGACTCCTGTGCACAATAGCTCTGAACCCTGCCCTACCCTAAGCCAATCTCATTGATTCTGACACACATTGTCCCAGTGACCGTGTCAATCCATCTCATCTAGGGTCTTCCTCTCCTGCGCTGTCCCTCCACCCTTCCAAGCTTGATGTCCTTCTTCAAAAACGTGTCCCTCCTGGCCACGTGCCCAAAGTATGTGAGAAACTCTCGCCTCCCAGACGCAGCCTGATTTCACTCTCTCCAAGAGAGACCTATTTGTTCTCTTGGTAGTCCACGGTATGTTCAAGACTCTTCTCCAGCACCCAAATCAAAGGACTCGATTCTTCTATCATCCTCAGTTATTGTCTAGCTCTCTGATGCATAGCAAGTAATTGCGAAGACCCTGATCTAGATCAGATGCACCTTAGTCTCTAGACTGACATCATTGCTCTTTAACACTCTGGAAAGGTCCTTGACAGTAGTTTTTCCCCCACTACAATTAGTCTTTTAAATTTTTGACTGCTGGTGCCAAGCATGTTGAGTGTGGACCCAGGCATGCTGAAATTAACAAACTCAATCTCTTCTCCATTTATCATGGTGCTGCCAATTGACCAAGTGGTGAGAATCTTTGTTTTCTTTTTCTTTTTATCCATTCGAGGTTTTCTTCCTATTTGGTGACATTCTGAGTTGTTCTTCTTTTTCTTATTTACCCTCACTCAATTGTCTTATCTTTATCTTTACTATTATTATTTTTGTTTGTTTTGACTTTTTAGAAAATTCACTCATTGCTGTACATTTTCTTCCCTCATTCTTCCCCCAGTCCAGTTTGCAGTGCACCTTTTGTCTCAGATTGTTGTCATACATATAATATCTAATCATATATTCCTTTCGGACTGTTCTCCTTATTTGTTTCAGTGCACTCTTTTCCTAGTCTTCCTCCGAACTCCCATGTCAGTCCTAGAAGTGGTGTTGTGTGGTTTCCCCAGCATAGTGACAGCAGGATCACAGTTGAGGTCAGAGTCTGGACAAGGACTGAGCACCCTCTGCAAACAGAGGATTCCGCCCAGCACACCGCCCCCCCCCCCAGGAGATACTGGATGCCCTCTGCAAAGAGAGATTTTCACCCAGTCTCCCACCCAGGGGACACCGTGTCTGAGCTCTGGTCTTAGTTAAAAGATTAAGCTTATCCATTGTTAGTTGGCAACACTTTAGTTTTAAGGAAAATATAGTCTCCAGAGATTGAACCTTTTTGAGGAAGATTGGCCTAAACTAAATAAAAAACGAGAAGGAAACTAAGAAAGAGGCCTTTTCACAGGCCATGCTGTGAGAGGATCCCTCCTTTTCTGAACTCATTTCCCCATGTCCCTGCTTTCTTTCTGCGTCTGGTTTGCAACATCTGGCGCTCCGAAAAGGGACCTGAAAGAAGAAGCAGTCTCTCTCTCTCTCTTTCTCTCTCTCTCTCTCTCCCTCCTTCCCTCCCTCCCTCCCTCCCTCCCTCCTTTTCTCTCTCTCAGTTTCGTGAAGGCTTCCTCACCCTTGGCAATTAAGGGCAAGTAAAAGTTTTATGAGGATTGATTTCCTCACCCCTTCGTAAGGGAAGAGTTAGAAAAAAATTTCGTGGGGACTTGCTCCAACCTCTGAAGTAAATTGCTTAAAAATCTCAGAGGAAGAAGTGAAAAAAGAGCCATGGGGAATGCTCCATCCTCTAAAGCTCAATATATTTCTCTCTTAAAGAAGCTGTTTAAGAGCTCCGGGGTAAAAGTGAAAGAAAAATTTTTTCTGCAGTTGTTTAAATGTGTTGAAAAACATTGTTGCTGGTTTCAGCCTGTTGGTTGATCTCAATTGGATTTTAAAACTTGGCATAATGTTATAAGAGATTTACAAAGAGCACATCAAAAAGAACAAATTCCTATTGCTTTTCAGCCAGTATTGGCTTTGATAAGAATAGTAACTATGTCCATGCAGGACTGTACACATAATTAAAAAAATTTGCAAAGAGAGATGGTTGAATCTTTGCATGAATACGAATTAAGTGATATTACATTAGAGAAGGTTAAAACTGAAGGCAAGAAACAGCTTTTGTCAGTTTTAGAAAGAGCCTTAGGAAGATGCAATCCTAAATTATTACTTTCTCTTAATTGGCATGCATTGACCCAAACAATGCTCTTCCTGGGAAGTTATTTACAATTTTAAATATGGTTTAGAAAAAGAAAAAAGGGATAAAAAAGGTGCTAAATCTCAAAGCAGAAGCCTTTAAGTATTTTTGTTATTGTTTTGTTTACGTTTGTTGTTTCTTTGTTTGGTTTTTGTCTTAAGTTTAATGTGATAATAGTTTTGAGCTTATGTAATTTGATAATTTCAGTAAAATAAGAAAAGTAAAAAATATGAGAATGAAGCTTACATAAAAGAAAACTCTTAACTTAGAAGATTAAAAAAGGCCACAAAGTAAGTAATAGAGTGAAGATAAATAAATAAATTAGAAGCTGCACAGATAATGTGATCTAAAAGTTAAGAAACAGGTAAGAAAGAAAATGTAATTTGGTTCCCAGGATGAATGTAAAGAACAAAAATTCTAAAAAGATGTGTCATAAAAGTCAAATACTCTTGATTGACCTGTAAAATCCAAAAAGTTAGACTTTCTAAAGTGCTAAGAAACAAAGCAGTTTTTTCCTAAGCATAAGTACCATGTTCATTATAACAGAGAGATGCCTCTGAGAACGGGCGCTGGGCAAAGCAGTGGCCCCTAACAAGAAAGAAACTAAAGGCTTTAAAACAAAGAGAGTTGTCTTCAATAGCCAGTGAGCAGAGGCTGTCCCATGGAAATAAGATTCCTAAAGATACTGTAAGATTGATTATAGTAAACACTGGTTTAGTAAGTAAAGGAATATTTGTACGTATTGTACATATTGGAGTGATAGATCCTGATTGTAATGGGGAAATAATTATAATGATGTCTACTTGACAACATCTAACCTTCTTAAAAGACGAGAGAGTAGCTCAATTATTGCTTCTGCCTTATATAAAACAAAAGGCAGCTCCTATAAAAAGACAATGAGGGGCTTGCTTTGCTGGACTACTATCTACTGGAATACTATCATTAGTGATACCCATCCTCAAATGACTGTAAAATTAGAAGGATATAAAATTCAAGAATTAGTTGATACTGACGCTGATGTATCTATCATTGCTACTCATCATTGGCCTATTGAACTGCAATTAAAGGATGTCTCTGTTACTTTTATAGGAATAGGGACTATGGCAGGAATAAAACAAAATTAATATATGTTAGAATGTAAAGGACCTGAAGGACAGATAGCAAAATTACAGCCTTTCGTCGCAAATATTGCAGTTACATTATAGGGAAGAGATTTGCTAGCTCAATAGGGAGGAGCCACTTTGCAAATTCCTACAATATCAGAGCAGGCTAACAATCTGATGTTAAACATAAACTATCTCCCTGGTAAGGGATTAGGAAAGAAACAACAAGGGATGGTCAGCTTCAAAGAACCAAAAGTTAATCATACTAGGAGAGGATTAGGCTATCCAAATTTATAATGAAGACCACTGCTCCATGCTTTGCTTTTCCATTAACTTAGTTAACTGATAAGCCAATATGGGTTTAATAGTGGCCCTTCACAAAGGAAAAAGAACTATAAGTTACAGAACAAAGAATTAATGATGCTCTGTTAAGTCGTATAGACATGAGAATATCTGTTATATCAATAATTATCGATTCTCTACACTCTCTTACTGGTAATTTGTGTCGGGAATAAAAAATATTAGAATGGTTATTTTGGGGAAATAAATATAATAAAAAACTAGCTATTTATCTTGAAAAAATTTGTAATTTGATTATTAAAGGAAGACTACAGTTAAGACAGTTTTTGGCATCTGATCCATTTGAAATTGTAGTCCCATTTACCACTTCCCAAATTAATAATAACTTATGGAAAATTTCTGAAAATTGGCAAACTGCTTTTTCTAATTATATAGATAAGATTTCTAATTCATATCTGTTGTTTGTTGTTGTTATGTGCCGTCAAGTCGCTTGTGACTCATAGCAACCCTGTGTACAACAGCCCTAAACTCCGCTCTGTCCTGTGCCAATCGCACTGTCTCTGACACTCCCATCCCAATTACCCCAGTCACTGAATCGATCCACCTCATAGAGGGCCTTCCCCTCCTGCGCTGTCCCTCCACCCTCCCAAGCACGATGTCCTTCTGCAAGGACTGGTCTCTCCTCACAACATGTCCAAAGCATGTTAGAAGGAGCCTCAGAATCCTTGCCTCCAAGGAGCCACCCGGTTTAACCCTTTCCAGGACAAATCTGTTTGCTTTCCTAGCAGTCCATGGTATATCTCAATA
>NW_006399901.1:7114462-7117998 GCF_000299155.1 Elephantulus edwardii | reverse complement strand
CGTCCACCAATCTTGACCCCACATTTCTCCTCATAGAGCCCAGCCTCCCAGATAATATGTTCTGCGTATAGGTTGAAAAGGTATGGAGATAGGATGCGTCCCTGGCGTACGCCCTTCCCAATTTTGAACCATGCAGTGTTCATCTTTGAGAGGGTGAAACCAGCATGCTCCTTGGAGGCGAGGATACTGAGGCTTCATCTTCATTGGTCATGTTACAAGGAAGGACCAGTCCTTAGAGAGGGACGTCATGCTTGGGAGGGTGGAGGGACAGTGCAGGAGAGGAAGACTCTCATTGAGATGGACTGATTTAGTGACTGGGGTAATGGGAGTAGGTGTGTCAGAGACAATAAGGTTGGCACAGGATAGTGCAGGGTTCAGAGTTGTTGTACACAGGTTACTATGAGTCGCAAGTGACTCGATGGCACATAACAACCACCACCACCTTTGAGTTGGCAGCATAATTCCTTATCACTAAGTCACCAATATCCCTATTATTAGCGACAGGACAAGACAGCATGGTGGGAGTAGGGGGCAATCTCCTGTGTGATTTACTTCCTCTGAAAACCCACTGGAAGGTCAGCTATGAATGGATTCCAACTAGATGTCATACAATAACAATATAGAAAGCTAAGGAAAAGTTTATACACTGAATCAAGCTTGTAGAAATCAAGCTTAACAGAAATGAGAAGCTACGCTTTTGGTGGTGGTGTTATAGTCAAGTGTCTTTGAGCGGAGTACCACTCAAAGTCACCCTATCTGATCTTGTCCTATCGTGTGCCACCCTTACAATCTCTAATACACTCAACTTTATTGCCATAGTTACAATGTCAACCCACCTGGTTACGGGTCTTCCTCCTATTTGCTGTCCCTTCATCTTCCCAAGTATGATGTCCCTCTCTGAGGAATAACCTCTCCAAGAAATACATCCAAAGTACGTGAGACAAAGCTTCATTATCTTTGCCTCCAAAGAGCACTCTGGCTTCACCTTCTCTAAGACATATCTGTTTGGTTTTTTGTCAGCCCATGGGATCTTCAGCACTTTGCTCCAACATTGCAGTTCAAGGTTATCAGTTCTCCTTCTGTCACTGTCATTCTTAGTCAATGTCCAGCTCTCAGCTTCATAGCAAGTGACTCAAAAGACCATAGCTGGAATCAGGTGCATAGTAGTCCTCAAACTAACACCATTGTTTCTCAATAACTGAGAGGTCCTTGACACTACAGACTTCCCCAGTGCAATACATCTGATCTCCTGACTGCTGATACCAGGTGTATTGATTGTGGATCCAATTAAGATGAAGCAGCTCATCTTCAATGCTTTTCCACTCATCATAACATGAAACCTACACTTGGACCAAGAGGCAGTTGTCAGAACAGAGCAAGGAAACACTGAATAGTTTAAAATAGGGAAGGGTGTATGCCAGGGATGTGTCCTGTCTCCATACCTTTTCAACCTGTATTCTGAACAGATTATCCAAGAGGCTGGGCTCTATGAGGAGAAGGGTGGTGTCAGGATGGGTGGAAGATCTATCAACAATCTGCGTTATGCAGATGATACAACCCTGTTTGCTGAAACCAAGGAGGACCTGAAGTGCTTGCTGCAGAGGGTCAAGGACCGCAGCCTTCAATATGGATTGAGGCTCAATGTCAAGAAAACAAAGATTCTCACCACTGTGCCAATTAGCAGCATCAGGATGGAGGGTGAAGAGATTGAGATTGTTCACAGCTTTAGTTTGCTTGGCTCCACAGTCAACGCTCTTGGCAGCAGCAGCCAGGAAGCTAAAAGACGTATTGCCATGGGAAAATCTGCTGTTAGGGACCTCTCCAAAGTTCTGAAGAGCAATGGTGTCTCTCTGGAGACTAAGGTGCATCTGAAACAGGCCATGGTCCTTGCAATCACTTGTTATGCATCAGAGAGTTGGATAATGACTAGGGAGAATAGAAGGAGAATTGATGCCTTTGAGCTGTGGTGCTGGAGAAGAGGATTGAGTGTACCATGGACTACTAAGAAAACAAACAGATTCAGCCTGGAGAGGGTTAAACCAGGCTGCTCCTTGGAGGTAAGGATTCTGAGCCTCCATCTAACATACTTTGCACATGTCATAAGGAGGGACAGGTCCTTGGAGAGAGACATTATCCTTGGGAGGGTGGAGGGACAGCGTAGGAGGAGAAGACCCTCTATAAGGTGGATTGATTCAGTGACTGGGGTAAACAGGATGGGTGTGTTGGAGATAGTGCAATTGGCACATGACGGAGCAGAGTTTAGGGCTGTTGTACATAGGGTCGCTGTGAGTCACAAGCGACTCGATGGCACATAACAACAACAACAATGGCCCAGTGGCGAGGATTTTTATTTTCCAAGACATCATGTTTGCAAAGGTGGAGGGTCAGTTAAAGAGAGGAAGACACTGAACAAGCCAGATCAACACAATCATCATCATAATAGCCTTGTGTGTAAAAGGGATAATAAGGAGGGCTTGGGACAGGGCAGCATCCAGATCCTGTTCATAGAGTCATGAGTGACGGTACCTAACAACAGAAGCCTAGGATAAATGGAGAGAAATTTAGTTCGAGGAAATAACTCACATGCTTCAAGAGGCTTATGAATCCAACAGGTAAGTTTGGCCACTAGTTCAAGATCTAGAACCAGAGATAATTACCAATGTGGGATTCAGATGAATCAAAAGTGAGAGACCTTTACCAGATGTTCACATATATTCAGTACCTGTCACACTTCTGCTAAAATTCCCCTTCTACTGAGTGGATACTCATAGCAGATCCTGTCATAGAGGTGATTACATTGTGTTAGGGCTCACCAAGAGAATTGTGTCAAAGGAATGACTACATTGTATCAGATCTCACCTAGGAGATGATTCCACCCTAACCTGCCAAATCACTGCATTACAGGGAGTCAAGTTCACATACAACTTTAACTGTAATTATTCATAAGGTAAACCAGCCTGCCACTCCTTCTCCTTGGGTTTTGATAATTGGTACCAGCAACTGTAGGTAACTGGTGGAAGATGCTGAAGCCTGGGACTACAGAATCTTTGAGATTGCCAGGCACTCTTCCATTGAGAGAATTTGTCCCTTATTATTGAAAAAGCCATTTTGCACTGCCACCAACAGTGAATAGGGTTTAATTTTCTCCACAACCTTGCTAGCATACTGGGGTGAGATGATATCTCATAGTTGTTTTAATTTGCATCTCTCTTAGCGTTGGGGATTTTGAACATTTCTCATGTGTTTGTTCACCATCTGAATATCTTCTTTGGTGTGAAAGGAAAATTAAAAAAAAAAATAATGTCCCCAAACCCAAGTATTGTAAGAACCCATACCTTTGATCTGTATTGTAAGAACCTATATCTTTGATCTGTATTGTAAGAACCTATACCTTTTATCTGTATTGTAAAAACCTATACCTTTGATCAGTATTGTAAGAACCTATACCTTTGATCTTGTGTGAATGTTTGTGTTCCAGGAACTAGCTGACCACAAACTGAAAAAGCAATTACTGGCAAAAACCATATTTTAACTAA
>NW_006399901.1:7086320-7102859 GCF_000299155.1 Elephantulus edwardii | reverse complement strand
TTGCTTTTTGGGGCTCGGGGTCGACTTCCCTGTCTCCTGTGTGAGATACAAGTTGTCCCGAAGCTTCGTCAATAAAAGCCTCTTGTGATTACAGCGAGTGGATCTGGTGTGAGTTGCTCGGGGTCGTGCCCGGTCTGGGTAAAGCCCTAGTTTGGGGTCTTTCAGGTGAAGAGTCTGTTCGTATCCTGCACCCATTTTTCAATTGAATTTTTTACTTTTATCTTGTTGTAATGCTCGAGTATTTTATAAATTCTAGATATGTCTCATATCTGACATGTCATTACCAAATATTTTTTCCCCCAGTCTGTGGCTCTCCTTTTTCCCTGTTGGAGAAATTTTTGGATGTGCATAGGGATTTGATTCTTAGAAGGTCCCATTCATCTATTTTATCTTCTCCTGGTTGTAAGTTTTTCAAAATGCTTGGAAGACTGTTATGTTGTGGGTTAGGACTTCTAGAGTTCTTCTAAGCTTTTCTTTAATGAAATTTATAGTCCTTGGATTTAGTCCTAGGTCCTTGATCAACTTTGAGTTGTTTTTTGTGTATGGAGTAAGGTGTGCATCTTGCTGAAGTTTTCTGCAGACAGTTTTCTAATTTTGCCAACACCATTTGTTAAAAAGGCTGTCATTTCCCCACTTAACTGATTTCATCTCCTTGTCAAAAATCAGTTGACCATAGGTAGATGGGCTGATTTCTGGGTTCTCAATTCTATTCCATTGATCTACATATCTGTCATTGTACCAGTACCACGCAGTCTTCAATATGGGCAGTGTAGTAGGATTTGAAATCGTGGAGAGATATGGGAAGCCAATACTAAATATTTGTAATAAACTGAATGCTATTTCAGGATGTGGGGGAGGCATGGTTCAAGCTAGAGTTCACCCAGAGGCACTAAGGCAATCCTTAAGGGTTTACCAGATTCTTGCATTTGCTGACCCCTCCCTCCTGAGTCAAGGAGAAGGTTTTCAATAGAAAGAGCTTGACTTCATTAGCATTGAATTATCTTTGTGATTTACTTCCAGATAATTTTCAATAAAGATACAGAGAAGCTTGGCTTGGGGTCTTCAGTTGAGAACTGCTTGCCCCCAGTTTTATGCTCTCTGATCTATCTCATTCCAGCTGTCTGTCTCATTATTAATAATTATAAAATTACTTTACCCTCCGTCTGCAACAGAGTGAGATGTCTCCTACCTTGTTTCTCTTTTTAAGGAGTGTTCAGGGCCCCTATGGAAGGCAGTATGGCGCTTTCTCAAATAGTTGGAAAAAGAAATATCATTTGACCCAGAAATTCCATTACTGGGAATACACCTCAAAGAAACCATAACTGCCACTCAAGCAGATATATGCACACCCATGTTTATTGTGGTTTTGTTCACAATAGCAGAATTGGAAACAATCCAAGTGCCCATCAACAAAGGAATCGATAGAGAAGCTGAGGTGCATTTAAATAATGGAATATTCCGCTGCATTGAAAAACAAGGAACTCATGAATTATTATACAAAATGGGTGACCCTGGAGGACATTATGCTGAGTGAAAAAACTCAGTCACAAAAGGACAAATACTGCATAATGTCACTGTGTAAAGCGGGACTGACATCGGGGTTGGGGGAAAACTAAGAAAAGAGGAGATAAATAATTTATACTGCATTGAAACAGATGAGGGAGAGAACTGTTTAAAAGAGATATGATTAGGTACTGTTGTCATGACAAGAGTCCAGAATGAAGGTTGTATAATGGAGTGGATCTGGGAAGGAGGGATTGTATAACAATGAAACAAATTTCTTTTTTTTTTTTTTACTTTTCAAAGAGATGATCAAACTGGGGGGAGAGGTAGGCAGGGAGGAAAGTGTGCAACAATGAATGAATGGAAATCCAAAGTCTCTGTAAACTTTCATTATAATTAATTATAAAAACACAAACACAAGTCTGTAAATAAATCAGTTTAAGTTTAAAACCAAACAAACAAAAAGAAAAAGCCAGATTTCAAATCCACTTGGCTTCCCTGGGTCCATGGAGAATGCTGATTGAGATAACATCTTTATTTGTAGAAAACCTTGACATATTTAGAAGCTTTTCTAAGAGAAGAGACACATTTTTTTTGTTGTTGTTACATAAATATATGTATTCACATACAACAAACATACACATATATAGAGCTCTGATGGCCTAGTGGCTAGAAGCTGTACTGCAATCCCAAAGGCATGTGGCTTAAATCCACCAGCTGCTCCTTGGAAGAAAGGTGGGCAATCTCCTCCTGTTCAATTAACGGTCTCTGAAAACTTGCCTGAAGGTCAGCTGTGGTTTGGTTTTGACCCAGCAGTACACAACAACAATATATCTATATCTAACCTATATCTCTACATCTACGTCTCTATCTATATCTATCTCTGTTGTTTGCCATGAAATCAGAGCATGGCTGATGCTCCAGTGAGATTTCAAAGACGTGAGATTGCCCATCCTTCTCCTGCAGAGCAGGAGTCCAGTGGACTCATAAATGACTCTCCAGGAGGTTTTCAGAGCCTGTAAATCTCACTAGAAGAGATTGCTTATCTTTCTCCCAACTCCTTACCCATCAGATCATCATCAATATCAATACACACACACACACACACACACACACACACACACACACACACTCACACTCTTTATAATAATCTGAGTGAATGTTTACAAAGCAGATTGATGTTCCATACAACACTGCATACACACTTTATGACATTGGTTACAGTCCCCTCCTTGGACCCTCCCACTCTGCAATCCGTGTTTCCGTTGATCCCTCCAACCTCTCTGAGGTGTATCCTGGGTACATGTTGTCCTTGTGACCTATGTGGTCGAGGTTCTGAGAACTGGGGGCCTCCCTGGTGTGATGGTTTGTCTTAATACACCTCTTTTTTGGCTGAAGGCTGTGCCACAGGGGTGAGCTCAGTTGCAGGCTCAAAGGGCATATAAGGGCCAAGGTCCTAGGATTCCGCAGATCTCTCAGGCCAGTAAGCCTGGCTATTACTGTGATTTTGAGTTTTGTTACATATTTACTTCCCACTCTCCAGGACCTTTTACTGTGATCCTTTCAGAGTGATCAGCCTGCTTCCATGTGTCTTTATTTCCCTCACTCTTTTTTGCTCCAGACAGGGAAATACCAATAGTTTGCACCTTTGATGGCCCATCACAAGCTCCAAGTCCCCAGTTTCTACTCATCTTTGTGGCCCCCAGCTGAGGTCACGCCACACTGGCTGTAGCAGAGAGCCTGTCCAGACTCCTGAGCTTTGGAGACTTAGCTGATCCCTCTGCTGTCCCTGAGATGTGTTTTATCACTATAAGGGGCCAGCAAGATGGGCAGAGATGGGTTCTGTCAAAAGAGCACGGGCAGTATGATAACAGCTGTGTCTCACCTCTGCTGACTCCACAAACGGGGAACTGTCCCCGTTGACAACACCCACAGTACAAAATCAATTCTATAGAGTCAGATGTGGCCTCCCAATCTCGTGTACCTACTTCTACTAATTCCAATGCCAGTCTTACTGCTCTACTGGGTCCAAAGTCCATCACAATGTTCACACAATGTCTCATAATATTGTGCTCCTGGTTATGGGGTTTATTGAGGAAGTTATAAATAGCAGGTTACAATTCAGATTGGCAAGAGAATACACTTCCTCGGTAGACAGCTTCTCAAGTTTGGTTGTGGGACCTCTGAGCTTTAGCTTCATGGATAGGTCAGTGTTACTAGTTCCCTTGTCCCATCAGTTATGACGTCCACCCTCGGGCCTCCAGTCTGCCTGGGGGAAGGCCTCTGGCTCTGGCTCTGTGGCAGCAGTCTCAGGGCAGCTTTGTCTGAGCTTGACCTCTGGTTCTCTGACAAGGCTGCTGCTGTTGCTCCTGCAGTTCTGGGTCTGACTGACTGATGCAGGCATTTCTGGCCCTGAAGGACACACACACACACACACACACACACACACACACACACACATACACTCCCTTCTCCCTCTTCCTTGCTGGTAGTGAGACTCCTATCTTCAGTGCTAAATGTGACCAATTTAACTGGTAGGTTTGGTAAAACTGACCAAGCCCATAAAGATTACATTATACACATCTTACTTCCCCACTCATGTGGTGAAAGTCAATGTGGATGACTAGGAAAGCCATTTTTAAACAACGAATTCTGGACACTACAGGTGCCCAGAGGCATTGACCCCTTTAGGGGAGTGTGTGTGGGCCTCAGGTAAGTACAAGGGAGGCCAACTGTTCTATTCTCTGTCCCTCTGGCCACCCTTGGCTTCCTGGACTCCCTGCCCCTGGTCCCTTGCCTTGGTCCTAGCATCTATCAAGGATGGTGGTATTTACAAATTGTCTGTGTCCTCCCCCTGTGATCTGTCAGGACAATTTCCTGTCTGCTGCTCCCCTGCTCCCAAGTCTTTTGGAGGTTTCTGAGCTGAACCTTTGATCTCAGGGCCTCAGAGAGGGCCAGTGGGAGGGGCTGAGGTGGTCTCTAGCACAGGTGGTGTTTGCTTACTGGACTGGGCAGCACCTCTAGGCCTAAGTCAGTCTTGCTCTGGTCCTGTCCTCCTTGTCTGAACCCCTCAACCTCTAACTTAGCCTCTGCTTGATATTGTGGCCCCGCCCTCAGGCCAGAGCCACCCCAGGGCCCTGTTTGCCCCTCCCACCCCACATGAGCAGGTGTATGCCTGTTGGTTCCAGTCTCCTTGGTGACAGTGATTAAGCAGGGGACTGGTCAGGCAGAGCTGCCTGCTCAAGGCCACAGGGACAAGCCAGGGCCAGATGGGCAGATGACCAAGGAAGGTGGCCTTGGAGGACATAATGCCAGTGGGAGGAGGGACAGGAATGGACAGGAAGAAAGGTTCAGCTTGATCTGCAGGAGTCCTTCTAGGGTGCGGGGCATGTTCAGACATGGACTTCCTGTACATGTGATTACCTCAAGGTCACCTGGTCACAGGTCTGCCCTCCCTGCAAAGGTGGTAGCTGGCATGACAGGGAAGACTTTCAGCCTCTTTGGACAAGATGAGGGGCAAGGGATCTGAGAGTTTTGGGGCACAGGGAGGGGCATGACAAGCCTAAAATATTCCAGCCCTGGGCAGAAGTTTCCCCGAGGGCCCCTGAGAATATGTGAGGTACCTTCTCAACACACAGGCATATGGGGGTTTGGGGTCATGCTGGTCACCCCTCCCCATGTGGAACTCTTGTCACCTAGAGATTTAAGAACTTGGCTTTCTGGTCCCTGGAAGACCAATCCTGCCACTGCACTCCTCTCCATTGCTTTGGTAACCCCCACAGGCAGCAGGCTTGAGGCCCAGGCAGGTAGATACCCCCAGGCCCTGGCGAGGGCACAGATCAGCCTTCTCAAATATTTGCTGGATGAGTGCAAGGGGCCTGAGGCTTCAACGGTGTCACAAGCCTGAGCATGTAGGTTTCAGGTTGGGTTCTTGAGTATGTAGCAATCTTATCCAACTGCACTGTCATTAAGCTAATGTCATCTCACAGCAACCCCTGGGCCGAGGAGACCTGCACCTCTATGAGGGTCCAAGGTTGTGAATCTTCAAGGAAGAGGATGGCTTCATCCTTCTCCTGAGGAGCGGCTGGTGGATTCACACCACCTCTGTAAGAAAGTAGTCCAAAGCTCAATCCACTGCCCGCAACTAGACCTTCTCAAGTGGCATGAAAGACAAGGAGAGAAGCCTGGCTGGGCCTGGTTCCTTGGTGCCAGGAAGCCAGTGGCCGCTGGACCCACTCCAGTCCACATTGGGCAAGGCTGTGGGGAGACCCTGGTGCCTTTCTGATCTGGTATCCTCCTCATATACCTCTCCATAGTCTGGGGCAGTCCTGCTTCCTGGGCTTCCAGCCTCCCTGAAGGTCACAGATGAAGATCCAAGACTAGACTGACCTCACAGCCTAGGCAATAACTGCTGTCCCAGGAGACAGGGGGCCAGCGGGGCCTGCCTCCCCATCCTCTCTGTCTTCCAGGACCTCAGAACTTTAAGTTAGCTAGTGCCTCCACCCAGCCCATAGATGGCATTATTGGAGACATCTCCCTGAAGGATTTTAGAGGGTGCTCTCCACAGGGCACCCGTTTTGCTTCAATTCAGGAGCCAGCCCACTTTAATTTTCCTTGGTGGTCCGGAGACTTGAGAAAAGGGAAAACCATTCGTACAAGCGTCAGGCCTCTCCAGAAACAAGAAGGCCCTATCCCAGGCTCTCCGAGCCAGTGACCCCGGGCTCCGCAGCAGGCGTTTAAGGTGGTCACATATTACCTTGCCCATTAGCACCAAGACTTAGATATTGCAGCTGCACTCATGCCTGAGGCATTTGCCTGCCGGCCTTGAAAAGCCTTGGGTCTTCTTTCTGTTCCGGGCCGGTCCGAACTAGCGAGGGCCCTTTAAGGCCCGGGGGCGTGTAGCGGGCCCGCCCCTCACAGCCCCGCCGCCCGTTAAAGGGGCCGCGCCCTCCGCGCTCGCTAGGACCAGCCCAGGGGAGGGTGCCGGAGTCTGGCTGCGGGCCGGCGGGCTGCGATCCGGGCGTGCGTCCGAGCGAGCGCGTGGGTGGCCCGGGGGCGCGGCCCTTTCGCGCGGGAGCCTGGCGCACCATGTACACGATCTCAAAGGGGCCCAGCAAGCTGGTCGCGCAACGCCGCACAGGTAAGCACGGGTGGGCGGGCAGCGATCGTGGGGGGGTGGTCTGCGCGCCCGCGAAAGTCTGCGCACTCGGGCAGTCTGGGACGCAGTGACCGCCTGGAGCTCCGTACGTCGGGGACCCGCGGCCACTGGCGGCTGACACGCACCCTGTACCCGCAGGGCCCCCGCAGCAGCAGGTGGAGAGCAGGCTTAGCGACTTCCTTAAATGCCGGCAACCGGCCCAGCCAACACCACCGCCCCCTCGGGCGCAGCCCTTCGCGCAGCCGCCGGGACCCTGGCCCCAGTTAAGGTGAGACGCGTACCGACCCGCTTCTCCCCTCCTCCGCTGAATGGCTGGCAGGGTGACCTTGGGGAAAGGTTACCAGAGACCGAGCCACATGGCACTGGGCCGGTTGGAGGGCTAGCGGAGGGGCGGGGCGTCCCTGTCCCTGTCCCTGTCCCAGCCCCAGCTGGGTGATTCACCTGGGCACCTCACCTGGACCCTCTTGCTTCCTGTTACGACGCCGGCGTATCCCTACTGGGGAGAAAGCTCACTCGCTCCGAGGGCAGAGTGGTTGGAAAGCGCGGGTCGACCCTCCGCGCGCCTTTGGAGCAGGCAGAACTTGAGGTCAAGGCTGTCTCCTAGGGGGAGGACGTAGAGAACTTTGAGTCTCAAGGTCTCCTGGCTTTGCAGGAACTGCCAGCTGATACTTTAGAGAGGGAGAGGTGCACGTGGTGGCTGCAGCAGCCCAGGCACTGCCCTTTCACCTACACTCCCTGTGAGCCTGCAGTTAGGGCTTCCAGGGCCCGAGAGCCTCTTGAAGCTCAGGCTCGCCCAGTTTGGCCTCTTGGCAGTGACTTGGGGTCAGAATCCTGCCCGAGGAACCTTGTCCTTTCTTGGCATTGTTCCCAAGGCCTTTGTTCTGCACACCTCCTGGGCGGAACACCAGGGCTGAAGCCATGGGCTAGTTAGCTAATACTGGTGGCAGTTCCAGGGTTCCCCAGGTCAGCTGAGATCCTGTAGGAGGAGGGCACCTGGCCATGTGGGCTCCACCCTCTGCCTGCCCACCCAGAGCTCAGGGCATCTGGTTCAGTTCTGGCCTGATAACAGAGGCCCAGGAAAGGGTGGGGGCCGTGAGTCTGGCTCAGCCTATCAGACGGTGTGGAGGTCTACTGCTTCAGGGTACACACTGACATTTCAGATAGATCCTAGTCAGGAAACTAGGGCAAAGGGGAGATGAAGCATTCCCAGAAGGAGGGTCATTGGAGCGAGGGGTCTCCAAGGCTGTGTGATGCTGATATCAGCCCTGGTCCTCACAGCTGCCGATGGCCACCGAGTGGAAGTACTGAGGTACAGGCATCTGGTACTCAGGCTGGGGAAAGGAGGGTGAGTTGAGTTTGCTAAGCTTGGCAGGGGACTTGGAGCTGTCCTGCAGTGGCCCAGGCCCATTCTCCTTTACCTGAGAAATTATAGCCCTTGTTTCCTTTTCTGGTCCCATTGCTGTGCAAGTTGTCTGCTTGGAAAAGACAGGCCCCTGTATCAGTGAAGGGGTGCCGAGGTGGTCAGTGGGAGCCCCTAGTCAGTGATGCCCAAACTTTAGTGAACACCAGAAACCCTGAATTTCAGTGACTCAGTCTGGACAGAGGGGTGCCACTTGAGAGGCTAGACCATTTGATCAGCCCAGGGGTTGTTCCCTCCTCCCCTCATCAGTCTATCTGCCTTCCGTACCAGCAACCTTATGTTAGATTGGCTGGGTGCTCAGGGCCACCCAGGTTCTGTGGGGTCCCTATTATAATTCTGCACCCTTTCCTAGTGGTCTTTTCCAACTACATTTTGAAATTGACTCCCACCCTCATGAACTTGCCCAGGGCTCCCCACTTCCAGCAGGCTAGGCTTGGTTCTGGATTGGGCTGGCATATGTGAGGAGTTGTCCTCTAGTGCCAGGGACAGCTAGAGTAAATGACCACTTCATCAGAGGAGAGAGGGGATGGCCAGGCAGGCTCCCTCCCTTTCCAGCTGATATGCTGACAGGTCGGGGGTGATTCGGCTAGAAGATGTTGAAGGGATCACATGAGACAATCCCCACGTTGGCACCGAGCAGGGCCTGGCTGTGTGGCTCTGCTCTTGGCCCCCCAGGCCCGGAGGGAGCTGTGCCCTTTCTCCCACTGAGTCTTGCCCAGCTGGCTCCCTTATGTAACTGAGGCAAGAGGCAGCCAGGTGCACAGGGGGAGCAGCTTGGGGCCCTTAAGTGTCTGTGTCATCTCCACAACCCCTAGGTGGACCTGTCTTTTTAGTTAAGCAACATCCCTGTGTTTGAAGGCACCCTGGTGGCACACTGGCTAATGCACTTGGCTGCTAAAACAAAGGTTGGTGTATCAAATACACCATTGCCTCTCTGGGAGAAAGCTGGGGCCAGTCTACTCTCTGAAAGGTTTTCAGAGACCCAGCTAAAAAGTTCTGCTCTGTCTGTCCTGCTTGGTTGCTGCAAATCATGAGGGGACTCAGAGGCAGTGGGTTGAATTCTCCAAATTTGAAATCTTCCCGACCTCTACAGTATACAGGGCCCAGGCAGAAGCAGCAGTATTTGTACGTTCAAGTCCCCTGTTCACCCAGGGGGAGCCCTTGTCTCTACAGCCACCAGACCCCTGGGGCACCTGAAGATGCTCCTCTCTGTTTTAGCACCCCTCATCTGAGGAGGAACCCAGAGCGGTTTGCAGTCGCCTGGCGATGGGGCACCTGAGCCCACGAAGGGGAGCCAGCCGGCCGGGGACCTCAAGGGCCAGGCTGAGTGGCGTGCGCAGCCCTGGAGTCCCACTCCCGCCTCCTGCTGTAGGTGTGCCCGCTCCCTCCATGGCCCCTGCCTCCCAGGCTTGCTGTGCCAGCGTGGCTGGCTCCGGCTGACCAGGAATGGTTTGTGGCTTCCTGGACTTGACGGGCTAAGCACCCTGGGATTATTCCCCCAGTCTTGTCTCAGCCACCCTGGGTGTCTGTGTTGTATGTCCTCATAGACCCTGGGGATGGGCTGGAAAAGACAGAGGCCACTTAGCCCCGACTGAGTCCTTCCTGGCACATTGGGAGCATCTATGAGGAGGAGCTCCTATCCCAGGGAGAACTTGGTGGAGAAGGGGCCCCAGTGGGCGGGATAAAAGAGTGGAAGTTGGGTTGATGCTCAATTAATTGGCAGTGGGGTACAATGCAGTGGGCATCAGGAGGACCCCTGGCTGGAGAGAGGGCCACGGGTGTGGTTGAAGTTCTGTACTGGGCTGGGCCTGGCCCTGATTGGGGGACCTGGGGTGTGTGTTTAAGGGGCTCCAGGTCTGAAAGTTGAAGCCCTAAGTGTGGCCTGAGTCTTGTAGGAGACCAACTCCACCCCACGCTCTAAGGGGGCTTATCAGTAAAGTGGCTGGGCTGGGGCATGCAGGAGGCTGCTCAGAGCTCCACCAGGCAGTACCTGAACAGGGCACCCACACCACTCCTTTCCCCCTTACAGCTCAGGGCCGCGACTGGTATTCAACCGGGTGAATGGCCGTCGGCCCCCTGCCAGGTCCCCATCCCTCGAAGGGGTCCAGGAGACCTACACACCGGCCCACGAAGAAAACGTCCGCTTTGTGTCCGAAGGTAGAGAGGGGGCCAAGGCCACCAGGTCCTCCCATACTGTAACCTGACTCTTTTGGCCTGAGGGCTGGGCATCTGGGCCATCAGCCCACTGGTCCTGTGACTGGTGAGCTGACTGCCCACTCCTCATGCGGGGCTGGACTCCAGAGTGGCCACCAGGCCCTGGGGCAGGAGTTGGGGGTGACAAGGGCCTAGTTGGCCTGACTGCTCCCTCCCCACAGCCTGGCAGCAGGTGGAGAAGCAACTGGACGATGGCCTGGCCGGTGACAGTGGGCAAAAACCTGTGCAGTATGAGGAGAGGACACCCAATCCCAAACTACAGAGTGAGTGTCCTGTCTCAGGATGTAGCAATTAGGGAAAGGGTCTTGGGCCGGGTCCTCTTTCTCCCAGTGCCTGCCACTCCTGGGTCAGCTGAGAGGTGAGCCTTGGCAGGACGAGGCACTGACCAAGCTGGGGAGATGTTAGCAGTCACTAGCTCTGTGCTCCCTCCAGACTTTGTGCCCATTGACCTGGATGAGTGGTGGGCTCAGCAGTTCCTGGCTCGGATCACCAACTGCTCCTAGCTGCTGACTCCAGAGCAACATTGCCCGACCAGATTACTGGACCCAGGAGACCCTCGGCGAGAAGAGGACCATGGTGCCCCCGTCCACCGTGGCGGCAGGCCTCTCTGTGCCAGACCTAGTGGGTGCTGGCCACACCTGAAGTGCCAGCATTTGGACTTTAGCACCTTCTGTTCCCTCAGCCTGAATGTCCCAGGCAGCCAGAGGCAGGCCCTGAACTTGTCTGCTGACCTCAATCCTGCCTTCTGTGCCCGCCCCATGGGGTGAGGGAGGCACTCGGGCCAATAAACTTGACAACTTGCCCTTTTGGAGTGGTCTTCATTTGGTGTGTGGAGTGTGTGTGGAAGTGTTAAGCTTCTCCTGAACTCAGGGCCAGCTGAGGTTGCTGTTGCTGCAGGGCCCAGAGCCGACTTGCATGCCGGCCAGTAGCATGCAGGCCCCCTTCCTCTTCCTGATGCCCTTTAACCTGAGCAACCTGAAGCAAGGTTAGGCAACTAGACCTGCAGGACTGAGGCTGGGTCTAGGACCTAACCAGCAAAGACTGCCCTTGAGTTTTGGGGTGGAAGATTGTGTGGAGCCCCAATTTCCCTCACAACCATTGTGTACAGCGGTAGAGCTTCGCCCTTTGGGCAAGATGGCCTCCTCTGTAGGACACTGCAGGAGGGGTCATCAATGGGTGTGAATAGGCTTTTAAGAGGGGTTATAAGCCTCAGCTTCACTTCCTACTTGTAAAGGGCCAAAACTCATTGCCACCGAACCAGCAGATTTCAGAGGCTGTAAATTGCACAGGAGATTGCCTGTCTTGTGGAGCAGCTACAAACTAAGTGAAAAAATTCACTGATTTATGGCAACTCGCAATTGAGTTTCTAAAGCTGTAACTCACATGGGAGGAGACCGCCCTCTGTGGATCAGCTTGGGATTCAAACTACTAACCTTTAAGTAAATAGCCTAACACAAAGTACCCTATACTGCCAAGGCTTCTTAAGGAGTTAGGGATGTCAGCATCTACCCTGGGAGCATCTGTGGAGGAAGTGACTGGACCTGAAAGGGTGGGAGTGATGAGGACACAGGAGACTGCTGATGGCACCTCGCACTGAGATCCGAACTCCACATTTTACAAAGACCCGCAGATGGGACGTGAATGTAGTTTGACGCGCAAGGCATGCCGGACTCGGCGCCGTCACGTGAGCCCTGGGCGCAGCCATGACGACGGAAGTGACGTCCACTGTTGACAGGCGGCCGTTGCCAGGCGCTGTTGCGGGCGTCACGCTGCGTGCCCTACGTGGGGCGCGCGATCGCTGAAGCGGGAAGCGTGAGCTGCCGCGCCATGGCCCGAGGTAGTGGCGCCGGGAGGCCGAGGAGGGGTCGCCTGGAGCCGGGCTGGGGCCAGCTGGGGTTGCGCGGGCAGTGAGCGGTCGAAGTGGTGTGGACAACCGCAGGTGGCCCTGTGGGTGACGGGCTGGACCATGCCTGGGATGGACAGAGGCCTAAGCTTGCAGGACTTGCATGCTGGGACCCAGGTGCTCGTCACCCCCCCCCCCCCCCCAAGTCAGTGCTTGCCCAAGTGACTTCTCCAAGGCTGGCCCGGAGCCCAAGGCTGATTTCCGACCTTGGCTTAACTGGAAGTCCTTGGTTCCTGTTAGTGGGTGAAAGTGTAGCTTTCATAAGCCCTTGATGGGTCTTTGAGTCCCGACACTGTACTTAACCCAATACTTAGTTACTATCACCTCCCTGAGGGAGTTTGTTGCCAGTCGCTCAGATTGGGTCCTGCGCTGCAGTACTCTGCCTGACCTCACTCCTTTCTATCCAAAGTGTGGCAGCAGCCGTTTCTGAATGTCTTCAGACACTTCAAGGTGGATGAATGGAAGCGATCGACCAAGGAGGGTGATGTGACCACAGTGATGGTGTGTGGGAAAGGGCTCCTTCTCCTCAAGCGGGGACTTGGCCATTGTCACCAGTCTGGTGGCATCACGTGGGTACACATTGCTCCTGTGTGCACCTGACCCACTGTGAGTGTTGCTCCTGTGTCTATCAGGACAAGACCCTGAAGAGCACTGTCTTCCGCATCCGGGGATCTGTGTCTGCTGCCAATTACCTCCAGCTTCCCAGAACCAGCACTCAGTCCCTGGGGCTAACTGGCCGGTACTTGTATGTGCTCTTCCGGCCCCTACCTGCCAAACACTTTGTCATCCACCTGGATGTGTCCACTGAGGTATGGCCTGGTATGGGGTGGTGGTGGTGTTGGGGTCTCCGGCATGCTTCCATCTTCTCACTGCCACTTCTTGCCCCTCCTGCAGGACAGCCAGGTCATCCGTATGTCCTTCTCTAACCTCTTAAAGGAGTTCAAGTCCACAGCTACTTGGCTTCAGTTCCCCTTCCTCTGTGAGGCCCGGCCATTAAGGCCAGGTGACATGGGGGAAGGGACCAATGGATTGCAAAGGGTAGAGGGGACCGTGGGCCTGGGGGGGGCAGCCAAGAGTGGAAGGTTCAGTGGAATGGATCTTTCCTTGAAGTGGGGCCCAGATGATGGTCCCACCATGAGATGGGAGACCTGAGGGTGATATGCCCATGAAACAGACACCCTTTCTTATAATGATGGGCTCTGACAGGGGAGCCCCTTCCGTGTCTGGGGGCTCTGATGAGTCACTGTCCACAGACCCTGCAGGCACGGCTCGTCATGGCTCCCACTGGACCTGCCTGCATCTGGACTTGCAGGACATCTTGTTGGTCTACCTGA
Organism: Elephantulus edwardii; assembly: GCF_000299155.1. Lineage (NCBI taxonomy): Eukaryota > Metazoa > Chordata > Mammalia > Macroscelidea > Macroscelididae > Elephantulus > Elephantulus edwardii. The sequence continues at coordinate 7,089,327 of NW_006399901.1, read as the reverse complement.
ACCGGCGCTATGGGCACCTCAAGAGTGTCCGTCTCTGTGCCAGCCTGTTGGTCCGGAACCTCTACACCAGTGACCTGTGCTTTGACCCTAGTGAGCCTGTCTCCCAAGCCCCCTCTTCTCCCGTATCACCTTGTTCTCCATCCCCCATCCCTTCTCATCCCCTATACCCTCTTCCTCATCTTCCTTTATCTCCCTGTCCCCTTCACATTGCTATCCCCAATACCTCCTTGTCCACAGTCCCCCCTCACTCCAGGAGGGCCTGGGATTGGGTTGCATCTGAGTTACTGGAGAGTAGAATCTAGGTCAAAGTCACCATTCTCACCCCTAGGACACCCCCAGGTACAGGTTGCTTACATTCCAGTCAGCTCCTGACTTAAGTCTCACCTGGGCCTGGTAGGGAGTCTCCTGACCAGGCAAGGACTCCCCCTCTCCCTATAGCTGTGACTGTAACTGAGGCCCGGCGTGGCAAGCTGAGTGTCACACCCATGCCGAGGGAGATGGCATACCCGGTACCAAAAGGCGAGAGCTGGCATGACCGCTACGTTCACATCAGGTGAGGGCCCTGCCTATCCTGGGAGCCTCCCGAGGGAATGAAGTGGTGACACTGTGTCCAGACACTGACCTCTCATTTGTTATGTGAGGTTTCCAAGCATCAGTCCTGGGGTGCCCTGTGAGCTGGGTTCGAAGAGCCATTCTCTTCCCAAGCCAGGTAATCCTAGACTTAAGTGCAGGTGGGGCTGGAGGTGGGTGAGGGGACACAGAAGCCAGCTTAGGGCAACTGGCTGGTTGGACATCACAGACCAGGTCTGTTTGTAGGGCCACTTGGGTCTCAAGGTTTTAAGGGTGGGCTGGGCCACACTTGTGCTTGGGTCTTGTCCCTGCTTGCTACACTTGTGGGCAGTGGCTTTGGTGGTGACCTCTCACTGACCATGCCTGCTTCTGTCTTGTCACCACTTTAGGCCTCCGGGCACCATTACAGAAGTTCCTTCCACGTGTGGCAGTTGGCAGTGGAGCCCTACGGCACAATGTGTCTGCTTTGGTCCGGACATCCAGCCCTACAGCTGTGAGTGCCCTGTACTCTGCAGCCAGGCTACATGTACAGTGTCAGGGAGCTAATGGACCTATCCTTGCAGTCCCACCGGGCCCCCTTGTTGCCTGCACCCCTCCCAGAGGTCCGCCTGTCTTTGGAGCTGCTGGAGACCCTGGCCCAGGGCGGGGCCGGTGATGGCACCCATGTGTTTGCCTGCACACCAGCTGTGGCACCGGGAGTTTTGGAAGATGTTGGCTTTCAGGAGGTGGGTACCTACAGGAAGGCCCAGTCCCCTACCACACAGGCTCAGCGGGACAGCATCTTGCGGTGTCCCGGGCTGCAGGCAGTACTTGGACAAGCATGTGGCTGGTGGGAGTGGGGTCTAGGGGTTTGGGATGGATGCTGCAGGCTCTGCCTTGGGTAAGGGGGATGGAGGTGTTCTGACCAGGTTCACTGTGAAAAACCCAGAATGGCTGGGGCTCTAGAGTCTTCTAATGCCTCTTCCCATCAGGCTGTGGGCAGAAAGCGGGGCAGACAGGAGGCAGCTCAGAATAAGGGGTCTTCACGTCCGAGAGTAAGTATAGGGGCCTGGGCATTGCACCTCCCTGCTGACTCCCATTGAACCCCATTGTTGAGTCCCACCGAACTCCACTATTGAGTCCCACCTTACCTCATTGCTGAGTCCCACCATACCCCACTGCTGCATCCTACTGTGCCCCATTACTGAGTCCCACTGCACTCCACTGCTGAGTCCCTCAGAGACCCTGGAAATCTGGTGTGGGGATTTTCAGGCTGTGGATGAATCCAGAGCCAAGGTCCGTGCGACCTTAGGCAGGACCCATTCTCATAGGTCACAGCAGCCCCTGGGAAGGGTGCAGGGACAGGTTCCATCCTGCTGGATGCCTACCTGTTGGATTCCTCTGTTGCAGAGTTTCCTGCCGGACCCAGTCCTGCGGCTCAAGGGAGTCATTGGTTTTGGGGGCCACAGCACTAGATGGGTGAGGTGGGCTTCAGAGCCTGTGTGTGTTGGCTTTCCTCATCCCTTAGGCTTTCTGCAGTCCTCATATGCCACCTAACCATGCCCACACGGCTGCTCACAGCCCTGTGCCTCAGCCATGCTGGCTTCAGGCTCCGTCTGTCCATCCAGCAGATGTCACAGGCCCTCACTTGCTTGGAGTCCTAGCCCAAGTCTCTTGAACTTCCAGGACTTGAGGTTATTTGCTCAGTCCTCATTTTTAATACCTGGTCACGTGCTGTCCAGCTGTACTCCTGCTTCCCACTTGTGGACATTGTGTAAACGTGTTTTGTGAGGCCCTGCCAAGCTGCAGCACAGAGCAGTCACGGAGAAGGCAGTGTTTGCCTCTGGTCTCCACTAGTGGCTATTCCTGGGCGCTTGGACACAGGCCTTATCTTCAGGAGAGCTCCCTAGTCTTCTGCTGCCTGGACTCTGGAGAGTTCTGATTTGAAGATAGGGCTGTGAATTGACGTGCTTGTGTGTTTTAGCTGTCTACTGAGTGTGACCTGAGGAGTGTGTGTTGGTGTGCGCGTGGACCTGCCACTCTGTAGTCTTGTGTTTTAGCTGTCATTCTTGAATGACGTGCAACCAGAGTGCTGCTTAAAGGCAAGAAGGTGAAACTTCGTCTCACATACTCTGGGCATATTATCAGGAGGGGCCAGTCCCTGGCAAAAGACATCATCCTTGGAAAGGTGGAGTGTCAGAGAGGAAGACCCTCAACAAGATGGACCAATTAACAGTGGGCGGGAGCACGTATGTCCTAGATGGGGAGGGTGGTGCAGGATAAGGGCAGAGCTCTGGTCTTTTGTTCGTTAGCGTTGTCATGGCATATAACAACATCAGTGACACCTCCATCCTGCTGTGTGTGACATGAGGTGTGCACATGCGTGTGGATAGGAGTCTGTGTGTGTAAGTTATATTCTTGTGCATGTGGGGACGTATTTGTTTTTTTTTAAATTTTT
>NW_006399901.1:7068307-7086123 GCF_000299155.1 Elephantulus edwardii | reverse complement strand
GTGTTTGTGCCAGTCCGTGCGTATAAATTTTAGCTTTCTGCTGTGTGTAGCATGATGTCCGTGTGTCCCCTCTCCTGGGGTGGTTGAGTGTTGGTGTGTGTGAGCAGAAATGGGGACATGAGTAGCCAAGAGTGGCTAGGCGCTCCTCACCTCCATCCTGGCCCTCCTGTCAGGCCCTGTGGACCAAGGATGGCACCGCTGTCGTGTACCCCTGCCATGCAGTCCTCGTGGTTCTGCAGATTGACACAGGCAGGCAGCGCTTCTTCCTTGGCCACACAGACAAGGTGGGCTCCGCTCTTGCTGGTGAGGGGGCCGGGTGTAGCCTTGGAGCCCTCCCTGAAGCCAGAGCTGCCTCCTCAGGTCTCCGCCCTGGCACTGGACCGGAGCAACTTGCTGTTGGCCTCGGCTCAGGCACAGCTCCCGAGCATGGTGCGGCTCTGGAATTTCCAGAAGGGGTGCTGCCTCTCCATGTTTCAGAGCCCAGTGTCTACAGTCAGCTCCCTCAGGTGGGCAGGGCCTCCCCTGTGTGCCCTGGAGAGTGAGTGCTGAGTGAGTGCCTTCCCTATGGCTGAGTGCCTTGTGCTGCGCTTGCAGCTTCTCTGACAGCGGGACAATTCTCTGCGGTGTCGGCAAGGACAAGCATGGGAGGACGGTAACTGCTCAGGCTGGGAAGGTGGGGCCAGGGCCATCTCTGCTTGTTAAGGTAGGAAACCCCACACTGTTTAGAAGAACACCTGGATGCGTTCCTCCCCCCAGTTGCCTGGACGCATCTGGGGGCCTGTGCCCCGCCTCCCACCCTGACCCAGGTGCTAGGAAACTCTCTGGGGGTGGAGGAGGGGAGAATGGTGTCTTTTTTTTTTTTTTTTTAAATTTTATTATTTTTGTGTGCGTGTACCGTCAAATCAGATCTGACTGGTAGAGAATGGTGTCTTGTGTCTTCACACCATGGTCCAAGAGCAGAGCTCTGGGGCAAGGCCGGAGCACCTTCCTTGGGCTCTTGGGTGGCAGTCCTAATCTACCACATGCACAATACTTGTCATTGGCGACCAGGGGACATGCCCTATCCGTTTGTTTGTGGCACACATCCATGGGGTTCCCTATACGTGCCTCAGAACTCTGGCATTGGGGGTCAGTGCCAGTCTTGTCTGAGCAGCATACTTGGCTCCAGTTGCCCAGGGGCAGACCAGCTATCGTCCTGAGTTGTGAGCCTGGGCCTTGTGGGCCCGAACTCCCCACAGCTTTACTGCACGGTGCTTTGGGAGAGCAGTACAGAGGACAGGGTGCACTGATTGTCATCGCAGCTGACGCAGACTCCATTGCAGATTGTGGTGGCCTGGAGTACTGACCGTGTGGGCCTCGGGGGTGAGGTGGTCATCCTTGCGAAGGTGCACACTGATTCAGATGTCCAGTCCTGGGCTGTGGCCTCTGATGACACCAGGTGACACGGCCCACACACTCACGTGGCCCCCACACCTTACATGGCCCCCACTGCCCCGGCCCAGTCTGTGATACCGGTCTTGTTTGCATCCTGCTCCTCCCTGCAGGATGGCGTCCTGTGGCCGTGGAAGTGTGCGGCTGTGGCGACTGCACAATGGGGCGCTGCGCTCCTGTGCTGTGGACCTGGGAGAGCGCCATGCACTGCACTTCACTGACCTCGCCTTTGATCGGGACCCAGATGGGCCGCACACGCTGTGAGCTGACTTATCCCATCTGTGCTCAGCCCGGCCTTTCCCTGCCCTGCCCTGCAGCACCAGCTGTAGGTAGAGGTGGTGCACCTCCTTCCACTGGCTGCTAGCTCTGTCCCTTCCCAGGAGCACCCTCATGCAGGCTTTAAGTCCCTTCCTTTGCAAGACTGGGAGCCCCACCCTACATGTTCCCCCTCACACCCCACCCTGTGCCCCTGTCCTCTGAACAGTTATGTGTGCAGCCGGAGTGGTCACATCCTGGAGGTGGATGTCCAGCGCATGGCTGTGCGGCATGCTCGCCGCCTGCTGCCCACACGACTCCCTGATGTCCCCGATCCACAGAAACCGACCTTCACCCCAGGTAGGAGGGCACCAGCTCCATGGCTGGAATTAGGTATTACCCCTTGGTGGACAAGCAGTATCAAATCCTCACCAGGTGGTGGGAGGGACGGACCTGGGCGTGCTTCTCAAATAGGACCAAGTACGACCCCCTCCCCCAGGCGCAGCCTGCCTGTCTTCAACTTTGCCCCTCATAGTTCTTCCTTATCCTTTGGTCCAAGACGGGGACCCCCCTCTGCCTAGTGGGATGCATTGCTTCACCTGCCTGCACTCTAACTGGTGGGTAGTGAGGGGGTGACAGTTCCAGGCTGGTAGTGGGTGACACCTGGTGGCCTTTGTCCTTGAGATACACATGTTCCTGTGGTTACCTCCATGGCCAGGAATTTTGGGGTCATTTTGGTGGCAGCCCCTCTGACAGTGTTGGAGGTAGGGTCTGTACCCCACATGTCTAGGGATAGCTGTGGCAGGGGTACCCCTGTCACCGCCCCTCTGCAGGCCATGGTGTGGTCATCAGTAGCCTCAGCATCTCTGCAGCTGTATGTGCCGTTGGCTCCGAGGACCACTACCTGCGCCTCTGGCCCCTGGACTTCTCTGCCGTGCTCCTGGAAACAGGTGAGGGCCTCGGTCCCCAAGTCCTGGAGGCCAGCTCTGTGGCCAATGGGCAAGCCTGGCCCGAGAATCTGGGACTCTTGGCTGGAGGAGTGGATTCTTTTGCCTTTTGGGAATGTGGAAGTTGTAGTTGGCTGAGGACTTGTGCCCGCTGATTGTTGTCAGGGGAGGTAACCTGTCTTTGCCCCACAGAGCACGAGGGTCCGGTCAGCTCAGTGTGTGTCAGCCCTGATGGCCTGCGGGTACTGACCACCACCTCCACGGGCCAGCTGGGATTCCTGGACATAGCGTCCCGCGAGTACCATGTACTGGTCCGCTCGCACACTGCCCCTGTGCTGGCCTGTGCGCTGGAGCCTGCCCGCAGGCAGCTTGCCACTGTTGCCCAGGACAGCACAGTCTGCATCTGGGACTTGGTGACTCTGCGACAGGTGGGGTGTAGCCAGAGGGCGCAGACAGAGGAGGGGGGACAGGGAAGTGGGGCACCACGGATGCCTAGAAAGTGGGTGTGGGTACACAGCCCTGCCTTGTCCCTGCAGGCCGTAGGCCTATCAACCCTAAACCTCACCCTTACTTATAGGTGCCACCCCTTACAGGTAAGGTCATTCCTCATCTGTTGGCTCTGGCCCTTGGCTACAGGCTCTGCCTGCCACTGTCTTTTCTGCCACAGCTGTATGACCTCACACCCCCAAATGAGGCCCCATGTGCCGTGGCCTTTCACCCCACACAGCAGACCCTGTTCTGTGGCTTCCGCAGTGGCGCTGTGCAGTCTTTCAGCCTGGTGGCCTCAGATGCACTGGTGGAGCACAGGTATGCCAGGGGCAGATGCTACTGGGAAGCCCAGGATGATGGAAGCCCGGAGTGTGGGGCACTAGGCAGGCAGAGGCCATCAGGGGGATCTCAGCACTGCTCAGAGCCCCTTATCTACCCCCTGTGTGGTGTAGGAGACACAAAGGAGCTGTGACTGGCCTGGCTGTCACCCCAGATGGCCGCTTCCTGTTCAGTGCCTGTTCTCAGGGTGCCTTGACCCAGTATGACTGTGCAGCCCTCCGGTGCTCTGTCCTCCGTGTGGCAGGTCAGGCCCATGTCTACCCACTCTGTGCCCCTCGCCCCGTGCTCCCTGCCAGCATAGTGCAGGAAAGTGTGCATTTAGGCCTCACAGCACTTAAAGTCTTGCTTAGCTGACAGTTCACCTGTCCTGCCCCAGGGAACATGGTGTGCCAGGATGCCTGGCTGAGTGCCAACGCTCTGGCTGTCAGCCGGGACAGCCTCCTGCTGGCCTTCGTGGGGCCTTCCAAGCATACAGTGAGCATCGTAGGCACAGCCTCCTTGGATGAGGTGAGTGGCTAGGACCTCCTGTGCATCTAGTTAGGACTGGGGTCACCCTGTGTAGATGTCCACTTTGGCCATGCAAGTCCTCGCTGATCCCCTGTACCACATGATGCAAGGGATGGGGGACAGATAGGACGCACGTTCTGCAGAAGGACTTCCGGACAGAGAACTGCCTGGTTGGACCCTGAGGAATATATTCTTAGGTCTAGGCCTGTGGGTGGTGTGCTCTGCCCAATAACAGTGGCCAACCAACACCCACTCATTGCTGCCCCAGCTCCTGCGGGTGGACGTCAGTGGCCTGGACCCAGCCAGCACCCACCTGGACTCTGCTGTGGCTGTCTGCTTTGGGCCCCTGCCCACCAGCCATCTACTAGTGTCTACCTTTTCCACCAGAGTCCTGGTGCTAGATGCCACGTCGGGGCGCATCATCCGGGAAGTGAGTCGGGGGCACTGAGCTGGCTGTGCTGAGGGGAGATCTGGGCCTTCTGGTCCCAGCTTCATACCCTCACATCTCTCTCCATTTGACTACTCCCAGCTGTCTGGTGTCCACCCTGTGGCCTGCTCTTCCCTGGCTTTTAGTGAGGATGCCCGCCTCCTGGTGACAGCCAGTGACCGGGCCATCAAGGTGTGGAACTCCCCGACACAGGTGCACTCCGGCTGCCAGGTGTGTGCTGAGGGGATGACTAGGACTGGGGACAGTCTCTTCTCAGGGCCCAAGTTCCTGGTGGGGTGCAGAGGGTAGGGTCTCAGGACCCCCAGAACTCCTGGGGCTTCCCTGGCTGGGTTGTTGCTTGACAGAGCTCTTTCTTGTGTGACATGCCTCCCTAGGTGTTCATTGGACACTCAGAACCTGTGCAGGCTGTGGCTTTCACCCCCGATCAGTGCCAAGTCCTCAGTGTGGGGGATGCCATCTTCCTGTGGGATGTCCTGGTCCCTTCCAAGATGACACCTCAAGGCAGGCAAGTGATCCTTGTCCCCACATCCATGGTCACACAGCACCTTCTTAATACTATCGCTCTCTTGTTACTTCCGTAGCTCTGAAGACTCCCCTCAGCAGCCCTCAGTTTATGAGGCAGGTGAGTGGGCTGATCTGTGCAAGGGCCGGTGTCCTGGCCCAGAGCAGGGCCTGTTTAGGGCTGTTCTAGACAAGATGTTTAAGTGTTTAGGCACTAGTTCTTGACTTGTCTGCCCTGCCCCCCTACAGCCTGGCTGCTTCCCATGGACTGTGTCTGAGTGCTGTCCCTGCGGTTTCTTCTGTCCCCAGAACTGGTCACAGGACAGCAGGACGAGGATGCAGCCTTTAGGGCCCGCGGGCTTCCCCGGCTCCTAGTGCCTGTGCCATCCCAGGCCTCCCCGCCTCGGGTGACCATCAGCACCCCATCTTCAGAGGACAGTGATGGTGAGAGCCCAGTCAGCCTGGGTGTGCATGGCCTTTGGGTGGTTTGGCTGCGTTGGGCACCACCCTGCCTCCTCACTGCCTCCTCCTCAGGTGTGTCCTCGCTGGTAGAGGACGAAAGGCCCAGTGAGAAGAACACCTTCATGGAGCCCTCCACAGCCCCAACCCCTCCTGTGCTGGTGGAGAAAGGAGCTGGAGGGCACAGGCTGAGGAGGGTCACAGGGGTTCCCGGGGGGCTCAGCAAGCCCATCCTGTCTCACAACCTGCTGGGTAAGCTTTGCAGGGCTGTGGGGGTATTCTCCAAAACAGGAACTTTGCAGCCCCTGAGCTCTGAGGGGACCAGTTGAGGGAGTGTGATAATAGGTAAAAAAAGGCATACCCACTTGGGTTAGGGTGTGGTCCGTGTGTTCTCTGCTACCTGGGGTAGCTGAGGAGTCCCCCCAGGGAGACTCAATGTCTGATCACCCCTCCAGCAGGTACCAACAGCTCCAGGACTCCTGAGGCCCCACCTGCCACTCGCCCTGACTCCTACAAGCACTTTGTGGCACGCTTCAAGGTCTCCCAGCTCCCCAAGGTGAGCAGCTGGGGCCATGTCCCTGGATTTTATAGAACGGGGCTCAAGGGCATCCCTTCTTCCCTTCTCTTATCCTGGGTCCCACCCACTCCCCATCTTCACACTGACAGATCAGACATGGCCCTCAGGTGGGGAGTTGCGTGGTCCTTAAGTGGAAGTCGGGGCTGTGTAGCCCTGAGGGGTCTGGACAGCTGCTCCAGTGACCCATGTCTTTGTCCTCACAGAACTTGACCTACGCTCCGGCTGGTGGTGAGAGGCTGCGTCTGAAGGCTGTGGTCGGCTACAACGGGAACGGACGGGCCAACATGGTGTGGAGGCCGGACACAGGTGGGGCTCTGTGCGGTTGCCCATTCCTCCGGGCCTTCCCGAGGGTGTACAGGAGTGTTCCTGGGTGCTGCCGGCAGGAGGATGCCTAGACTCCCCTGATGGCCCGTGGCCCCTCAGGCTTCTTCGCTTACTCATGTGGCAGTCTGGTGGTAGTGGAAGACCTGCACTCCGGCTCCCAGCAGCACTGGCCCGGCCACCCTGAGGAGGTCTCCACATTGGCCCTCAGCCACAATGCCCAGGTGCCTACCACTTAGACCTGCAGACAGAGCCAGATGGGCCTCAGATTGAACTTTTCAGCTAACCGTGCTTGCTGTCCCCCTTCACCCCCAGGTCTTGGCCTCTGCCTCATGCTGCGGCAGTGAGACTGCGCGCTGCCAAGTCCGCCTCTGGGATGTGTCCACGGGAGCCTGTCGTGGTCTCATTTTGCACCATGAGTCCGCGGTCCAAGCCTTGGCCTTCTCGCCAGACGATAGGCTGCTCGTCACGCTGGGTCAGCGGGGGCAGGCGAGCCTGGGGATGGCTCTCGGAGTCTTGCCTGGGCTCTGACCTAGTTTCCTATCTCTGGTGTCTTCTCAGGCGACTACAGTGACCGCACGCTTGCCTTATGGAGCACAGCCACCCATGAGCTGGTGACTTCCACACGCCTAGCGCAGCCGATGCACGGTGTGGCCTTCAGCCCAGGGGACACCACTGAGCTCACCTGTGTGGGCCGGGGTTCCATCACATTCTGGGCCCTGCAGCAGCATGGGGCGGACATCCGACTCCAGGTGCTGGCTAAGGGCACCAGGCTGGGTGGGGTCTGGCTGGAGGGGCTAAGGTGACTGATGGCCCTTGTTGCCCCAGGTGCACACTGAGCCACTCCCTGTGGAGGTGGCAGCTGGTGAGCTGACTGCGCTCTGCTTCGGCCCTGCCCCCTTGCTCTACTGCGGTTCCAACGCCGGCCACATCTGTGTTTGGGATACTCAGTCTGGTTGCTGCTTCCTGGCCTGGGAGGCCGATGATGGGGAGATTGGTAGGTAGCCAGGCAGTGGGCTAGGGCTTCCTGGTTGCACATCAGGGTCACTGACCACTGCCCGGTCTGCAGGGGTGCTGGTGTGCTCAGGGACACGGTTGGTCAGCGGCAGCAACACCCGACAGTTGCGCCTGTGGGCAGTGGGGGCCGTGCTAGAGCTTAGGCTGAAGGGCTCGGGTGCCAGGTGAGTGTCTAGGGTCTAACAGGGCCTGGAGGTGCCACACCTGCAGGACTGGGCTGGGGCGGGGGGAACCTGAGGCCAAGGTCACTTCTCTTGCTTGGCCACCACAGGTCCAGTGCTGTCCTCCTGGAGCGCGAGCTAACACTAGATGGGGCCATCGTGAGCGCCTCCTTTGATGACAGTATGGACATGGGCATTGTGGGCACCACAGCAGGCACTCTCTGGTATGTCAGCTGGGTCCAGGGTGCCAGCACTCGCCTAGTCAGCGGCCACAGGAGCAAGGTGAGTGCCTGCTCCCTGCCCTGTGTCACTCCCACACTCAGGGTCACATATCTGCTGCCCTCCTGCACCTGGACCTTGCAGAGAAGTCCAGGGGCCTGTTGACACCTTATTCCCGAAGTGGGGGACTAATTCACACCTCTTCATGGAGGAGGCTGGCTCATGCTCCTTCATTTTGAGGGGAACTAGTTCACACCTTTTTGGAGGGGGAGTGGGGAGTTTACCCCTTCACAGGGGGAGCTAGTCCATACCTCTATGCTCCTGGTGAGGAGTTTCACACCTCTTCACTCCCAGCTCTGGGGCTGGTTCATTCCTCTTCACTCCAGCCAGGTTGGTCTGGTTCAGTCTGTCCTGCCCAATGATGAGTGTTAGGTACCTCAGGGCCTTTGGGGGTTCCAGGTCAGGTTCCCTGGATGGGGCAGGAGTGTCCCTCAGCTGGCCATGCCCCACAGGTGAATGAGGTGGCCTTCAGCCCTGACGAGTCCCACTGTGCCACCTGTGGCGAGGATGGCAGTGTGCGGGTGTGGTCTCTGGCCAGCATGGAGCTGGTGGTCCAGTTCCAGGTGCTAAACCAGGTATGAGTCAGGGGCCGGCGGGCTGGGAGTGGCAAGGCGGGCTGTCCACCTTCTGAGACCCTGGTGGGGCTGACTGGCTCTTCACATCCCAGAGCTGTCTCTGCTTGGCATGGAGTCCTCCATCGTGCAGACACCAGCGGCTGGTGGCTGGCTACAGCGACGGCACTCTGCGTGTCTTCAGCGTTTCCCACACTGAGATGGAGCTCAAGATGCACCCGCACCCCTGTGCACTGACAGCTGTGACCTTTTCTACAGATGGTGAGCAGTGGGAACAGGCCTTGTGTGCTGACCTTGAGGGGAGAGGCGGGCCTTCTCCAGTGATGGTGAGGGATGGGGCGTGGCCTTTTGGGAAGGTGAGGGCAGCTGGAGTGGAGCCTTCTCCATTGGTGAGGGGAGTGGAGCCTTCTCCATTGGTGAGGGCAGAGTGGAGGCATGACTTTCTCTGCTGAAGGGGCAGGGCGAGGTTTTCTCTGCTGAGAGGTTGGGGAAGGCAGGGATCATAGGTGTGGCCTTCCCTGAAGGCTGAGGGTGAGGCCTTCCCCTGAGTTGGTGAGGATAGGGGGAATAGCTGCATTGTACAAGGAGGGCCTAGGAGGGAGCTCTGGGAGCCTAGAGGCAGGAAGCTGCTCCACACTTGCTCTGAATCTACCATGTGCTCTACTGGAAAAGTCAGGGCAGTCTCCTGTGCCAGTCGGATCCAACCAGATGGTACATAACAAGAAAAAAAAAGTTGGATGAGTGGGGCCTAGGACATCTAGGTGACAACAGTGTGGGCTGGCTGGGGGCTTGAACCCACAGAAGGACGACTTTGTAGGCTGACATAGTACCCCTTTTGGCTTAGGTCAGACCATTCTCTCTGGGGACAAGGATGGGCTGGTGGTGGTCAGCCGACCCTGCACAGGGATGACTGTCCGTTTGCTGAAAGACCACCAGGGTGCTCCAATCTCTGTCATCCAAACCAGAAGCAAAGAGGTGAAGCCAACTGGGAGTTATGGGACAGAATGGAGGTGTGTGCAGCAGGGGTCAGAGTGGGCAGGGGCACGCACCAACTCCCTTGACCTCCCTAGCATGCAGACTTTGGCTTGCCGGGGACAGACCTGTGGCTGGCCACCAGTGGGGACCAGCGGGTCAGTGTCTGGGCGGCAGACTGGTTGGGGGACCGCTGTGAACTTGTGGACTGGCTCAGTTTCCCAGCACCTGTGCCCGCAGAGGTAAGAAGAGTTGAAGAGTTACAGGATGTGGTTTGGGAGATGGCACTCGGGGGCAGGGCACAGGAAGGGAGTTCAGGGAAGGGCAGAAGAGAGCAGGTGTTGGGATGTTGGGTGAGGCACATTGGGGGGGCAGTGCCATTCTGCCCAACACAGCGTATGTGCCCTGCAGCCTCCTGATCACCCACCACCCTCCCTTGCTGTCTTCTGCCCCTGGGACGAGGACCTGTTGGTGTGCGCCGGTCTCGGACTGAGGACTGGGCTGCTTCTCTACAGCCTTCGCCAGAAGCAGGTGTGCCCTGCGGGTGGTGGGCGGAACACAACATGGGACTCACCAGCCTGGTTAGGGAAGGACATGGGGGCCAGACCTGACCTCACTCCTGGCAGGTGGTGGAGACAATCCCAATGCCCCTCTTCGCCAAGTCTCTGAGCCTGTCCCCAGGAGCCCACCTGGCGGCAGTTGGTTTTGCTGGTAGGTATTATGTATTCTCTGCTTTGTACAACCCCTCCCCATGCTGACCCCTTCCCAGACTGAACCCTCTCCAGAACCCAAACTCTGAATACCATCTGAAATGGGCTGAGGGTGCCGCCCTGAGGGATTTGGGGACATGGAGGTGAAGACCCACTCAGGGCTGGTTGGAGGGGATTGGGGCCCTGACCTGGAAATTATGTAGGTGGGTGTAGTTGAGGGCCCTATCTGAGATGAGTCTGACCTAGGAGGGTGACACAGTGGGGAGTGAGGACTCTGTTTTGGAGTACGGGTGAGGGATGAGTACCTGGATGGAACAGGTGACAGCTCTACCCAGGACTGGTGTGGGAGGATGAGGAACTCCCTGACCAAGGTGGGGTCTTTACTGGAGCTGCCCGCACTTACCCACAGAGCGCCTGTTGAGGCTGGTGGACTTCAGGTCAAGGACCTCAGAGGACGTCGCTGGCCATGACGACTCTGTCCACCTGTGCTGCTTCTCCCCGTCTGCGCAGCTCCTATTCACAGCGGCCCACAACGAGATCTTGGTGTGGGAAGTTTTAGCCTTGCTCCCTACTGTGCAGGGGCCACAGAGCCTGGAATTCCAGAGCAGTTCTCCTCTATGACACTCTCACTGCCTGCCTCCTGCTAGTGGGAAAGCCTGGGGTCACTGGTGGTGGCCTGCCTCAGACACAGGCTCTGGACCAACTGCTATTAACTTAAAAGTCTAAGACTAGTGAAGTGTATGTCTTACCAGGGTTGGTTGTAAGATTTTTCTGAAGTTCATTAAACTTGTTCAGTTTTAATAAACAAAGGGTTCTGTTGTCATGTGCCATCGAGTCACTGTGACTTACAGCGACTTGTGACTCAGCAACCCTCTGTACAGTAGCCCTGTGCCAACCTTATTGTTTCTGACACATTACCCGAGTCATTAAAGCAATCCATTTCAATGAGAGTCTTCCTCTCTTGTGCTCTCCCTCCACACTTCTAAGCATGATGTCCCTCTCCAAGGACTGCTCCCTCCTTGCAACATGCCCAAAATATGTCAGATGAGGCCTCATAATCCTTGCCTCCAAGGAGCAGCTGGTTTCACCCTCTCTAGGGTGAAGCTGTTTATTCTCCTAGAAGTCAATGGTATCTTTAATACTCTTCTCTAGCACCATAGCTCAAAGGTATCATTTCACTTTGTCATCCTTAGTCATTGTCCAGCTTTCTGACACATAACAAGTAATTGTGAAAACTATGGCCTGGATCAGGCGCACCTTAGTCTACAGACTGACATCATTGCTCTTCAGTACTTTGGAGGGGTCTCAGACATTCCCAATGCAATTCATCTTTTGATTTCCTGGCTGCTAGTACCGAGAGTGTTGATTGTGGAGCCAAGCAAACTGAAGCTGTTAACAATTTCAGTCTCTTCACCATCTATCATAATGCTGCCAATGGTAAGTCTCTGTTTTCTTGGTGTTGAGCTTCAATTGTATTGAAGGCTGCAGTCCTTTAACCTGCAGCAGGTGCTTCAGGTCCTCCTCAGTTTCAGCAAGCAGGGTTGTGTCATCTGCCTAATGCAGATTATAGATCAGTCTTCCTCCAATCCTGATGCCACATTCCTCATAGACCCCAGCCTCCTGGATAATCTGTTCAGCATATAGATTTAAAAGGTATGGCTTCCGCTGTGGCAGCCATAGACGTGCAGCAGCCATGGCTGTGTGCTACCCTATGGCCATGGGCCTCAACCAGGGCCACAAAGTCACCAAGAACGTGAGCAAGCGAAGGCACAACCGCCTCCGCGGGCGCCTCACCAAGCACACCAAGTTCTTGCAGGATATGGTCTAGGAGGAGGGCTGCTCAAGGTTTCCAAGGACAAGCTGGCCCTCAAGTTCATCAAGAAAAGGGTGGGAACACACACCCATGATAAGAGGAAGGGAGAAGAACTCAGCAATGTCCTGGCCGCTATGAGGAAGGCGGCTGCTAAGAAGGACTGAGTACACCCCACTGTCCCCCAAAGCCCTCACCCATCTGATGTAGTAAAGTATAATCAACAACAAAAAGGTATGGAGATAGGTTAGCACATGCACTCTAGGACAGTTTTCTGACCTGCCTCTTCAAAGAGCCCTTCCCAGGAGGTCTAAATGAAATAAGTTCCAGGCCTGTAAGTTTGCCTATGATGAAGTAGTTATTCTAAATTTCACCTTTGCAATTGATAATGTAGCTGCCTCTATCATAAAAAGGCATACAGAGATTCCAAAGAAGCTTAGATTCCCTAGCTAACACTGTTTTTGACTATAGATTAACCTTAGACTTCCTTCTAGTAGTTATGTGCTGTCAAGTTGCCTGCCACTCACAAGGATCCTATCTGCAATAGCTCTGAACTCTGGCACACCTAACCTCATTACCCCACTTACTGTGTCAATCCATCTTATCCCGGGCTTTCCTCTCCTGCACTGTCCTCCACCTTTCTTAGGATGATGTCCTCCAAGGACTGGCACCTCCTAGCAACATGTCCAAAGCATGTGAGAAGAAGCTTCAAAAACCCTTGCCTCCAAGGAGCAGCTTAGTTTCACCCTCTTCAGGAGAGATCTCTTTGTTCTCTTGGAAGTCCATGGTAATGCTCAGTACTCTTCTCCAGCACCACAGCTCAGAGGTTTCGATTAGCAAGTAATTGCAAAGTCCATGGCTTGGATCAGGTGCTAGGGACAAACACAATCACTAGTACTTCCTGTTGCACTTCTAGAAACTCTTCAGGACAAATGGAAAGAGAAGTGAATATACATATGACCAGGCCTCTTTCCTACATGATTTTAATCAGAGAAACTCCCAAGTTTCATAATAAAGTAGACTGCCTTGTGGAGTCACTGGTTCATTTTCTAAGAGAGATATGAACGAGGTGAGGCTGGGATGCAAGCAGAGCCACTAGGGCAAAACTCTCTTAGGACCATGACTGTGAATTAATCTTTCTATTCTGCCTTTACATAATCTTGTAAAGTTTGTTTCTAATAGGCTTAAGACTATAGGAATATGTATTTTGTAGAATTCTGTGCATTATGGGTACCAAGTGCTTGTAAAGGCTAACTGCAGGGACCAACACATGAGATCACTTTTGCCCATCCCTGAACAGCCTCATTCAGCCAAAGAATTTACGTTCTCTTAGTAACCCTTCCTCCAACTATAGTTTTACTTAACTTCCTTAAAGTTTTGAGGTTTTCTTTGGTCTTTCAGGTCTTAAAAGCTTTCAGGAAGAATATGCTTAAAATTGGCTGTAACCAAGTTTGGCACAAAGCACATGTACAGAAAAAAAGGAAGAAATTGTGTTAAGGCCACCATCTACTGCACATAGGACATATGACTACTGCACATACGCTCACCCCACATACACTCACTTCACCCTAAATTTATGTTATTGTTAGGTGCCATAGAGTAGACTATGACTCATAGTGACCGTATGAACAAAAGATCTGAAACCAGTCCTGTCCTGCACTATCCTCACACGTTGTGACACACAAGAGCCCATTGCAGCAGTCACCCTGTCACTGTACCTGGTTGAGGGTCTTCCTCTCCTTTGCCAACCCTCCACACTTCCCAACATCATATCCCTCTCCAAGAAATAGCACCTCTTAGCATCATATCTAAAGTATGTTAGATGAAGCCTCATCAGTCTTGCCTCCAAAAAGTGCTTCGGCTGCACCTTCTCCAAGACATATAACTATTCGTTCTCTTGGCTGTCCATGGGATGTTCAGTGCTCTTCTCCAAAACCACAGCTCAAAGGCATCAATTCTTATTCTGTCATCCTTATGCATTGTCCAGCTCTCAGATGCATAGCTAGTAATCAGAAAGACCATGGCCTGAATCAAGTGCACCTTAGTCCTCAAACTGACATTACTACTCCTAAATGCTTTAGAAAGGTCCCTAACTGCAGATTTTTCCCATTGCAATGTATCTCCTTATTTCCTGACTGCTCGTACCAAGGGTGTTAATTGTGGATCTAAGCACAATTGTGTAAGTTAGTTGGAATGAGGAAAATCAGTAAACATCATTTAACAATTGGTACATGGAATGTTCATAGCTTGAATGTTGGAAAATCGAGTGTTGTTACACATGAAATGGAACACATAAATACTAGGCATTAGTGAGATGTGATGGACCAGCTATGGCCACTTTGAATCAGATATGATATACTACTATGCAGGGAATGAAAAACTATGGGAAGTCAAATTTCAGACTGAATATTTGTAATAAACAGAATGATGCTTCAGGTTATGAGGGAGGCTGGTACCAGCTGGAATTCACCCTGAAGCACTAAGGCAATCCTGAAATGTTTACAGGGGTGGACACTAAGGCAATCCTTAAGCGTTTACAGGATTCTTGCATTATATTTGCTAACGCCCCCCTCCTGAGTCAAGCAGAAGGTTTTCAATAGAAAAAGCTTAGCTTCACCTGCATGAATTCTCTTTGTGATTTACTCCCTGGCAATTTTCAAGAAAGACAGGGAAGCTGGAATCGGCGCTTCAGTTCACTTCCGTTGTTGCTCTCCTCCTACATTCTTGGTGATCTGTCTCATTATTAATACTTATAATAAAAATACTTTACCCTTGGTCTGCAACAAATACCAGAAGAACTTTGTTGCATTCATAGGGAAAAGTCAATTGCAAGTTCTATCCTGAAATACAATGTTGTGTTAGGATAATATCCATACAAAAACAAGGAAGACTGTTAATATGACTATTATTCAAGTATTTGTTCCTACATCCAGTGCCAAAGAGGGAGAAATTGAGAATTTTTACCAAATTCTGCTGTCTGAAATTGACCGAACATGCAATCAGGATGTGCTAATGATAACTGGTGGCTGGAATGCAAAAGTACGAAGCAATGAAAAAGGAAAAGTAGTTGGAAAATATGGGCTTAGTGATAGAAATGAGCCTGGAAACAGAATGATTGAATTTTATATTTACAAGGATTTATTCTTTGCAAATACTTTTCCTAAAAGACACAAAAGATGACTTTACACATGGATTTCACCCAATGGGCTGCACAGGAATCAGATTGACTGCAGTTGTGGAAGAAATCATTGGAGAAACTCAGTATCAGCAATCAAAACTAGGCCAGGGGCAGACTGTGGGTCAGATCATCAATAGCTCATATACAAGTTCAAATTGAGGCCAAAGAAAATGAGAATAAATCCATAGGAACCAAGATTTGATCTTGAATCAATTCCATCAGAATTTCATGATCATCTTAAGAATAAATGTGAGGCCGTGAACACCAACGATAGAAGACCAGATGAGTTGTGGAATGATATCAAGGATATCACCCATGAAGAAAGCAAAAAGGTCATTACAAAATCAGAGGAGAAACCTAAATTTATAGGCAGGTCGATTTCTAGAATTTTTATGAATGACTCCCCAAATTAGCAACCCTGTAAACCTTGTTGTCCAGGGAGTCAGATCTGCGTTTATCAACTTCCTGGTTCTTTGCTCTGCCCTCGGCATGAAATTACTTGCCTTTTCTCAAAAACTAGTGTCCTGACTTTTAACTGGGAGTGCTCTAGGCTTTGGGCTCAATTCTGGCCCATGATCAATCTGAATGTGAACTTTACCATAAAGTGTCCCTTTGGGAAGTCATGATTTGTTTATATTTAGGAAATAGAACTTCATTTATAGTGAATAAAAATATTCTTTTTTTAAAAAAAATACTATAAATTTTAATGAAAATTTACAGACTTTGGATTTCTTCTCATTCATTGTTGCACTTCTCTCCCTGCCCACCTTTCCCCCCAGTACACTTTTCTCTTTGAAAAGTGAAAAAAAAAGAAAAGTAAAAGAAAAAAATTCTTTCATTGTTATACAATCCCTCCCTCCAGGTCCACTCCACTATGCAGCCTTCATTCTGGACTCCTGTCATGACAATAATAACTAATCACATATCCCTTTTAAACAGTTTTCTCCCTCATCTGTTTCAATGTATTGTTGTTATTGTTATGTGCCGTCTAATAATTTATCACATCTTTTTCAGTCTCCCCTCCAACCCCAAGTCAGTCCTGTTTTACAACAGTGGCACCATGCAGTATTTATCCTTTTGTTACTGAGATACTTCACTCAGCATAATGTTTTCCAGGGTCACCCATTTTGAATAATATTGCATGAGTTCGTTGGTTTTCAATGTAGCATAGTATTTGTTGTGTGAATATACCACAGCTTCTCTATCCATTCATTTGTTGATGGGCACTAGGTTGTTTCCAACTCATTGCTATGTGGTGAACAAAGCTGCGATAAACATGGGTGTGCATATATCTGCTTGGGTGGCAGTTATGGTCTCTTTGGGGTATATTCCCAGTAGTGGAATTGCTGGGTCAAATGGTATCTCTATTTGCAACTTTTTGAGAAAGCGCCACACCACTTTCCACAGTGGTTGCACCATTTTACACTTCCACCAACAGTGAATAAGGGTTCCAGTTTCTCCACAACCTCACCAGCATTTGTTGCTTGCTGTTCTGTTAAATTTTGCTATTCTTACTGGGATGAGATGATGTCTTATAGTTATTTTGTAAAAATATTCTTAATGCATTTAAAAAATTATCTTTTAATTGCAATCAGGATATTTACCAAAAGGGATTATTGTTATGTGCCATCGAGTCGCTTGTGACTCATAGTGACCCTATGTACAACAGCCCTAAACCCTGCTCTATCCTGTGCCAATCACACTGCCTCTGACACACCCATCCTGATTACCCCAGTCACCAAATCAATCCATCTCATAGAGGGTCTTCCCCTCCTGCTCCGTCCCTCCACCCTCCCAAGCATGATGTCCCTCTCCAAGGAGGGACAACATGTCCAAACTATGTCAGACGAAGCCCCAGAATCCTTACCTCCAAGGAGCAGCCCGGTTTAACCCCCTCCAGGTTGAATCTGTTTGTTTTCTTGGCAGTCCATGGTACATTCAATATTCTTCTGCAGCACCACAGTTCAAAGGCATCAATTATCCTTCTATCCTCCCTAGTCATTGTCCAACTCTCTGATGCATAACAAGTGATTGCAAAGACCAGGGCCTGTATCAAACGCACCTTAGTCTCCAGAGTGACACCATTGCTCTTCAGAACTTTGGAGAGGTCCCTAATAGCAGACTTTCCCATCCCAATACGTTTTTTATTTCCTGGCTACTGGTGTTGACCGTGGAGCCAAGCAGACTAAAGTTGTTAACAATCTCAATCTCTTCACCATTCATCCTGATGCTGCCAATTGGTCCAGTGGTGAGAATCCTTGTCGTCTTGACATTGAGCCCCAATCCATACTGAAGGCTGCAGTCCTTGACCCTCTGCAGCAAGTGTTTCAGGTCCTCCTCAGTTTTAGCAAGCAGGGTTGTGTCATTTGCATAGTGCAGACTGTTAATAGATATTCCACCATTCCTGACACCACACTTCTCCTCATAGAGCCCAGCCTCTCAGATAATCTGTTCTGCATACAGGTTGAAAAGGTATGGAGTTAGGACACATCCCTGGCATACACCTTTCCCAATTTTGAACCATGTAGTGTTTCCTTGCTCTGTTCTGGAGACTGCCTCTTGGTCCAAGTATATATAGGTTTTGCATTAGCATGATCAAGTGTTCTGGGATTCCCATTCCTCTTAGAGTCAGCCACAGTTTGTTATGATCCACACAGTCAAAAGCCTTTGCATAATCTACTGGTATTCCCTACTTTCAGCCAAGATCCATCTAACATCAGCTACAATATCTCTAGTACCACGACCCCTTGTAAACCCAGCCTGGACTTCTGGTAGTTCTCTGTTGATGTGCTGTTCCAGTCGTTTTTGGATAATCTTCAGTAAAATCTTGCTTGCATGTGAAA
>NW_006399901.1:7066735-7068207 GCF_000299155.1 Elephantulus edwardii | reverse complement strand
AGTCAGAAAAATAAATTTGAAAAACTTTTATTTTATACTGGTTTCCATACAAAGTACATAAAATTCTTCTACATCATTTTCCCCCACTGGAACTCAGCTCTTCTGTTAAAATTTTTGTTTTTCTTTCCTGGATAAATTCTTTCCCATCTCCTTCCCATATTGTCAGGAGAGGCTTTTCCCTGGAGAGGGACATTATGCTTTGAATGGTGGAGGGCTGGCAAAGGGAAGGAAGACCCTCAACTAGTTGGATTGACATGGCGACGTGGCGGTGAGTATGTGAGAAATGAGGAGGATGGGACAGGGTCCAAATGTTTCTTTCCTAGGATTGCTAGGAGTTGGACTCAATTCCCCATCAGGTGGCTGTTCACTGTCGTTCAAAGGAAGTCTTTCTCAGTTTTTGGAAATATACATATTCTTTGTAACTATGGGATTTTTGTCTCCCAGTCCTAAAGGCTTAAAGTTCAGATCAGGGTATTAGGCCTGTTGAGGTCTTCTGAGAGAAAACACTGGCCCCGGCCTCTCTCTTCCTTTCTACTGACTCTGGCCGTGCTATTCCTCAGCCTACATCAGCCTTGTTGTCATGTGAGAAATCTTCTATCTCACTTTTCTGCATGAGTCGTCTTCTGAGCATTTGAGAAGGTGTTGTGGTCATATATTAGGAACCGACTCTGAATTGACCCTCCAGCGAGTTTTTGGACACAAGAAATCACTCGGGAAGGGACGGCCTTTCTTCCGCCCAGCAGCTGGTGGATTTGAACTGCGTGCCTTTGGATTGCAGCACAGTGTCTTACCACGAGACCACTAGAGGTCCCTAAATCTGGTAAGTCACACTGACTGATAAGTTCTTCAAAACTCTTTGTTCCCAAATGAGATTCCATTCACAGATACTAGGGAGTATCATTTCAGTGCATTTGGGGCATACAGCTCAACTCATAACACTGGAGTTGCTGCCTTCCAAGCTAATGTGGCCATTAAACTAACTGAAATATGTTCACCCAACATTGGGGGGGGGCGGTATTTGCTACTTGTTGACAGTTTGCAAGCAGAGGCCAAAGGACCACCAGATGTCATCAAGGCACAAGACTGGGCAAAGGATAGATTTTGGAATAGATTCCAGTGTCCTTGCTTTGTGTGCCTAGAATGGAGAGATGTAGCTGAAAAACCTACGTTGTCCCCTCATCTCAAATTCTTTTCATAACCTCCTCTGTCAAATTATTTCAGTTCATGCCTCATCTCCTTCATCAATAAATCATAGGGTTTAAACAACACAAAGGGATCTGCAGGTTTGAGTGAAAGAGACAGAGCTACGAAAAGCAAAGGAGGAAACCCCACACCAGTAAAAGTGAGCACAGAGTCAGTCAAGTAGCTGCTGGAGAAGAAAGGTCCAACGTGGTCACTTGACATTGACACCTCGGGCTCAATACAGCTCAGGGGGAGTTAGTGAAGGCTTTGCATCCAGATCGTGTGGCTTT
>NW_006399901.1:7064341-7065751 GCF_000299155.1 Elephantulus edwardii | reverse complement strand
GACACCCAACAAGGCAAATAGGGGTGGTATTAGTGTGGGTGTGTGGGTTAGGCTTGGAGTTAAGGTTAGCATTAGAGGCAGGGTTAGACCTAAGTTTAGAGTTTAGTTTATGTGAAGTTTCGAGCTAAGGTTCTTTTTAGGCCTACGGAGCTGTCATGACAAAAAGCTGCGCTGCAATCCATGAGGCCCGCAGTTCGAAGCCACCAGCTGCTCTATGCGAGAAGGATGAGCGATCTCTTCCCGTGCGAGTAACTGCCTCTGAAAACCCACCGAGAGAGAGGGTCAGCTATGGGTCGCTTCCCACTCTACAGTACACAACAATCACAAGAACAGTAACAGGGCAGCAGGAGACAGAATGATAGAATTGTATACAGTCAATCATTTGTTCGTTGTAAATACATACATCACAAAACAAAGTGTCTGTAAACGTGGACCTCACCTGATGGACTACACAGGAATCACACTGATGAGATCTGTGAAAAGAATGTTGGAGAAGCTCTGTGTCCCCTGCAAAAACTAGGCCCTCTGGTGACCTGTTCTCAGACTCAGCCCCTGCAGCCTTGCCCTCACCTCCCTGTCGCCCCGCCCCTCTCTCTCGGTCCCGGGCCTCCATTGGATCTGTCACTCTTAGACTCGGCCCCTCAGAGGTCTGACCCTGCTCCACCCACCAATCAGAAGCCCAGCAGGGAGGAAGACCAAAGATTGAGCTCAACTTCCACTGTTGTGTTTTCAGCCTTCCTGTGAATCATAGCTTCACAGCACCTATCATCAACCAAGGAGCACAACAACCAACACTGCAAGGACCTGGTGGTGTGGCGGGACTCTGAGCTGCTAAAGTGCAGATGAGGCTGCAAGTCTGGTTTTTGTTCTATTTCGTTCTTCACAATAAGAAGCAATCAAGAAAGATTAATGTGGAAAAGAAAATAAATTTTAGCGGTCAAAATGAATGTCAAGCATTTGAAGAACGATAGGGCAATGGTCATATGGTCACCCATTGGGATGAACTTGGGGCAGGGGGAGGATCCCAGAGGAGCAGACACCTTGTGAAATGGGGAAAACAGACCATGCCACCAGTAGTTGTGCCCATTACAACACAGAGAAAGGACAAGGTGAATCCTCCAAGCTAACGGAGTGATGTAAAAAACAGCAGGTTGAAAACGTCACGTTTTCAGTCCAAAGGAAATATAAGAAATCCCACTGACGTTTTCTCCCGGGGGAGGGGGAAATGGTAATTGTCATATTTGCATTCCTCAGCTCCTTGTGTGTGTTGTGGGAGACCACCCCTATGAGGACCTTGACAAACTTCAGTAAATGTTCCTGTGACCTGTCAGCTGACTAACAAAGAGTGAAACCACCCAGACGTGCTTTACTCCTGTCAGCACATATTCTCACAAAGATACGACCAGAATA
>NW_006399901.1:7062413-7063226 GCF_000299155.1 Elephantulus edwardii | reverse complement strand
TTCAGCAAACACACGGAGGCCTGGAAGCAATAGTAAATGCCAGGAAACTTGCAATGCACCTACCAGGCAAAATACTAGAAGAGATCCCAATTCTGCCCACCTCAAAATGAGAGATGGACGGAAAGAGACTTAGAGCAAGAGTGAGAGAGATTGAGATATAACAGGACACAATGCACATATGATGGAATGATATCATATGGAAGCATTTCAAGTTTATTCAGAGACAGCTGGATCAGTACATTGACAGGAGATAACTGCCTGAAATTTCGTCAAGATTCAGAGGAGGCCCTGGACCAAAGATATTCACTGCGGATGTCAGATGGATCTTGGCTTAAACGCAGAATGACGGTAAGATGCTCATTGGTGTTCCATTAACTATGCAAAAGCACTGGACTGTGAATACTACTACTACTACTGCTGCTGCTGCTACTACTACTACTACTACTACTACACTGTGCAGATGGGAATTGTAGCAACACCTTCAAATTCCCAGTAGTGTTTCCCTCTGTCTGGTTGGCGACTCAAGCCCTCCCCGATCCTGACAGCCAGGGCCATCCGTGTTGCCAGGACCTATCTTGCTAACAAGTTCCACCTGCTCAAGTCAAACTCGTTGAACCCGATGGAATGGCTGAGCTCTTGAGCAATAGCTCTTGAGCCTGCCCTGTTCTGGGCCAGTCTTCCTCACTCTGACACACCTAAACCCATTTCTCCAGTTACTGTAGCTCTCCCAGGGTCGTCTTCTCCTGCACTGTCCCTCCACCCTTCTGTGCATGCTATCACACTCCAAGGACTTGTCCCTGCTTCCCACATGCC
>NW_006399901.1:7060277-7061189 GCF_000299155.1 Elephantulus edwardii | reverse complement strand
TTCAAGGTCTTTAACAATTGAAACTAGGCTTTCTTTATTCCTGGCTACAGGTGGATCATGAGTCAGTTGCTCCTCTTGTGGCAAATAATGGGAGATAATTGCAGGGCTGATGTGTAGTCTTTCTTGTCAATGATGAACACACTCAACAAAACTAAACTCTCAATATGCATGTAAACACACAAACACACAAAACCCCAGTGATAGCACTGTATCATATTAATGTTAAACCCCTCCAAAGTAACAATTTATGAGATTCATCCTGAATAAAACAAACAGACACAAAACAAAGCAAACCCATTCCTAGCTGGCTTTACACTGCCTGTCCCAACGACCAACAAAGACTGCTGCTTCTCAAGGGAATTCTGTCCCTTCCTCTACAGATTCAAGTTAAATTTTCAGGGTCTCTTCAGAGATTCATTTTGGTCTTTTATTTCTCTGTATTTTTACTATCATTGGCTCCCTTTATGGGTGATCTCTTTGATGTCATTTCACAATTCATGTGGTCTTGGATCATTTGTGTTCACACCCTCAAAGCTAGTGTTGAAATGATTTTTTAAATTTTTTTATTATATTGTTTTGTGTGTCTACCATCGAATTGGGTCTAACTTGTACGGGAGGAAATTGTCCCTCCTTCTCCAGGAGAGCATTGGTCTGATGGATTCGAACCATGCTCCTCTGGGATTGCAGTGTAGCTTCTTGCCAGTAGGCCACCTGAGCTCCCTGTTGAAATGATTTTTAAATATAGGTGGGATATAGCCAAGGTTGTGTTTTGGTTCTTGTGTACTTGTTTTCATTTTCCTCAGCTTCAATTTGAAATTGCACATGAGTAATGGAAGCCCAAAAAGGGAAGTGATAGCCATGGAGAGTACATGAACAGAAGGTTTCAAAGGGCAGCTCCAGAAAACAAAGCAA
>NW_006399901.1:7056186-7057697 GCF_000299155.1 Elephantulus edwardii | reverse complement strand
TAACTGGAAATGAGGGGCCCTCATCCTGACTCACCTGCCGCTGTTACTCAGTCCTTCCCCTTTCACATTCAAGCCCACTCAGGGGGACCCCTTGTAGCAGCAGCAGGCAGGTTGTCATCTGAACCCCAGAAACACAGATGTGACTGCTATAGATTCCATTTCCACACTCCCAACTGCTCCTAGAATGTGTAGAGTGGACACATCGTGAATGGAGATCGCCTTGGCTCCTTCTCACAGACCATCAGTCGGGCCCCAAGTGTCCATCTCACCACCAGCAGCCATTCAGGATTTGCCCTGTCACTTTCAGCCCCTCCACTCTCACATCTACAGGTTAGTATCCTGAGCCTCCTTTACATTTATTCATCCCCGTAAAAACAACTTGACCTTTCCAATGTCTCCCTTTGCTGTCTCCCACTGGGTCTACTGGAGCTGTTTCAGTTTTATCATAGACCTTTTGATGGTCCCCAGGTGCAGCCACAGACACCATCTCCCCATCTCCACTGAGGTTCTACAGCCTCATGTGAACCTTCAAACTTCTTTTCACCCTGGTGCCACCACACAGCCTGTACTGGAGGCCCCTGGAGGCACAAAATCACACCTGCAACAAGCACACCTCTAACAGGCACTCCAGTGGGGAAACTGAGAGTAGACCTTCTACTTGTTGTAAGATTTCTACAGTCCCAGGCTTTGGTCCAGTCAGCCTTCAGAAACACCACACAATCCTATATAGGCTGCTTTCTACTAACACCTCCAATTTACACACCTGTGAGAGTGTATAGCTGCCTATATGGCAACCCTGCTGTTGATTTACAAGCACTGCCAATGTCAATGTCTTTCCATTGACAGGGGAAGGATGGCACAGGAAAGGGCAGGGTTCAGATCTATTGTTCACAGCAGAGCTATGAGTTGCAATCTACAACAAACAACTTCTGTGTTGTATGAAAGGAGAGAAGGTTAGCACTCCCCTTGATAAGGCTGGAAGAGGCCCTCTGGCCTTAAAACATGCATAAGGTTAATATAAAACCCCCAGCTATAACACAATTCCAAACACCATTATTTGTATGATCTGTTCTAATTACAGCTATCCTTCTTCTACTTTCCTACTTCGTGGCATCTAACCACTGTTTTTTGATAGGGTATTATCGTTGGAGGACCTGAAGCACTTGCTGCAGAAGGTCAAGGACTGCAGCCTCCTATATGGATTGAAACTCAATGTCAGGAAAACAAAGATTCTCACCACTGGGCCAATTGGCAGCATCAGTATGGATGGTGAAGAGATTGAGATAGTTAAGAGTTTTAGTTTACTTGGCTGCTCAGCCAACACTCTTGGTAACAGGAGCCAGGAAATCAAGAGACAAATTGCATTGGGAAAGTCAGCTGTGAGGGACCTCTCACGAGTACTGAAGAGCAACGACACCAGGCTGGAGACTAAGGTGCACCTGATCCGGGCTACAGTCTTCACTGTTACGTGCTATGCATCAGAGAGTTGGACAGTGAATAGGGATGATAGA
>NW_006399901.1:7054351-7055587 GCF_000299155.1 Elephantulus edwardii | reverse complement strand
AGGGGGAGGGGTGATCAGGGAGAAAAGTGAAACAAGGAATGAATGGAAATCCAAAATCTCTTTAAATGTTCATTGAAATTAATAAAATAGTTTTAAAAACCAAACAACTCCTAAGGTATCATCAGACGCTAGTTTTCTATTTATGGATGGTTGCACTAGGAAAATACTTATGTGCCTACCATAAAACCAGTTATTTCATATGAAACCCATTCACATATTATAGCCCATAATAGAGAAATTCAAATTGTATGACCAACTTCTGGAGAAGAACATTCATCAACCATACAATCAGATCATTGATATTTCTGATGATTGGAATATAAATTTATAAAAAATAGGCAGAATCAGCAGTTGGAAAATATGGGGTCAATGACTGAAGTGGCACTAGAGATCACAGGATAAAATTTCACAAGGTCCACAACTTCCACAATGTAAACTTAAAGGACCAATTCAATAATTCATGCATATTATGCACCTTAACATTATTTACAATATTGTTTTCATTTCCTTATTGTTTCCTATTCGCATAATTATTTTCTTTCTTTTGAGCCATAAAGTAGTTTGAATTCACCAATGGCTCCAGGGAGAAAGACTGGTAGTCTCCGCCTATTTCCACTGTACTTTTTAAATGCTGTTATTTTTATTCTGTACATTTAGTCATTGTAAGGAATGAGTACCTCCTTGATGTTATCATTTATCTCATAGGCCTCTTTGGCAGAAGGTTGAGTTACAGGAGTAATTCTAGTCCAAGCTTGAGGGGGACTAAGGACATTAGTCTTGGGGCTGGGAAGTTGAGTCAAGGTGGTGATTTGAATAATATCTAAGAGTCATAGTGTCATGGCAAATATGTATATATTAACATTTATCGTGACCACACTCATAAACCTCTTCAGATAGAACACATGAAATAAAATGAACTTCATCCTTAGAAAGCTCAGTATCCTCTATCAGAGCAAGGCCAGGGTTCAACTCTGCAATTAAATACATATTTCTCATATGTAATTTCAACTTAAAGCTGAATAAAATTAAAACAACTCCATACTAGTAAGAATATGGAATTGAGTTTTTCCCAACTCAATTTATAGATCACCTCAAGAATATTTAACTTATTGAACAAAAATATATGAAGACTAGAGGCATTAATGACTCAGTATATTCCTTCCATCTTCTTTTAATACTTCCTGGATCATTTAATATTCTGCCCACAGCATCCTTGATTACAGCAACTCTAGGTTT
>NW_006399901.1:7035779-7037268 GCF_000299155.1 Elephantulus edwardii | reverse complement strand
ACGACTCGATGGCACATAACAACAACAACAACAGAGGCATTAAGGGCATAATACATGAAGAAAGAAAAATGTTATTAAAAAGTCAAGAAAAAAATTGAAATTGATTATGTGAAGAGACTCAGAAATTTGTTATTTTAAAGAAACATGATCATTAATATAAATTTGCCTGCTTCTTCCCTCACCCTGGGGAGAACCAGACCGGGGTGGGGGTGGGGGGGGGGGGGTCTTGGGCCGCAGCGCCATTGACCGAGGGCCACGGAACTTCACATCTCACTCTATCCTCAGGGGTCAGGCCAGAGCCCAAGGCCGAGGTCTGGAAGGGAACAGGGGGCCTCCCCGGGGTAAAGCACAGGATGCCCTTGGCGGGGACGGGGGACAGGGGGAGCGGCGGGAGTGCCGGGGCCAACACGCGCGCGCACCCCGCGCACACCCCGCCTCTGGCTCACGCACCCCGCCCCGCATCTCGGTGATCTGGGGCAGAGGCGCGCCCAGGACCCCTGCGGGCCTCTCCTAGGACGAGGCCGGCGAAAAAAGAAAGGACGGCGTGCGAGCGCCAGTTATGACACAAGAGAGGCTCCACCATCAGCCCCCGGGGTGGGGACGGATCTCCTAGGAGGGGGGGCGGCGCCCCTGCAGCTACGCATCGGGGCCACCTGGAGAGCGACTTCATGCGGTGGCACTGGACAGCTGGGGCACACGGAACCGACGGTGCCTTCGCCCGCCCTGCTCTCACCTGCTTCCATGCCAAGCGCCACGGGGAAGCTCGGGCACGCCTCCCGCGAGGGCAGCTTTTCCCCTGCGGGTGCGAACGGCCCGGTTCTCAGGGAGTAAGCGGGCGGGACGATGAGGCTAAGCCTTGCCCCAGACCAGGCGTGCCCTGCGCGACCTCTCCGCCTCGGCTTGGGAGCGTGAGCACGGACGCCAGTGGGGGAGTCGAGCCTGGTGGTGGCACGCTTGGAAACGTCGCTCGCCATCGGCTGGACCTCTGACACCTGCGAGTCTACTCAGAGCGCTGCAGCCTCACCCAAAGGGACCTGCGGGGGCGCACTTGCGCGGCGGCCAACGCGGTGTGGCCTCTCTTCCCCCGCCACGGGGTGGGGGCGAGGGGCCCGTGGGCGGAAGCGAGAAGAGTGGTCGCGTCTGTCACGGGATGTCCCTCCCTCGTCCAGCATGGCTTAGGCCCGGCCAGGAGAGCACCGACGAGGCCACAACTATCTGAGGATGTCTCCTTATTTCTTCACTGCTCCCACTAAGGGCGTTAATTGTGGATCCAAGCAAGATGAAGCTGCTGACAGTTAATCTCCTCTCCATCCAGCATGATGCTGACTATTGGTCCAGTGGTAAGAATCTTTGTTTTCTTGACACTCAGATGCAATCCATACTGAAAACTGCATTCCTTGATCTTCTGCAACACATACTTCAAGTCCTCCTAACTTTCAGCAAGCAGGGTTGTTAATTATAATGTCATTTATTGATGAGTCTTCCTTCA
>NW_006399901.1:7034415-7034890 GCF_000299155.1 Elephantulus edwardii | reverse complement strand
GTTGAGTTGAGTATGACTCAAAAGAGACCTTAGGAATAACAGATCTGAATCCTGTCCTATCCTGTGACTTCCTGACACAATACAACCCATTGTAGTAGTCACTGTGTCAACCCACCTCGTTGAGGGTCTTCCTCTCCTTTACTGACCATTCCCCTTCCAAGCATCATGTCCCTCTCCAAGGAATAGCCAGCCCTCCTGTCAACATACCAAAGAATGGGAGGTGAAGCCTCATAATCCTTGCCTTCAAAAAACACGCTGACTGCACTCTATCCAAGAGATAATTGTTTATTTTTTCAACCGTCCATGGGATATTCAGTGCTCTTCTCCAACACAACAGCTCAAATGCATCGGTTCTTCTTGGGTCCACCTCACAGGGGGTAAACACCTCACAGGGAGGGGTGGTGAACACCTCACAGGGGAGATAAACCTCTCAAAGGAGGATGAGCACCTCACAGGGGGAAAACACCTCACTGGA
>NW_006399901.1:7017727-7018783 GCF_000299155.1 Elephantulus edwardii | reverse complement strand
GATAAACTTAGTCAACTCACAGGAGGATAAACACCTCACAAGAGGATAAACACCTCAAAGTCGTTAAACACCTCACAGGGGGATACATACCTCACAGGGAGGGGGGTTAAAAACCTCTCGGGGGATAAAAACCTCTCAGGGGAGTAAACACCTCAAGGGGCTGTACACACCTCACAGGGGAGTAAACACTTCACAGGGGATAAACTTAGTCCCCTCATGGGAGGGTATACAACTAAAAGTGGGTAAACACCGCACAGGGGGTATAAACACCTCACAGGAGATGAACAACTCACAGGGGGATAAACACCTCACAGGGAGGGGGGTTAAAAACCTCTCGGGGGAGAAACACCTTACAGGGGATAAAGTTAGTCACCTCATAGGAGGGTACACAACTAACAGGGTGGTAAACCCCTCAAGGTGGATAAACACGGATACCCACCTTGCTCACTTGTCAAAGGATCACAGCCACCCTGGGTGGGGCATACCTGGGCCATTATGGCCCTCTCCTTCTTCATCCTCTTCTCCTTTTGGGCTTGAAGCCGCAGGTGCCTTCAACCCAAGGCTATCGTGGCTTACCCGGCTCGTGGAGGCAGAGCTACCTTACTCCTGGGACTGCCACCACAAAACACAGTTCACACGCATACCCACCTTGCTCAATTGTCAAAGGATCACAGCCAGCCTGGGTGGGGCATACCTGGGCCATTATGGCCGTCTCGTTCCTCCTCCACTTGTCCTTTTGGGCTTGAAGCTGCTAGTGCCTTCAACCCAAGGGCAAGCGTGGCTCCCCTGGCTCTTGGTGGCAGAGTCGCCTTTCTCCAGGGACTGCCACCTCACAACACATTTCTCAAGTACACCAATCATGCTCAATTGTGAAAGGATCACAGCCACTCTGGGTGGGTCAAACCAGGGCCATTATGGCCGTCTCGTTCCTCCTCCTCTTCTCCTTTTGGGCTTGAATCCGCTGGTTCCTTCAAGCCAAGGCCAGCATGGCTTTCCTTGCTCGTGCAGGTAGAGTCTCCTTACTCCTGGGACTGCCACTACACAACACAGCTCCCA
>NW_006399901.1:7016159-7016778 GCF_000299155.1 Elephantulus edwardii | reverse complement strand
GTGAAAGGATCACAGCCACCCTGGGTGGGGCAAACCTGGGCCATTATGGCTGTCTCGTTCCTCCTCCGCTTGTCCTTTTGGGCTTGAAGCTGCTGGTGCCTTCAGCCCAAGGCCAGCGTAGCTTCCCTTGCTCGTGGAGGCAGAGTGTCCTTACTCCTGGGACTGGCACCAAAAAACACAGCTCCCACGTACACCCACTTTGCTCTCTGGTGAAATGACCACAGCCACCTTGGGTGGGGCAAACCTGGGCCATTACAGCCGTCTCATTCCTCCTCCTCTTCTCCTTTGGGGCTTGAAGACGCTGGTGCCTTCAACCCAAGGCCAGTGTGGCTTCCCTGGCTCTTGGTGGCAGAGTCGCCTTTGTCCAGGGACTGCCACCTCACAACACATCTCCCAAGTACACCAATCATGCTCACTTGTGAAAGCATCACAGCCACCCTGGGTGGTGCAGACTTGGGCCACTATGGCCGCCTCGTTCCTCCTCCTCTTCTCCTTTTGGGCTTGAAGCCACGGGTGCCTTCAACCCAAGGCCAGCGTGGCTTCCCTTGCTCATGGAGGCAGAGTCTCCTTACTCCTGTGACTGCCACCACACAACACAGCTCCCACGTACACCCACAAT
>NW_006399901.1:7012791-7014586 GCF_000299155.1 Elephantulus edwardii | reverse complement strand
AGGGGATAAACAACTCATGGGGAATAAACATCTCACAGGGCGTAAACACCTCACAGGGAATAAACACCTCACAGGGGCGTAAACAACTCACAGGTGGATAAACACCTCACAGGAGGGTAAACACCTCAAAGGGGGTAAACACCTCACAGGTGGATTAACATCTCACAGGGGGATGAACACCTCACAGGAGGATAAACACCTGACAGGGGGTAAAAAACTCACAGGGGGATAAACATCTTACAGGAGGATAAACACCTCACAGGAGGATAAAAACCTCAAAGGGGGTAAACACCTCACAGTGAATAAACACCTCACAGGGGGCTAAACACCTCACCCGAGGATACACACCTCACAGGGTGTAGACACCTCACTGGGGGATAAACACCTCACCCAGGGGTAAAGACCTCACAGGATGATAATCACCTCACAGGCGAATATACACACCCCACAGGGGGATAAACATCTAACAGTAGGATCCACACCACACAGGGGGTAAACACCTCTCGGGGAGGGGGGTAAACACCTCACAGGAGGATACAAACCTCACAGGGTGTAAACACCTCAGAAGGCATAAATACCTCACAGGGGGGTAAACATCTCACAGGTGTAAACACCTCACAGGGGGTAAACCCCTCATAGGAGGATAAACACCTCACAGGAGGATAAACACCTCAAAGGGGTAAACACCTCACTGGGCATAAGCACCTAACAGGGGGGTACACACCTCACAGGGAGGGGACGTACACACCTCACGGGGGATAAAAACCTCACAGGAGGATACACACCTCACAGGAGGATACACACCTCACAGGGTGTAAACACCTTACAGGGGGATAAACACCTCACCGATGGTTAAACACCTCACAGGAGGATAAACACCTCACAGGTGGATACACACCCCACAGGGGGATAAATACCTAACAGGAGGATCCACACCTCAAAGGGTGTAAACACTTCTCAGGGAGTGGGGGTAAACCCCTCACAGGAGGATACACACCTCACTGGGTGTAAACAACTCACAAAGGATAAACACCTCACAGGAGGATATACACCTCACAGAGGGATAAACATCTCAAAGGAGGATAAACACCTTACAGGGGGTAAACAACTCACAGGACGATAAACACCTCAAAGGGGGTAAACACCTCACAGGGAAAAAAACACCTCACAGGGGGCTAAACACCTCACCCGAGGATACACAACTCACAGGGTGTAAACACCTCACAGGTGGATGAACATCTCACAGGGGGGTGAACACCTCACAGGAGAATACACACCTCACAGGGGGTAAATAACTCACAGGGGGATAAACATCTCACAGGATGATAAACACCTCATAGGAAGATAAAAACCACAAAAGGGGTAAACACCTCACAGGGAATAAACACATCACAGGGGGCTAAACACCTCACAGGAGGATAAACACCTCAAAGGGGGTAAACACCTCACTGGGGATAAATACCTAACAGAGGGGTACACACCTCACCGGGAGGAGGCGTCACACCTCACGGGGGATAAAAACCTCACAGGAGGATATACACTTCGCAGGGTGTAAACACCTCACAGGGGGATAAACACCTCACCCAGGGGTAAAGACCTCACAGGATGATAATCACCTCATAGGCGGATATACACCACCCACATGGGGATAAACACCTAACAGGGGGATCCACACCTCACAGGGGGTAAACACCTCTCAGGGAGTGGGGGCAAACACCTCACAGGAGGATACACACCTCACAGGGTGTAAACACCTCACAAGGGATAAACACCTCACAGGGGGTAAACACGTCAC
>NW_006399901.1:7002177-7011533 GCF_000299155.1 Elephantulus edwardii | reverse complement strand
GACCACACAACACAGCTCCCACGTACACCCACAATGCTCTCTGGTGAAAGGATCACAGCTGCCCTGGGTGGGGCACACCTGGGCCATTACGGCCATCTCGTTCCTCCTCCTCTTTTCCTTTTGGGCTTGAAGCGGCTGGTGTCTTCAACCCAAGGCCAGCATGGCTTACCTTGTTCGTGGAGGCAGAGCCTCCTTACTCCTGGGACTGCCACCACAAAACACACCTACCACGTATACCCACAATGCTCTCTGGTGAAATGATCACAGCCACCCTGGGTGGGGCAAACCTGGGCCATTATGGCCATCTTGTTACTAATCCTCTGTACCCTTTAGGCTTGAATCGACTGGTGCCTTCAACCCAATGCCAAGCGTGGCTCCCCTGGCTCTTGGTGGCAGAGTCGCCTTTCTCCAGGGACTGCCACCACACAACACATCTCCCAAGTACACCAATCATGCTCAATTGTGAAAGGATCACAGCCATCGTGGGTGGGGCAAACCTGGGTCATTATGGCCGTCTCGTTTCTCCTCTTCTTCTCCTTTTGGGCTTCAAGCCGTTGGTGCCTTCAACCCAAGGCCGGCGTGGCTTCCCCTGCGCTTGGAGGCAGAGCCTCCTTACTCCTGCGACTGCCAAGACACAACACAGCTCCCAAGTACACCCACAATGCTCTCTGGTGAAAGGATCACATCCACCATGGGTGGGGCAAACCTGGGCCATTACAGCCGTCTTGTTACTAATCATCTTCTCCATTTGGGCTTGAAGACACTAGTGCCTTCAACCTCAGGCAAGCGTGGCTTCCCTTGCTCGTGGAGGCAGAGTCTCCTTATTCCTTGGACTGCCACCACACAACACAGCTCCCACGTATACCCACAATGCTCTCTGGTGAAAGGATCACAGCCACCCTGGGTGGGGCAAACCTGGCTCATTATGGCCGTCTTGGTATTATGCTCTTTTCCTTTTGGGCATGAATCTGCTGTTGCCTTCAACCCAAGCCCAAGCTGCGTATCTCCCCTGGCTCTTGGTGGCAGAGTCGCCTTTCTCCAGGGATTGCCACCACACAACACATCTCCCAAGAACACCAATCATGCTCACTTGTGAAAGGATCACAGCCACTCTGGGTGGGGCAATCCTGGGCTATTATGGCTGCCTCATTCCTCCTCTTCTCCTTTTGGGCTTGAAGCCACTGGAGCCTTCAACCCAAGGCCAGCGTGGCTTCCCTTGCTCGTGGAGGCAGAGTCTCCTTATTCCTGGTACTGCCACCACAAAACACAGCTCCCACGTACACCCACGTTGCTCTCTGGTGAAAGGATCACAGCCACCCTGGGTGGGGCAAACCTGGGCCATTATGGCCGTCTCGTTCCTCCTCCTCTCTCCTTTTGGGCTTCAATCCGCTGGTGCCTTCAACCCAAGGCCAAGCGTGGCTCCCCTGGCTCTTGGTGGCAGAGTCGCCTTTCTCCAGGGACTGCCACCACACAACACATCTCCCAAGTACACCAATCATGCTCAGTTGTGAAAGGATCACAGCCACCCTGGGTGGGGCAAACCTGGGCCATTATGGCCGTCTCGTTCCTCCTCCACTTCTCCTTTTGGGCTTGAAGCCGCTGGTGCCTTCAACCCAAGGCCAGTGTGGCTTCCCTTGCTCATGGAGGCAGAGTGTCCTTACTCCTTTGACTGCCACCAAAAAACACAGCTCCCACGTACACCAACCTTGTTCTCTGCTGAAAGGATCACAGCCACCCTGGGTGGGGCAAACCTGGGCAAACCTTACCATCACCTAACCCTCACCAGAAACCTAACACTAAACCTAACCTTAACCTTAATTCTAACACTTATCCGAACACTCACCATAAACCTAATAATAACTCTAACCCTAAACATAACCTTAACCCTAAAATTGACCATAACCCCCACTCTCGCCGTAACCCACATCCTAACAGCAGCCCCCACCCTTGCCCTAACCTGCATCCTAACAGCAGCCCCCACCCTCGCTCAAATCAACCTTGAAATCTCTTCCAGGAGGAACCTCTCACGCCTCCTGTGGGAGTTTCTGAGGGTTTTCTGTGTTCCAGGCTGCTTTGAGACCCAGTAGGTCTCTCCTTGCTCAATTTCTTACAACACCTGCACTGAAATCCAAACCCTGTGTCCTCTTCAATTTTCATTTCCTGACTTAGGCCTCAGGTTTTTTTGTCGTTTGGTTTTTGTCTTGGAAGAAGAAGTGTTGTCACAGTGCTCGCTTACAAAGTTTGTATGCATCATTTTTCACACTGGATCTTTACCATTTCTTTAACTCACACCTACCCTCCACATCAAGTTGTGTGACACTATGATTTTCTCCCCAGCCATCCTCACCCCTCTGCTCTCCCTCTCTCACCTTTTGGATCCTCAAACATGTTCTACAATAATGGTCTTATACAGTATTTATCCTAATGGGAATGGATTCTTTCAATCAGCATAATGCTCTCCAGTCTCTCCCAGGTTAGGTAGTGATTTCAAAGTCATTGCTCCTCCATGCTGCATAGTATTCCATCGTGTGACTCTGCCATCATTTTGTTACAGAACACAAGGGGTTCTTTCCGTAGTCAATCGCGAATAAGACAAACGGATTGCAATATCCATACATGCACTTTATTACACAGATCTGGGAGACAGACAGTTACCTCCAAGACTGTCTCCTCGTCTGGAAGTGGGCATGGGCTTTTTTAGGAGGGTGAGACATCAATTTACTTAACAATAAACTTTTGTTAGTAAAATTGAAGAATTTCTGTATCTGAAAGAAAATCATTCACACCCAGATACTCCTTTTCCAGGAAAACAGGCAGATTAAGACTGGGGGAAACAGCTTCAAAGAGATAACAGCTAATCTAGGAGATGTACCTCCTCTTCTGATAAACAGACAGATCAGAGAAAGGACATTAAGAACTCCAAGGTCAAGCAACAAGTCCTGCAAGGGGGGGAACTATAGTTTTATAATTGATACCTATATAGAGAATTCTGAACTTATTAGTACCACCCTATCATTCCCCCCTCTTTTATATACAATACATTCAATACATCTCAATACATTCGATAATGGTTAGACATTTGGACTGTTTCCTTGTTCTTGCGATGGTGAATAATGCTACTATGAACATTAGTGTACAAGTCCTTTTTTTTTTTACAAGTCCTTTTTTGTACCTCAGTTAGACCTCAGGTTTTGAGGGACACAACACTAGTGCATTTTCATTGATCTGTTAACACAGGGACACAGGTATCACCTGATGCTGCCACATGGTCCTCACTCTTTCTACTTACTTCTACATCTTTCTGAGGTCTTGCCTGGCCTAGATAGTCGACAAGTCTTCCCAGGAGTTACAGGAGAGGGAGAGACAGATGTCAAGGATCCATCCCCTTGGATGTCTCTAAACCAGCTTCAGAGAAGGGAAAAGAGGGTCCCGGAAATGTGCTGTCTGATGCTGAGGAGTTTGTTGATGAGCAGAAACCTTCTGTGTGTTGTGCACCCTGACATGAATGTCTGAAATGAAGATATCTCTTCCAGAAGGGTGATGAACCTTCAAATTTGGCCAAAAGCATCTGGTTCTAAAGACCTAGCAAGACAGAGTTTTGCCTTGAGTCCATTCCTCTTGTCTCCTGTTCTCAGCCTTTCATGAGCCACTGCTCCAGGCTGCAAAGCCCATCTCTGTGATGACACAAAGGCATCCCTGACCCCACCCAGTGCCTCCTCCTGCCCTGTGTACCTGGACCCAAACAGCCATAGTGGTCTGCCTTGGATCCACTGAATTCAAGGCTGCTTCTCTGATGCTCACACAATGCAGTCATTCTCATACATGCAATGTAGCAGGGGATGCTGAGTCATCTATTTCTGAGTGTTGGGACACTTGGAAAGGTCCCTGTAAGATTGTGTCCTCTCAGAAACCCAATGGTTTGATGAGGCCTTTCTGAGCCTAGCTGGAGAGCATGTGGCCCACAAAAGGAACAATATCCCATTGATGTAAGGCTTGGCCTACCCACCTGGAACCTGTTGAAGCCATTGGTAAGCTAGTTCCCCGAGAAATGTTTATGGCTGTGCAGTCATTAGACTGGCTCCATATTGTGCCTGATGTGAAAGTGGTATGCAGTTAGAAGGCAAGAGCCTCGGATGGCACGTGATGTGGGCCAGTCAAGAGATGTGAAGCATTAGAAGGTGTCTTGTGCTTGGGCCTATTGCCTTCTGCCACTTCTCTCCTGGCCTCATTCTTTAATAAACCCTTCCATGTTTTCCATGTCTCTATGGTGATTGTGAACAAGTCTAGGGTCTGCTAGGGCTAGTTCTAGAGTTAGAGTTAGGGTTAGTTTTAGGGTCAATGGTAAGGTTAGGGTTTAGGGTTAGGCTTTGGGTTAGTGTTACTTTTAGGTTTAGGGTTAGGGTTTGGGGTAGGGGTACGGGTTAGGGTTTGTGTTAGGGTTAAGGTTAGGATTAGGGGTAGGGGTAGCTTTAGGTTTAGTGTTTGAGTTATGGTTAGTGTTAGTATTAGGTTTAAGGTCAAAGTTAGGTTTAGGGGTTAGGGTTAGTGTTATGGATAGGTTAGGGTTAGAGTTAATGTTAGAATTAGGGTTCATATTAGTGATAGTTTTAGGGTCAAAGTTAGAGTTATGGTTATGTTTAGGTTTAGGGTTTGGATTAGGGATAGGTGTTAGGGTTAGGGTTAGGGATTGGCTAGAAATAGGGATAGGGCCAGGACTAGGGCTAGAGTTAGGGCTAATATTAGTGTTAGGGCTTGGCTGTGGCTAGGGCTAGGTTTAGGTTTAGGGTTATGGCTAGGCTAGGGTTAGGTTAAGGTTAGGGCTAGGAATAGGGGTAGGATTTGAATTATGGCTGTGTTTAGGGTTAAGGTTAGGGTTAGGGTAAGGGTTAGCATTTGGGTTAGGTTTAGGTTAGGGTTAGTGTTATTGTTAAGGTTAGGGTAGAATGTTAGGATTAGGGTTAGGGTTAGGGGCTAGGGTTATGGTTAGTGTTAGGTTAGGGTTTGGGTTATGGTTAGTATTAGGGCTTGGGTTAGGGTTAGGTGTTAGGGTTTTAGGTATGGTTATAGTTAGGGATAGAGGGTAGGGTTTGAGGGTTAGCGTTACGGTTAGTGTTAGGGTTGGAAGGTTAGTGTTCAGGTTAAGTTTAGTGTTAGTATTAGGACTATGGTTAGGGTTAGTGTTAGGTTTAGGGTGAAAGTTAGGTTTAATGGTTAAGATTACTGTTATGTTTAGGGTTACGGTTAGGGTTAGGTTTAGGTGTTAGGATTAGGGCTAGGGTTAATTTAGTGTTAGGGTTAATTTTAGGGCTAGGGGTAGGGTTAGGGTAAAGGCTAGGGTCAGGACTTAGGCTAGTGCTACGGCCAGGGCTAGGTCTAGGTCTTGGGCTAAGGCCAGGGCCAGGGCTAGTGCTAGGGCTAGGGCTAGGTCTATGGCCAGGACTAGGGCTAGAGGTAGGGCTTGTTCTAGGATTAGGGTTAGTGTTAGAGTTAGGATCAAAGTTAAGGTAAGGGGTTAATGGTTAGGGTTAGGGTTAGGGTTAGATTAGGTTTAGGATTAGTGTTAGGGTTAGGATTAGGGGTTAGGGGTAGGGGTAGGTTTAGGGTTAGGGTCAAAGTTAGGGTTAGTGATATGGTTAGGCTTAAGTTTAGGGTTAGGGTTAGGGTTTGAGTTAGGCTTAGTGTTAGATTTAGGGTCAATGTTAGGTTTATTAGAAACTACCTCGGAGAGATATAATGAGGAAGATAGAGAAGGTATATATGACTAGGTTCCTGATCCTAACAACCACCGAAATCCCCGAATCAGGAGAAAGGAGAGTTTGACTCTGGATCCAAAGAAGATTCTATTACTGCCCAGTTAAATACTTTAACGTTATTCGTTAATGATTGTCGATTTGATCAGCAAGATGAGAAATTGAAAGCTTCAGCGCCGCCCTTATATCCAGAATTGTTCCCAGCTGAAATCTCTTATCCTGCAGCGCCATCTGGCGGTCCAACATAACAGGTTTGGAGGAATTTGTTATGCTGGATTCCCTCCACCTCCTAGGGAGGAAGAATTAAAACAAAGTGTGCCTCTTCTGGAACCCCAATCAGACCACTTTTTCGCTTTTCCTATACTTCGGCGTGCCCCTGATCATCAGTGTCAAATTTTTGTTGATCACAACCTCTGTCCTACAAGTTTTTGAAAGATTTCAGACTGTTCAGAGCTATGGGCCACAATCTCTTTTTGTCAGGGTATGTTGGACTCATTCACAGCTGCCAATCTCCTTATTCCCCATGCTTGGGATATTAGGACGAGCTGTTTTGGCTAGGGTTAGTTTTAGGGTTAGGGTGAGGGTTAGGGTTAGAGGTTTAGGGTTAGGGTTAGGGTTAAGTTTTTTGTTTAGAGGGTTAGGGTTAGGTTTAGGGCTAGAGCTAGCGCTATGGCTGAGGCTACTCTAGGGCTAGGGTAGAGCTAGGGTTAGGGCTAGGGCTAGGGCTGGGCTAGGGCTAGGGCCAGGTCTAGGGGTAGGGTTAGTGATACAGTTAAGGCTGGGCCTAGCGGTAGTGCCAGGGCTAGGGCTAGGGCCAGGTCTAGGGTTAAGTCTAGGGCTATGATAGGGCCCGGGCCAGGGCTAGAGTTAGGGGTTGTCCTAGGGTTAAAGGTAGATTTAGGTTTAGGGTTAGGGGGTTAGAGTTAGGGTCAAAATTAAGGTTAGGGTTTAGGGTTAGCGTTTGGGTTAGTGTTATGTTTAGTTTTAGGGTTAGGGTTAGGTTTTGGGGTAGGGGATATGGTTAGGGTTAGGGTTAGGATTTGTGTTACAGTGAGGGGTTAGGGGTTAGGGGTAGGCTTATGGCTAGGGTTAGTTTTAGTGTTAGGGTTAAAGTTAGGGTTAGATTTAGTGTCAAAGATAGGGTTAGAGATTTGGGTTATGGTTAGGGTTTGCGTTAGGGTTAAGTGTTAGGGTTAGGGTTACGGCTAGGACTAGGGTTACCCTAGGGCTAGGGTTAGGCTAGGGCTAGGGCTAGGGCTAGGGCTAGGGCTAGGTTTAGGGTTAGAGTTAGGGTTATGTTTAGTATTAGGTTTAGGGTTAGGATAAAGGGTTTAGATTAGGGTTAGACTTAGGTTTTGGGTTTTAGTTATGGTTACGTTTAAAGGGTTAGTGTTAAAGGGTTAGGATTAGGGTTATAGCTTGGGTTAGGTTTAGGGTTTTGGTTAGAATTAGTGTTAAATTTAATGTAAGGGTTTAGGGTTAGGTTTATTCATAGGTTTAGGCTTAGTGTTAGGCTCAGGGTTAGGGGTCAGTCTAGGGTCATGGCTAGGACTAGGTCTATGGCCAGGGAGAGGGCTAGGGATATGGCTAGGGTTAGGGTTAGGGTTAGCTTTAGGGTTAGAGGGTTAGGGTTAGTGTCAGTGTTACTGTT
The DNA here is from genome assembly GCF_000299155.1 of Elephantulus edwardii. Taxonomy (NCBI): domain Eukaryota; kingdom Metazoa; phylum Chordata; class Mammalia; order Macroscelidea; family Macroscelididae; genus Elephantulus; species Elephantulus edwardii. The sequence continues at coordinate 7,004,132 of NW_006399901.1, read as the reverse complement.
AGGGTTGGGTTAGTGTTAGCGTTAGGGCTATGGCTATGGCTAGGGATAGGACTGAGGCCAGGGATAGGGTTAGGGCTAGGCCCAGAGCCAGGGCTACAGCTAGCTTTCAGGCTAAGTCTAGGGTCAGGGCTATGGCTAGGGCCAGGGCTAGGCCTAGGGCTAGGCCTAGGGCTATGGCCAGGGCCAGGGCTTTGGCCAGGGCCAGGGCCAGGGCTAAGGCTAGGGGCAAGGCGAGGGCCAAGGCGAGGGCCAAGGCTAGGCTTATTGTTAGCTTTAAAGTTAGGTTTAATGTTAGGGGTAGAGTCATAGTTAAGGTTAAGGGTTAGATTTAGGGTTTGTGTTAATATTATGATTAGGGTTAGGACTAGGGCTAGGGCTAGTATTAGGTCCAGGGCTGGGGCTAGGGCTAGGTCCAGCTCCAAGCCTAGGGCTAGGGCCAGGGCCAGGGCCAGGGCTAGGGTTTGGGCTAGTGTTAGGGTTAGGATTAGGGTAAGCGTTAGGGTAAGGGTTAGGGTTATTGTTAATCTAAGGCTAGGACTAGGGTTAGGGTTAGGGCTACGGCTAGGGTAAAGTCTAATGTTAGGGTTACTGCTAAGGTCAGGGTTATGGTTATGGCTAGGTTTAGCGCTAGTGCTAGCGTTAGGGTCAAGGCTAGGTTTAGTTTTAGGGTTAGAGTTAAGGTTAGGGTTAGAGTTAGGGTTAGGGTTAGGGTTCGGGTTAAGGTTATTGTTAGAAAGATAAATTTAGGGTTAAGGTTAGGGCTAGAGTTAGAGATAGGGTAGAGTTAGGTGGTTAGTGTTAAGGTTATTGTTAGTGTTAAGGTTAGGTTTAAGATTAGGGTTAGGCTGACGGATAATAATCCTAGGGTTAGAGTTATGGTTAGGTTTAGGATTAGGGTTAATGTTTGGGTTAGAGTTAGGTTTATTGGTAGGTTATGATTAGGAATAAAGCTAGGGTTAGAATGTTAGGAATATGGTTAATGTTAAGGTTAGTGTTAGGGTTTGAGTTGGGGTTAGGTTTGGAGGGTAGGGTTAGGGTTAGGTTTGGGTTAGGGTTAAAATATTAGCGTTAGGATTAGGTTTGGGGTTAGGTTTAGAGGGTAGGGTTAGGGTTAGGGTAAGGTTTAGGGTTAGGTTTTGGGTTAGGATTAGGGATAGGGATAGGGTTAGGGTTAGGTTTAGGGTTAGGGTTAGGGCTAGGGCTAGGGCTAGGGCTAGGGCTAGGGGTTGGGGTAGGGCCTGTACTACTCCAGGACTAGGGTCAGAGTTGGGGCCAAGGCTAGAGGTAGGGCTAGGGCCAGGACTAGGGCAAGGGCTAGGGTTAGGGTTATGGCCAGGGACAATACTAGGACTATGGTTAGGGCTAGGGTTAGATGTAGGTTAGTGTTACGGTTATGGTTAGGGGTAAGGTTAGTGTTAGAGGGTTAGGGTTAGGATTAGGGTTAGGTTTAAGGTTTAGGGTTGGGGTTAGGTAGAGCTAGGGCTAGGGCCAGGGTTAGGGGTAGTGCTAGGGCTAGGGTTAAGGCTAGGGCTAGGGCTAGGGCTAGGGCTAGGGCTAGGGTTAAGGCTAGGTCTAGGCCTAGCGCTAGGGTTAAGGCTAGGGCTAGGGCTAGGGCTAGGGCTAGGGCTAGGGTTAAGGCTAGGGCTAGGGCTAGGGCTAGGGCTAGGGCTAGGCGTAGGGCCTGGGCCAGCGTAAGTCTAGGGATAACACGAAGCTTATTGTTAGGCTTAAAGGTAGAGCTAATGTTATGTTTGGGGTCATAGTTAAGGTTAAATGTGAGATTTCTTTTTTGTGTTAGTATTAAGGTTTGGGTTAGGGCTAGGGTAGGGCATGTTAGGACTAGGGCCAGGGCTAGGACTAGGGTTAGGGCTAGGTTTTGTTGTTGTTGTTGTTGTTATGTGCTGTCGAGTCACCTGCGACTCATAGCGACCCTATGTACAACTGCCCTAAACTCC
>NW_006399901.1:6996157-7000127 GCF_000299155.1 Elephantulus edwardii | reverse complement strand
CCTGGCCTAGTTTTCACAGCTGATATTGAGCTTCTCCAGCGGTTCTTTCCACGTATGTAATCAATCTGATTCCTGTAATCAGATTGATTACAGGGTTCGGTTTAGGTTTAGTGCTAATGTTAGCGTTAGAGTCAAAGTTAAGGTTAGGGGTTAAGGTTAGGTTTTGGGTTAATGTTATGTTTAGGGATTGGGTTGGGCTTAGGAGTTATGGTTAAGGTTAGGTTTAGGGTTAGGGTTAGTGCTAGGGCTAGGGCTAGGGCCAGGGTTAGGGCCTGGACTAGGGACAGGGACAGGGACAGGGACAGGCCCTGGGCTAAGGCCAGTGCTAGGGTTAGAGCTAAGGTCAGGGCTAGGGCAAGTGCTAGGGCTAGAGGACTAGGGTTTGTATTAAGTTTAGGGTTAGGCTTAGGGTTAGGGTTTGAACGTTAGTGTTAGAGGGTTAGGGTTAGGGTTAAGGTTAGTGTTAGAAGGTTAGGGTTAGGGCTAATGTTATTTTTAGAGGTTAGGTTTAGGGTTAGGGCTAGGGTTAAGATTAGGGTTTGATTTAAGGTTAGGATTATGGCTAGGGCAAGGGCAATGGCTAGGGCTAGGTTTAGGTTTAGTGTTGGGGTTATGTTTAGTTCTAGGTTAGGGTTAGGTTTCAGGTTAGGGTAATGGGTTAGGATTAGGGTTAGGGGTAGGTTTGAGTTATGGTTACGGTTAGAGGGTTAGTGTTTGAGGATTAGGATTAGGGTTATGGCTATTGTTAGGCTTAGGGTCAAAGTTAAGGTTAGGGTTTAGTGTTAGGTGAATGTATAGATTTAAGGTTAGTGTTAGGGTTAGGACTAGGGCCCAGGCTAGGGCAAGGGCTAGAGCTAGGCCTAAGGCTAGGGCTAGGGCTAGGGCTAAGACCAAGCCCAGGGCTAGCCTCAGGGCTAGGGCATGGGCTCGAGCCAGGGTTAGACTAGGGCTAGGACTATGGCCAGGGACAAGGCTATGGCTATGGCTATGGCTAGGGTTAGGATTAGGTTTACAGTTAGAGGCTTAGTGTCAGTGTTACTGTTAGGGTTAGAGTTAAGGCTAGGACTAGGGCTAGACCCAGGGCCAGGGATACAGCTAGCTTTAGGGCTAAGGCTAGGGCCAGGGCTAGGGCAGGGGCCAGGGCTATGGCTAGGGTTATGACTCGGTGTAGGGCCAGGGATAGGACTAGGGCTAGAGCTAGGCCTATGGCCAAGGCCAAAGCTAAGGCTAAGCCTTGGGCTGGGTTTATTGTTAGGTTTAAAGTTAGGCTTAATGTTAGGGTTAGGGTCATAGTTAAGGTTAAGTGTTAGGTTGAGAGGGTTTGTGTTAGTGTTATGGTTAGGGTTTGGGCTAGGGCTAGGACTAGGTCCAGGGCTGGGGCTAGGGCTAGGGCTAGGACTAGGTCCAGGGCTGGGACTAGGGCTAGGTTCAGCTCCAAGCTTAGGGCTAGGGCTAGGGCTAGGACTAGGGCTAGGGCCAGGGCCAGGGCTAGGGCTAGGGCTAGGGCTAGGGTTTGGGCTAAGGTAGGGCCGGGGAACTGGCTAGGGATAGGGCTAGAGTTAGGGCTAGGGCTAGGGCTAGGGCTAGGGCTAGGGCTAGGTCTAGGCCTAGGGTTATTGTTAGGGCTTGTGTTAGGCTTATGTTTAGGGTCAGGGTTAGGGTAAGGGGTAGCTTTAGGGTTAGAGTTAGGATTATTGTTAAGGCTAAGGCTATGACTAAGGCTTGGGCTAGGACGATGGCTAGGGCTAGGGCTAGGGCTATGGTAAGGTCTAATGTTAGGGTTAGGGCTAGGCCTAGCGCTAGGGTCAGGGTTATTGTTGTGGCTAGTTTTTGCGCTAGCTTTAGGATTAGGGCTAGGGTTAGGGTTAAGGTTAAGGTTATTGTTAGAAAGATAAATTTAGTGTTAGGGTTAGGGTTAGGCTTAGGGATAGGGTAGGGTTGGAGAGTTAGTGTTAGGATTATGGTTATGGTTAGGTTTATGGGTAGGTCTAGAGGTAGGGCTAGAGCTAAGGCTAAGGCTAGGATAGGGCTAAGCCGAGGCCAGCTCTAGGGCTAGGGCTGGGGCTAGGGTTAGGATTATGGTTAGGGCTAGAGCTAGAGCTGGTGTTAGGGTTAGGGTTAGGGGTTGTTATAGGCCTAGAGCTAGGGCTAAGGCTAGGGTTAGGGCTACAGCTAAGGCTAAGGCTAGGGCAAGAGCCAGGGCTAGGATAGGGCTAAGCCTAGGGCCAGGACTAGGTCTAGGGCTAAGGCTAGTGTTAGGATTAGGGTTAGGGTTAGGGTTAGGGTTAGGGCTAGGGTTACAGTTAGGGTTAGCGTAAGTTTTAGGGGTTAGGGTTACAGTTAGGGTTAGGGTTAGAGATAGATTTAAACCTTTAGTGTTAGGGTTATGGTTAGGGTTAGGTTTAGGTTTAAGAGTCTGCTAGGGCTAGGGCTAGGGTTAGGCCGAGTGACATGTCCAGGGTTAGGGTTAGAGTTAGAATTTTATGGTCATGGTTAGTGTTATGGTTAGTGTTAGGGATAGTGTTGGGGTTAGGTTTAGAGGGTAGGGTTAAGGTTAGGCTAGGGTTAGGGTTAGGGTTTGGCTTAGGGTTAGGGGTTAAGTTCCGGGTTAGGGTAATGGGTTAGGCTTAGGGTTAGGGCTAGGGCTAGGGCCAGATTTATGTCTAGGTCCTGGGGTAGGTCTATACTACTCCAGGGCTAGTGTCAGTGCTGGGGCCTAGGCTAGGGCCAGGCTAGGACCAGGGCTAGGGCTTGGGCCAGGGCCAGGGCTAGAGCTAGGGCTATGGCCAGGGCTAGGGCAAGGGCTACGGGTAAGCTTAGGTTTAGTTTTAGGGTTACAATTAGGGCCAAGGTTAGGGTTAGAGGGTTACTGATAGCGTTAGGGTTAGGGTTAGAGTTAGGGTGAGAGTTAGGTTTAGGTCGAGTTCTAGAGCTAGGGCTAGGGCCAGGGTCAGGGCTAGGGCTAGGGCCAGTGCTAGGGCTATGGCAGGGGCCAGGGTTATGGCTAGGGCTAGGTCTAGGTCTACAGCCAGGGCCAGGGATAAGGCTAGGGCTAACACTAGGCTTATTGTTAGGTTTAATGTTAGGGTTAGTTTTAGGGTTAGGGTCATAGTTAAGCTTAAGAGTTAGATTTACAATTTGTGTTAGTGCTATGTTTAGGGTTAGGGCTATGGTAGGACTAAGGTTAGGGGTTAGGGTTAGGTTTTGGATTAGTGTCATGCTTAGGGTTTGGGTTAAGGTTAGGGTAAGGGTTAGGGTTAGGGCTAGGACCAGGGCTAGGGCTAGGGTTAGGGATAGGGCTAGGGCCAGGGTTAGGGCTAGGGCTATATCCATTGTCAGGCTTAAGGCTAGGGTTGGGGCTAGGGTTAGCGTTAGGTTTAGGTTTAGGTGTACGTGTGGTGTAGGTGTAGGTTTAGGGTTAGGGTTAGTGTTAGGTTTAGGGTTAGGGCTAGGTCTAGGGTTAAGGCTATGGTAGTGCTAGGGTTAGTGCTAATGTTAGTGCTAGGGTTAGTGTTTGGGTTGTGGCTAGGTAGTGCTAGGTTTAGTGTTAGGGTTATGGCTAGTGCTAGGGCTAGGGCTAGTGTTAGGTCTACGGTTATGGTAGGGTTAGGGTTACGGTTAAAGTTAGGTTTAGAGTTAGTTTTAGTGTTTAGGATAGGGTTAGGGTTAGGAAGAGGGGTTAGGGTTAGTGTCAGAAGAGGGCTTTGGTTTAGGGTTAGGAAGAGGGGTTAGGGCTGTGGTTAGGGTTAGGTTAGGGTTAGGGTTAAGGTTTGGGTGTTGGTTGGGGTTAAGGTTAGTGTTAGTGATAGGGTTAGTGTTAGGTTTAGGGTTATTGCTAGGGCTAGGACTAGGGCTAGATCTAAGGCTAGGGCTAGGGCTAGTGCCAGGGCTAGGGCCTGGGCAAGGGCCTGGATTAGTGCCAGGCTAGGGCTAGGTCTAGGGCCAGGGTTAGGCCCAGGGCTAGGGCTAG
>NW_006399901.1:6989263-6996057 GCF_000299155.1 Elephantulus edwardii | reverse complement strand
TTAGGTTTAGGGTTAGGGTGAGGGTTAAGGTTAGAGTTAGGATTAGGGTAGGGTAATTTTCAGAGTTAACGTTAGAATGTTAGGCTTAGGGTGAGGTTTTAGGGTAGGGTTAGGTGTTAGTGTTAAGATTAAGGGTAGAGTTCGGGTCAGGTTTATGTTTATGTTTATGTTTATGTTTATGTTTATGGCTAGGGCTAGGGCTAGGGCTAGGGCTAGAGGTAAGGCTAGGATTTGGGCTAGGGCTAAGACTTGAGCTGGAGTTAGGGTTGTGGTTAGGGTTAGAGTTAGGGTTGGGGTTAGGGTTATAGTTAGGTTTACAGGTAGGGCTAGGGTTAGGGTAGAGTTATGTTCAGGGTTAAGGTTAAAATGTTAGGCTTAGGGTTAGGGTTTGGGTTAGGGGTTAATATTATTTTTAGGATTAGAGTTAAAGTTAAGGTAAGGGTTAAGTTTAGGTTTAGGGCTATGGCTAGTGGCAGGGTCAGGGCCAGGGCCTTCGCTCGGACTAGGGTTAGAGCTAAGGCTAGGGCTAGGCCTAAGGCCAGGGATAGGGATAGGGATAGGAATAGGGCCAGGGCTTAGAACAGGATCAGGGCCTGGGCTAAGGCCAATACTAGGGCTAGAACGAAGGCCAGGGCTAAAGCTACAGCTAAGGCTAGGGCCAGGAACAGAGCTAGAGCAGGGACTAGGACCTGGGCTAGGGACAGGGCAAGGTCCAGGGCCATGGCTTGGGCTAAGCCTACAGCTAAGGGTAGGGCTAAGGCCTGGGCTAGGGCTAGGGCCTGGGCTAGGGCGAGGGCTAGGACTAGGGCTGGGTTAGGACCTGGGCTAGGGACAGGGCTAGGAACAGGAATAGGAACAGGGCCAGGACCTTGACTAAGGCCAGTTCTAGGGCTAGCAGTTGAAGCAGGGCTAGGGCAATACTAGAGATAAGGCTGTGGCCAGGGCCAGGGCTCGGCCTAGGGTAAGGCTAGGGCTAGGTTTAGTGTTAGAGTTACTGTTAGGGTTAGGGTTTGAGCGTTAAAGTTAGAGTGTTAGGATTAGGGTTAGTTTTAGTGTTAGAAGGTTAGGGTTAGGGTTATTCTTAAAGTGTTAGGTTTAGGGTTGGGGTTAGTGTTAAGATTAGGGTTAGGTTTAAGGTTAGGCTAGGGCTAGGAGGACTGCCAGGGAAAGGGCAAGAGCTAGGGCTAGGTTTAGGGTTAGATTTAGGGTTATGTTTAATATTAGGTTTAGGGTTAAGTTTCGGGTTGGGGTAAGAGGTTAAGATTAGGGGTAGGGTTTGAATTATGGTTACGGTTAGAGGGATAGTATTTGAGAGTTAGGAATAGAGTTATTGCTAGGGTTAGGTTTAGGGTTTGAATTAGGGTTAGCGGTAGTGTTAGTGTTAGGTATGGGGTCAAAGTTAAGGTTAGGGTTTAGTGTTAGGTTTATGTATAGTTTTAGGGTTAGTGTTAGGGTTAGGGCTAGGGCAAGCGCCAGGGCTAGGGCTAGTGCTAAGGCTAAGGTTGGGGTTAGGTTTAGGGTTAGGGTGAGGGTTAAGATTACATTTAGGTTTAGGGTTAATGTTAGGTTTAGGGTAGGGTTATGTTCAGGGTTAAGCTTAGAATATTAGGCTTAGGGTTAGGTTTTAGGGTAGGGTTAGGTGTTAGTTAGGGTTAGGGTTAGAGTTAGGGTTAGGGTAAGGTTTATGTTTAGTGTTAGGGCTAGGGCTAGGGCCAGGGCTAGCGCTATTGTAGGGCTAAGGCTAGGGCTAAGGCTAAGGCCAGGTCTAGGGCTAGGGCTCAGGCCAGAGCTAGGCTCAGGACCAGGGCTAGGGCTAGTCCTAGGGCCATGGCTAAGGCAAGGGCTAGGGATTGGGCTAAGGCTAGGATTAGGGACAGGGTCAGGGCCTGGGGTAAGGCCAGTGCTAGGGCCAGGGCTAGGGCTAGGACGAGGGCTAGGGCTAAGGTCCGTGCTAGAGCAAGTGCTAGGGCCAGGGCTAGGACTAAGGCTAGGGCTAGGTCTTGGGCCAGTGCTAGGGCTAGGGCCAAGGCTAGGGCTAGGACCAGGGTTAGGGCTAGGGCCAGGGCTAGGGCTAGGGCCAGAGCTAAGGCCATGCCTCGTACCTGGGCTAAGGCTAGGGCTAGGACTAGGGCTAGGTTAGGGCCAAGGCTAGGTCCTGGGCTAGGGCCAGTGCTATTGACAGGGAGAGGCCCTGGGCTAAGGCCAGTGCTAGGGCTAGAACTAGGGTCAGGGCCAGGCCTAGGTCTAGGGTTAGTATTAAGTTTAGGGTTAGGATTAGGGCTAGGTTTAGGGTTAGGGTTTGAGCATTAGTGTTAGAGGGTTGGGGTTAGTTAAGGTTAGTGTTAGAAGGTTAGGGTTAGAGTTAAGGTTATTGTTAGAGGGTTAGGTTTAGGGTTAAGGATAGCGTTAAGATTAGGGTTAGGTTTAAGGTTAGGATTATGGCTAGGGTTAGACCGAGGGCAAGGGTAGGGCCTGGACAAGGGCAAAGGCAAGGACTAGGGCTAGGGCTAGGTTTAGGGTTAGTGTTAGTGTTATGATTAGTTTTAGGTTTAGTGTTAGGTTTTGGGTTACGGCCATGGGTTAGGATTAGGGTTAGGGTTTGAGTTATGTTTATAGTTAGAGGGTTAGTGTTTGAGGGTTAGGATTAGGTTATGGCTAGTGTTAGGTTTAGTGTTTCAATTAGGGTTAGTGTTAGTGTTAGGCTTAGGGTCAAAGTTAAGGTTAGGGTTTAGTGTTATGTGTGTATATAGGTTTAGGTTAGTGTTAAGGTTAGGACTAGGCCCCAGGTTAGGGCCCGGGCTAGGGCTAGGGGTAGGGCCAGGGCCAGGGCAAGGTCTAAGACTAGCGTTAGGGTTAGGGTTAGGATTAGGGTTGGGGTTAGGATTATGGCTAGGGTTAGGGTTAGAGTTAGGGTTAGGATTATGGCTAGGGTTAGGAATAGGGTTTGCTCCAGAGTTAGGGTTACGGTTAGGGTTAGGGCTAGGGCTAGGTCAAGGGCTAGGTTTAGGGTTAGTGCTAGGGCTAGGGCTAGGTTTAGGGCTAGGTGTTGGGCTGAGGCTGGCATTATGACTAGGATTAGAGTTAGGGCTAGGTTTAGGGCTAAGTCTAAATTACAGTTAGGTTTAGTGTTAGTGTTATTGTTAGGGTTAGGATTAGAGTTAGGGCTAGGATTAGGACTAAGGATTGGGCCTGTGTTAGGACTAGTTAGGGTTAGGGTTATGGCTACAGGTAGGGTTAGGGATAGGTTTAGGACTAGGTTTAGGCCTAGCGCTATGGCTAGGGTTAGGGCTATGTTTAGGGCTACGGGTAGGGCTAGTGCTATGCCTAGGGCTAAGGCTTTATTTAGGGCTAGGTTTAGGATTAGGGTTAGGGCTTAGGTTTAGGGTTAGGATTAGTTTTAGGGTTAGGGTTTAGGTTTAGGACAAGGGTTTGGTTTAGGCTTAGGGCTAGGGTTAGGGTTAGGGCTAGAGTTAGGCCAGGAAACGGTTAGTGGTAGCGTGAGGTTTAGGGTTTAGGTTAGGGCTAGAGCTAGGGTGAGGGCTAGGGCTAGAGTTAGGGTTAGGGTTAGTGTTAGGGTTAGGTCTAGGCTTGGAGATATGTTTAGGGCCACGGTTAGGTTTAGGATTAGGGTTATGGTTAGGGCTAGGGCTAGGTTTAGGGCTAGTGTTAGGGCTAGGGCTGGAGTGAGCATTATGGCTAGGGTTAGAGTTAGGGCTATGATTAGGGTTAGGGTTTCTGTTAAGGGTAGGGTTAGAGCTAGGGTTAGGCCTAGTGAAAGGAATGGGGTTAGGGTTAGGTTTAGGGTTATGGATAGGGCTAAAGCTAGGGTTAGATTTGGTGTTAGGTTTAGGATTAGGGTTATGGTTAGGACTAGGACTAGGGCTAGGTTTAGGGTTAGGGTTAGAGTTAGGGTTAGAGTTCAGATTAGGTTTAGGTTTAGTGTTAAGGCTATTGTTAGGGGTTGAGTTAGGTTTAGAGTTAGGGCTATGGCCTGGGTTAGGGCTAAAGATAGGGCCAGGGTTAGGGCTATGGTTAGGGCTAGGGTAAGGTCTAGGTCTAGGGCTAGGGCTAGGGTTAGGTTTAGGGTTAGGGTTAGGGTTAGGGTTAGGACTAGGGTTCGTGCTTGGGATAGGGTTAGAGCTAGGTTTAGGTTTAAGGCTAAGTTTAGGGCTTGGTTTAGGGCTAGAGCTAGTAATAGGATAGGACTAAGGTTAGGTTTAGGGCTAGGTTTAGGGCTCATGCTAGGGATAGAATAGTACTCGGGTTAAGTTTAGGTTTAGGATTATGGCTAGAGTTAAGGCTAGGGTTAGGACTACCATTAGGGTTTGGATTGGGCGTAGGGGTAAGGTTCAGGTTAGGTTTAGAGTTAGCGTTAGGGTTAATGTTAGTCCTAGGGTTCGTGCTAGGGGTACAGCTAGAGCTAGGGTTAGGGTTAGGGTTAGGTTTTGGGTTAGGGACAGGGTTAAGATTAGGGTTAGTGTTAAAGCTAGGGCTAGGGTTTGGCTAGGGTTAGCGCTATGGTTGGTGCTATGGGTTTAGGGTAAGTTTAGGGTTAAGGTTAGGTTTAGGGTTAGGGTTAAGGTTAGGGTTAGGGTTAAGGTTAGGGCTAGGCCTAGGCCTAAGTCTAGGTTTAGTGTTAGAGCTAGGGCTAGGGCTAGGGTTAGGGCTTGGTTTAGGGATAGGGTTAGCTAGAGGGCTAGAGTGAGGGCTAGACTAGGTTTAGGATTAGGGTTGCGTTAGGGGTAGGGGTAGGGTTTGGGGTAGTGTTAGTGCCAGGAATAGGGTTACGGTTAGGGTTAGTTTAGGGTAAGGGCTTGGCCTTGGGATATGGTTAGGGCTAGGGCTAGGGTTAGGGCTAGGTTTGGGGCTCCTGTGTGGGCTAGGACTAGGGCTGAGATTAGCGTTATTGCTAGGGTTAGGGTTAAGGCTAGGACTTGGTTTAGGGTTTGTTTCGGGTTAGTGCTAGAAGTAGGGTTAGATAGGACTATTGTTAGAGCTAGAGGTAGGGTTAGGGTTAGGGCTATGAACTGGGTTAGGGCTAAGGATAGGGAGAGGGTTAGGTGTAGGGTTAGAGCTACGGCTAGGATTCGGGTTAGGTCTAGAGCTGGGCTAGGGCTAGGGTTAGGGCTAGGGCTAGGGCTAGGGCTAGGGCTAGGGCTGTCTCGTTCTAGGGTTAGGGTAAGTGTTAGGCTTAGGTTTAAGGCTAGGTTTAGGGTTAAGTTTAGGGCTAGGGCTGGGGCTACAGTTGGGGCCTAGCTTAGGTCTGGAGATCAGGCTAGGTTTAGGGCTAGCATTGGGGTAAGTTTAGCTTTAGGCTTAAGTCTAGTGTTAGGTTTAGGGCTAGGGCTTGTGCTAGGAGTAGGGCTAGAGCTAAAGTTATGGTTAGGGTTATGGCTAGCGCTAGGGTTTGGGCTAGGGTCAGGGTTAGGGTTAGGTTTAGGGTCAGGGCCAGGCTAGGGTTAAGGCTAGGCTTAGGGCTAGGGTTAGGGCTAGAACTAGTGTTAGGGTTAGAGTTATGACAAGGGTTAGGCTTAGGTTTAGGATTAGGATTAGGGCTAAGGCTAGGGTTAGGGCTAGGGTTATGGCAAGGAACGGTTAGTGCTAGCGTTAGGGTTAGGGTTATTGTTAATAGGTTAAGGGCTAGTTTTGGTGAAATGCTTAGAGCCAGGTTTAGCATTAGGCTTAGGGTTGTGGTTAGGGCTAGGGCTAGAGCTTTGGCTATGGCTAGGGTTAGGGCTAGTGTTAGGGGTAGAGCTAGGGCTAGGTCAAGAACTAGGTATTGGGTTAGGTTTAGGGTTAGGGCTATGGTTAGGTCTAGGGTTAGCTTTAGGGTTAGGTCTAGGGTTATGGTTAGGGCTAGGGTTATGATTAGGGTTAGCGTTATGGTTAAGGTTACAGTTAGGGTTTGGCTAGGGCTAGGGTTAGGGCTAGGGCTAGGCTTAGGATTAGGGTTTGGGTTAGGTTTAGGGTTAGGTTTAGAGAATTAGATTTGTGTTTAAGGTGAGGTGTAGGTGTAGTGTTAGGGCTAGGCTAGGGTTAGAGTTAGGGTTAGGGTTAGGGTTCGATTGGTAGGGTTAGGGTTATGGTTTTGGTTAGGGCTAGTCCTAGAGCTAGGGCTAGTGTTAGGGTTTGAGCTAGTGTTGGGGTTAGGGTTAGTGTTAGGGTTAAGGTTAGAGGTTTAGGGTTATTATTTGGGTTAGTGTTAGTGTTAGGGTTATGGTTATGGTTATGATTATGGTTATGGCTGTGTTTAGGGTTAGGGCTAGGGCTTCCGCTAGGGCAAGGGTTATGGTTAGTGTAATGGTTAGGATTAGAGTTAGGTTTAATGATTTATGGTTAGAATTAGGGATAGTGTTAGGGTTAGGGTTAGGGTGAAGGTAAGAGTGATGGTGAGGATGAGGGTGAGGGTTATTATTAAGGGGTTAGGATTAGGGTTATGTTTAGGGCTAAGGCTAGGCCTAGGGCTGGGCCTTCAGCTAGGTATAGGGTTAGGGTTAGAATAGGGTTAATGTTAGGGTTAGGGTTAGTGTAAGGGTTAGGATTAGAGTTAGGGTTAGAGATTTAGTGTTAGAATTAGGGTTAAGGTTTGGTTAGGGTTAGAATAGTGTTAGAGTTAGGGTTAGATTGGTAGGGTTAGGGTTAGGCTTAGGGCTAGTGCTAGAGCTAGGGGTAGTGTTAGGGCATGGGTTAGTGTTAGGGTTAGGGTTAATGTTAGAGGGTTAGGGTTATGATTAGGGTTAGTGTTAGGGTTATGGTTATGGTTATGGCTAGGTTTAGGATTAGGGCTAGGGCTT
>NW_006399901.1:6987108-6989124 GCF_000299155.1 Elephantulus edwardii | reverse complement strand
GGGTTAGGGTTAGGCCTAGGGCTAGGGCTAAGGCTAGGGATAATGTTAGGGTCAAAGTTAATTTAGGGGTTATGATTAGTGTTATAGTTAGGTTTCGGTATAGGGTTAGGGTCAGGTTCAGGTTCAGGGTCAGGGTCAGGGTCAGGGTCAGGTTCAGGTTCAGGGTCAGGGTTAGGGTTAGGGTTAGGGTTTGGGCCAGTGCTAGAGCTATGGCTAGAGCTAAGGCTAGGGCTAGGGTTCGGTCTAATGTTAGGGTTAGGGCTAGTGCTAGGGCTAGGGCTCAGTTTAGGGTTAGGATTATGGCTAGGGCTTGGGCTAGGGTTAGGGTTAGGGCTCGTGTTTGGTTTAGGGTTAGTGTTAGAGTTAGTGTTTGGCTTAGGGTTAGGGTTAGAGTTATGATTACGGTTAGAGAGTTAATGTTAGAGGGTTACTGTTAGGGTTAGGTTTGGTGTTTGCTTTAGGACTAGGGTTAGGGTTTATGTAAGTGTTATGTTTAGGGTCAAAGTTAGTGTTAAGGATTACAGTTAGTGTTATGATTAGGGTCAGAGTTAGTTTTAGGGTAAATTTTTGGTTTAGGTTTAAGTGTTCGGGTTAGGCTTAAGGTTAGGGTTAGTTTTAGGGTTAGGGGTAGTGCTAGGTTTAGGGCTACAATAAGGGCTAAGGCTAGGGCTAGGTCCAGGGCTAGGGCTAGAGCTTGGGCTAAGGGAAAGTCCAGGGCTATGGCTAAGACTATGGCTAGGGCTAGGGTCAAGGCTAGGTCTAGGGCTAAGGCTAGGGTAGGGCCAGGGCTAAGGCTAGGGTAGGGCCAGGGCTAAGGCTAGGTTGAGGGCTAAGGCTAGGGCCAGGGCTAGGACTAGGGCTAGGTCTAGAGCTACCGTTAGGTTTAATGTTAGGGTTAGGGCTAGGGCTAGGGTTAGGATTAGGGTTAGGGCTAGGGCTAGGGTTAGGGGTAGGGGTAGGTTTAGGGTTAGGGTTAGGATTAGTGTCTGGGTTAGGGTTAGGTTATTTTTAGAGTTAGTTTTAGGTTTAACGTTAGGGTAGAATGTTAGGGTTAAGGTTACGTTTAGGGTTAGCATTTTAAAGTTAGGGTTAAGTTTAGGGTTTGGTTAGATTTAGGGTTAGGATTAGTCTTAGGGTTGGGATAGGGTGATGATCAGGGTTAGAGTTAGAATGTTAGGGCTAGGGGTTAGGTTAGGGTTAGGGTTAGGATCAGGATTAGGGTTAGTGTTAGGGATAGGATTAGAGTTAGGGTTAGGGATAGGATTAGATTTAGGGTTAGGGTAGTGTTAGTGTTTGTTTAGGATCAACGTTAAGGTTAGTGGTTTGGGTTAGGACTACGACTGGGGCTAGGGCTAGGGCTAGGGCCGTTCTACGGCTAGGGCTAGAGTTAGGGTTAGGTTTAGGGTTAGGATTAGAGAGAGTTAGGGTCAAATTTAAGTTTAGTGGTTACGGTTCCTGTTACAGTTAGGATTAGGGTTGTGGTTAGGGTTTGGTTTGGGTTAGGGGTTATGGTTAAGGTTAAGCTTAGGGTTAGGGTTACAGTTTGGTTTGGATTATGGTTAGGGTTAGATTTTGGGCTAGGGTTAGGGCTAGGACTAGGACTTTGGCCATGGCTTGTTAGGGCTCAGGCCAGGGCTACAGCTAGGACGCTGACTAGGGCCAGGGCCAGGGTCAGGGTCAGGGTTTGGCTAGGGTTAAGGCTATTGCTAGGGACAGGCATAGGTCTAGGGGTATGGCTAGGGATAGTGCCAGGGCTAGGGCTAGTGCTAGGGCTAGGGCCAGGGCTAAGGTTAGGGCTAGGGTTAGGGCTGGGGTTAGGACTAATGTTAGTGTTACGGCTAGTGGTAGGGCTGATGGAAATGTTAGGCCTAAGATTAGGTGTAGGTTTAGGGATAGGGTTATGGCTAGAGCTAGGTCCTGATTCAGGGCTAAGCGTAGGGCCAGGGCTAGAGCTAAGGCTCAGGCCAGGGCCAAGGCTCGGAGTAGAGCTAGGGTTAGGGTTAGGGCTAGGGTTAG
>NW_006399901.1:6980852-6986903 GCF_000299155.1 Elephantulus edwardii | reverse complement strand
TCTTGCCACTAGGCCACCAGAGCTCCCTTTTAAGGTTACATTTACAGTTAAGCTTACAGAGTTAGTATTAGAGGGTTAGGGATTGAGTTTGGTTAGGGTTAGAGGTTAGTGTTAGAGGATTAGGGGTTAGGGTTAATGGTTAGTGTTAGTGTAGGGTTATGCTTAGGTTTAGGGTACAGTTAGTGTTAGTGTTAGTGTTAGTGTTAGGATTAGCATCAACGTTAGGGTTAAAGATTAGGTTTAATTTTAGGGTTATGGTTTGGGTTTGGGTTAGAATTAGGGTTTAGGGTTAGCGTTAGGGTTAGTGATAAGCTAGGGCTAGGGCTAGGATCAGTGCTAGGGCTAGGACTATGGTCAGAGCTAGGGATAGAGCTAGAGATAGACCTGGTTTTAGGGCTAGGGTTACGATTAGGTTTAGGATTAGGGTTAGGGTTAGAGTTTGGGTCAAAGTTAAGTTTAGGGGTTAGGGTTAGAATTATTGTTAGGGTTAGGATTAGGGTTAAGGTGAGGTTTAGAAGTAGGGTTAGTGTTAGTTTTAGTGCCATAGTTAGGGTTAAGAGTTAGGGATAGTTTTAGGGTTATGGTTAGGGTTTGGGTTAGGTTTAAGGTTAGGGTTAGGACTAGACCTAGGGCTAGAGCTAGAGCTAAGGTTAGGGCTAGTGTTAGTTTTAGGGTTATCTTCAGGGTTAGGGTTAGAGGATTGGAGTTAGGGTTATGTTCAGTGTTAGGGTTAGATTTTTCGGGTTAGGGTTACGGTTACAGTTAGGGTTAGTGCTAGGGTTAGGGCTAGGGCTTAGGCTAGGGCTAGAGTTAGGGTTAGGGTTAGGTTTAGAGGTAAGGTTAGTGTTAGTGTTAGGTTTAGTGTCATAGTTAGGGTTACGGTTAGGGTTAGAGGAAGGGTTAGTGTTAGTTTTAGGTTTAGTTTCATAGTTAGGCTTAAGCGTTAGGGTTAGTTTTAGAGTTATGGTTAGTGTTTGGGTTAGGTTTAGGGTTATGTTCAGGGTTAGTGTTAGAGGGTTGGGATTAGGGTTACGGTTAGTGTTAGTAGTAGGGCTAGGAGTAGTGCTAGGTCTAAGACTAGGGCTAGGCCTTAGGCTAGGGCTAGGGTTAGGGTTAGGGTTAGAGTTAGGGACGGTTAGTGTTAGGGTTGCTGTTAGGTTTATGGCTAGGGTTCGGGCTAGGGCTAGGGTTAGTGTTAGGGTTAGGGTAAGGGTTAGTGTTACAGTTTGTGTCAAAGTTAAGTTTAGGGGTTAAGGTTAGGGTTATTGTTAGGGTTAGGGTTAGGTTTAGAGGTAGGTTTAGTGTTAGTGTTAGGTTTAGTGTCATAGGTATTGTTAAGGGTTAGGGTTAGTTTTATGGTTATGGTTAGAGTTTGGGTTAGGTTTAGGACTAGGGCTATGGCTATGGCTAGGGCTAGGGCTAGCGCTAGTCCTAAGCTTAGGGCTTGGGTTAGAGTTTAGGCTATGTTCAGGGTTACAGTTAGAGGGTTGGTGTTAGGGTTATGGTTAGGGTTAGTGCTAGGCCTAGGACTAGGGTAGGCCTAGGGCTAGGGCTTAGGCTAGGGCTAGGGTTAGAGTTATAGTTATGGTTAGAGGGTTAGAGTTAGGGTTAGGGCTTGGGCTAGAGCTAGAGTTAGGGTTAGGGTTAAGGTTAGTGTTAGGTTTATGGCTACGGTTAGGGCTAGGGGTAGGGTTAGGGCTTTGGCTAGGGCTAGAGTTAGGGTTAGAGTAAGGGTTAGGATTAGGCTTAGGGCTACAGGGTTATTGTTAGAATTAGGGTTAAGTTTGAGTTAGGTTCAGGGTTAGGGTTAGGGCTATGCCTAGGTCTAAGGTTCCGGCTAATGAGAGAGCTAGGGCTAGGCCTTGGGCTAGCGATAATTTTAGTTTTAGGGCTGGGTTAGTGTTAGGGTTAGAGAGTTAGAGTTAGGGTTATGGTAGGGTTAGAGTTAGGGTTAAGGCTAGGGCTAGAGCTTGGTCTAGGGCTAGGGCTAAGTCTAGTGCTAGAATTAGGGGGTTAGTGTTAGTGTTAGGGTTGGGGTTAATGTTCGTTTTAGGAATAGTGTTAGGGTTAGGATTAGAGGGTTAGGGTTAGAGTTAGGTTTAGGTTTAGGGCTACTTCTAGGGCTAGGGCTAGGGTGAGGGTTAGGGTTAGAGCATTAAGATTAGGGTTAGAGTTAGGGTTAGGGTTAATGTTAGGCTAGAGCTTGGGTTAGGCTAGAACTAAGGGCCAGTGCTAGTGTTAACGCTAAGGGTAGGGTTAGGGTTAGGTTAGGTTTAGATGGTTATGGTTATGGTTACGGTTAGGGTTAGGGTTAGGATTAGTGTTGGGCTGGAGCTAGATGTAGGGCTAGGGTCTGGGCTAGGGATAGGTGTATAGTTAGTGTTAGGGCTAGGGTTAGGGTTAAGTTTATGGTTGGGGTTAAGTTTAGGGTTAGGGTTAGAGGGTTTGGTTATGGTCCGGTTTAGGCTTAGTGTCAGGGCTAGGGTTAGGGTTACGGTTAAGGGTTATAGGATTTGGGTTATTGTTAGGGTTAGGGTTAGGGTTTGGGTTAGTTTTAACGCTAGGGTTAGGGTTAGGTTGAGGGTTAGGATTAGGGTTAGGGTTCAGGTTAGGGTTAGAGGGTTATGGTTAGTTTATGGTTATGGTTAGGGTTAGGATTAGGGTTAGGGTTAGGGTTAGATTGGTAGGGTTAGGGTTAGGGTTAGGGTTAGGATTAGAACTGAGATTAGGGTTAGGGTTAGTGTTAGGTTTAGGGTTAGGGTTAGTCCTAAGGCTAGTGCTAAAGCTAGGCTAGGGCGATAATTAGAGCTAGAGCTTGGGCTAGTACTAGCTGGGATTAGTTTTACAGTTAGTGTTTGTGTTAGGGTTAGAGGGTTAGGTTAGGGTTAAATTTAATGTTAGGGGTAGGGTTTGGATTAGGATTAGGTCTAGGGCCAGCGCTAGGGCTAGGGCTAGGGATAGGTCTAATGTTAGGGTTAGAGCTAGGACTCGGATTTTTTAGGACTATAGTTAGGGCTTGGGCTAGGGTTAGGTTTAGGGCTCATGTTTGGTTTAGGGTTAGTGCTAGAGTTAGGGTTTGGGTTAGGGTAAGGGTTCAAGTCATGCTTACAGTTAGAGGGTTAATGTCAGAGGGTTACTGTTAGGGTAGGTTTGGTGTTAGCATTAGAACTAGGGTTAGGGCTTATGTTAGTGTTAGGTTTAGGGTCAACGTTTAGTTTAAGGGTTATGGTTAGTGTTATCATTATGGTTAGAGTTAGGATTAGCGTAAGTTTTTTGTTTACATTTAAGTTTTAGGGTTAGGCTTAAGGTTAGGGTTAGTTTTAGGGCTAGGGGTAGTGCTAGGGCTAGGGCTACGGTCAGGGCTAAGGCTAGGTCTAGGTCCAGGGCTAGGGCCAGAACTTGGGCTAAGGGCAAGTCCAGGGCTATGGCTAGGGCTACGGCTATAGCCAGGGTCAGGGCTAGGTCTAGAACTAGGGCTAGGGCTAGGGTAGGGCCAGGGCCAAGGCTAGGGTGAGGGCTAGGACTGGGGCTAGGGCCAGGGCTAGTACTAGGGCTAGGTCTAGAGGTTTAATGTTAGGGTTAGGGCTAGGGCTAGTGTTAGGTTTCGGGTTAGGGTTAGGTTAAGGGTTAGGGTTAGGTGTAGGTTTGTGTTTAGGGTTAGGCTTATGATTAGTGTTATTGTTAGGTCTAGGGTCAAAGTTAGGGTTAGGGGTTAAGGTTAGGGTTAGGGTTAGTTTTAGGTTTCAAAGTTAGGGTTAAAGGTTAGGGTCAGTTTTACCGTTATGGATGGTGCTTGCGTTATGGTTAGTGTTTAGGGTTAGCTTTAGGATTAGGTTTAGGGTGTTAGTGTTAGGGCTAGGCCTAGAGCTAGGGTTAGGGTCAGGGATAGGGCTAGGGTTATGGCAAGGGCTGAGGTCAGAGCTAGGGATAGAGGTAAAATTAGGGCTCGTTAGGACTAGGGTTACGGTTAGGTTTAGGATTAAGGTTAGGGTTAGAGTTTGGGTCAAAGTTAAGTTTAGGAGTTAAAGTTAGGGTTATTGTTAGGGTTAGGGATAGAGGTAGGGTTAGTATTAGTGTTAGGTTTAGTGTCATAGTTCGGGTTAAGGGTTAGGGTAAGTTTTAGGGTTTGAGTTAGTGTTAGGGTTCGTTTTAGGGTTCAGGTCAGTTTAGGGTTAGAGTTACAGTTTGGGTTAGGGATATGGTTCTGGATAGGGCTAGGGCTAGGGCTAGGGTTAGGGATAAGGATAGGGATAGGGATAGGGATAGGGATAGGGATAGGGATAGGGATAGGGATAGGGATAGGGATAGGGATAGATCTAGAGTTAGGCCTGGTGTTAGGGCTAGGGTTGTGGTTATATTTAGGATTTGCATTATCGTTAGGGTTAGAGTTTGGGTCAAAGTTAAGTTTAGGGGTTAAGGTTAGGTTTTGTGTTAGAGTTATGGTTATGGTTAGGGTTAAGTGTTAGGGCTAGGGTTAGGGTTAGGGTTAGGGTTAGGGTTAAGCTTAGTGTTAGGTTAGGGTTAGCGTGAGGATTAGGTTTAGTGGTAGGGCTAAGACTACGACTATGACTTGAGCCAGGGCTAGGGTTAGAGTCTGACCAGACCCAGGTCTAGGGCTAGGGCCAGGGCCAGGGCTCGGCCTAGAGCTACGGTTAGGGTTGGGGCTATGGTTAGGGTTAGGGTTAGTGTTAGCTTGAGTTCTTGGATAAGGGGTAGAGTGAGAATTTGGGTACGGTTAGGGTTAAGGTTACATTTACAGTTAAGGATACAGGGTTAGTGTTAGAGGGTTAGTGTTAGAAGTTAAGAATAGGGGTTAGGGTTAATGGTTAGGATTAGGTGTAGTGTTATATGTTTAGGGTGAGGTTTAGGTTAGAGTTAGTGTTAATATTATGTTTACAGTCAAAGTTAGGGTTAGAGGCTAGGGTTAGGGTTAGTATTAGGGATAGGAATAGGATTAGAGTTAGGGTTAGTGTTAGTGTTTAGGTTTAGGGTCAAAGTTATGTTAGGAGTTTGCTTAGGGTTATGGTTAAGGTTAGGGTTAGAGTAAGGGCTAGGGCTAGGGCTAGGACTAGGGCCAGGGCTAGTTCTAGGGCTAGGGTCAGTACTAAGGCTAGTTCTAGGGCTAGGGCCAGGGCCACGGCTAGGGCAAGAGCTAGGGCTAGGGCTAGGGCACCCCTAGGTCTAGCTCTAGGGTTAGGGTTGTTATAGGGTTAGGGTTAGGGTCATAGTTAAGATTAGGGGTTAGGGTTAGAGTTATAGTTAGGTTTAGGGTTAGGTTTTAGGTTTGAGTTAGGGGTTATGGTTAAGGTTAGGGTTAAGATTAGGCTTAGGGTTAGCTTTAGGGTTAGCGGGAGGGTTAGGTTTATTGCTAGGGCTAAGGCTAGGGCTAGGACTTGAGCCAGGGCTACTGTTGGGGCTCTGATCAGGGCCAGGTCTAGGGCTAAGGCCAGGACTAGAGCCAGGGCCAGGGCTCGGCCTAGAGCTATGGTTAGGGTTTGGGGCTATGGTTATGGTTAGGGTTAGCGTTAGGGTTAGATTGAGGTATTGTGTAAGGGATAGAGTTAGAATGTGGATAGGAATAGGGTTAAGGTTACATTTATGGTTAAGGTTACAGGGTTAGTGTTAGAGGTTAGGATTAGGGGTTAGGGTTAATGGTTAGGGTTAGGTGTAGTGTTATGTTTAGGGTTAGGTTTAGGGTTAATGTTAGAGTTAGAGTTAGTGTTAGTTTTAGGTTTACAGTCAAAGTTAGGGTTAGAGGTTAGGGTTATGGTTACAGTTACGGTTACGGTTACGGTTAGGGTAAGTTTTTTTTTGGTTTTTTGGTTTTTTTTTCTGAATCAAAATGTCCATTTTATTTTGCCAGTGTCTAGGATGTCAATATTTCTTCCTTAACGATCTCCAATTTTCCTACTTTCTTACTTCTCTCAATATTGAAAGCTGAAGGTACAATCTGAAATAGATCTGAGAGGTGGGAAGACACAAGTGTTCTTAAGGATACTGAAAAATACAAAAGAATTTTGTCTGTGGTCAGCAAAGTAAACACTTGAAAGT
>NW_006399901.1:6976495-6980137 GCF_000299155.1 Elephantulus edwardii | reverse complement strand
GCCATACCGCCTTCCACAGTGGTTGCACCATTTTACATTCCCACCAACAGTGAATAAGGGTTCCAGTTTCTCCACAACTTCGCCAGCACTTGTTGCTTGCTGTTCTGTTAAATTTTGCTATTCTGACTGGGGTGAGATGATATCTCATAGTTGTCTTGATTTGCATCTCTCTTAAAGCTAGGGATTTTGACATTTCTTCATGTGCTTGTTGGCCATCTGAATGTCTTCTTTGATGAAGTGTTTATTCATATCCTGTGCCCATTTTTCTATTGAATTATTTACCTTTATCTTGTTGTGGTGCTCAAATATTTTATAAATTCTAGATATAAGTCCCTTATCTGACACGTCATTACCAAACACTTTTTCCCAGTCTGTGGCTTCCCTTTTTACCCTGTTGGAGAAGTTTGGTTAGGGTAAGTTTTTGGTTTACATTTAAGTGTTGGGGTTAGGCTTAAATTTAGGTTTAGTTTTAAGGCTAGGGGTAGTGCTAGGGCTAGGGCTATGGTCAGGACTAAGGCTAGGGCTAGATCCAGGGCTAGGGCTAGAGCTTGGGCTAAGGGTAAGTCCAAGGCTATGGCTATGGCTAGGGCTAGGGTAAGGGCTAGGGCCAGGCCTAGGGCTAGGGCTAGGGTAGAGCCAGGGATAAGGCTAGGGTAAGGGCTAGGACTAGGGCCAGGGCTAGGCCTAGGGCTAGGGCCAGGGCTAGTACTAGGGCTAGGACTAGAGGTTTAATGTTTTTTGTTTGTTTGTTTGCTGTTGGGTTTTTTTAATTTAATATGATTTTGATGATGATGATGATGATGAGTGTACCGTCAAATTGGATCTGAATGGAACAGGAGGAGATTGCCCCTCCTTCTCTGGCAGAGCATCTGGTGGATTCGAACCACGTGTCTCTGGGATTGTAGTGAAGCTTCTTGCCACTAGGTCACCAGAGCTCCCCTTAGAGGTTTAATGTTAGGATTAGGGCTAGAGCTAGGGTTATGGTTACCGTTAGAATTAGGGTTTGGGTATGGGTTAGCATTAGAATTTGGGTAGGGTTAGGGTTAGCATTAGGGTTGGGGCTAGGGCTAGGGCTAGGGCTAATGTTAGCGTTAGAATTAGGGCTTGATATGGATTAGCGTTAGAATTTGGGTAGGGTTAGGGTTAAGGTAACATTTACGGTTAAGGTTACAGGGTTATTGTTAGAGAGTTAGGGATTGACTTTGTTTTTGGGTTAGAGGATAGTGTTAGAGGATTAGGGGTTAGGGTTAATGGTTAGAGTTAGGTGTAGGTTTATGTTTAGGGTTAGGCTTATGGCTAATGTTATTGTTAGGTCTAGGGTCAAAGTTAGGGTTGGGGGTTAAGGTTAGGGTTATTGTTAGGGTTAGGGTTAGGTTTAGAGGTAGGGTTAGTGTTAGGGTCAAAGTTAGGGTTAAAGGTTATGGTTAGTTTTAGCGTTATGGTTAGTGTTTGGGTTACTGTTAGGGTTTAGGTTTAGCATTAGAGTTAGGGTTAGGGTTAGGATTCGGGTTAGGGTTGGGTTAGGTTTAGGGTTAGGTTTAGGGTTAGGGTTAGGGTTTGTGTTAGGGCTAGGGCTCGGTTTAGGGTCAGGGCTAGGGCTACGGTTAGGGCAAGGGTTGAGGTCAGAGCTAGGGATAGAGATAGAATTACGGCTAGTTAAGACTAGGGTTACGGTTAGGTTTAATATTAGTATTTGGGTTAGTGTTAGGGTTAGGGTTAGAGTTTGGGTCAAAGTTAAGTTTAGTGGTTATGGTTAGGGTTAGTGTTAGGGTTAGGGTTAGGGTTAGGTTTAGGCTTAGGGTTAGGGTTAGGGTTAGGTTTAGGGTTAGGGTTAGAGCTAGGACTAGGGATAGGACTAGGCCCAGGACTAGGGCTAGGGCTAGCTCCAGGCCCATGATTAGGGAGAGGGCTATCACCAGGGCCAGGGCTAGGGCTATATCTAGGGTTTAGGGCTAGGGCTAGGGCTAAGGCTTGGTCCAGGGCTCGTGCTAGACTAGGGTCCAGAACGAAGGTTAAGGGTAGGTCCAGAGCTAAGGCTATTTCAAATGCTAGGACCAGGGCTAGGGCTGGGGCTAGCACTATGGCTAGTTTTAAGGTTAGGTTTAGTGTTAGTGTTAAAGTTAGTGTTAGGGCTGGAGTTAGGGTTACAGGGTTTGGGTTAAGGCTAGGGTTAAGATTAGAGGGTTAGGCTTAGGGTTTGGGTTAGGATTAGAGGGTTAAGGCTAGTATAAGGGTTAGTGTTAGTTTTAGTGTTACGGTTAGAGTTAGGGTTAGCGTTAAGGCTAGGTTTAGTGTTAGGTCTAGACCTAGGGCTAGGGTTAAGAATAGGGATAGGGATAGGGCTCTGGCTAGGGTCAGGGCTAGGGCTAGGGCTGGCTTTAGAGCTAGGGTTAGGTTTAATGTTAGGATTAAGGCTAGGGCTAGGGCTACGGTAGGGCCAGGGCTAAGGCTAGGGTGAAGCCTAGGACTATGGCCACGGCTAGGCTTAGGGCTAGGGCCAGGTCTAGTAGTAGGGCTAGGTCTAGAGGTTTAATGTTAGGGTTAGAGCTAGGGTTAGGGTTAGCATTAGAATTAGGGCTTGGGTATGTGTTAGCGTTAGAATTTGGGTAGGGTTAGGTTAAGGTGACATTTACAGTTAAGGTTACAGGGTTAGTGCTTGACTTTGTTTTAGGGTTAGAGGTTAGTGTTAGAAAATTAGGGGTTAGGGTTAATGGTTAGGGTTATGTGTATGGTTATGTTTAGGGTTAGGGTTATGGTTAGTGTTATTGTTGGGTCTAGGTTCCATGTTAGGGTTATGGTTTAAGGTTAGGGTTCTTGTTAGGATTAGGGTTAGGTTTAAGTTTAGAGGTAAGATTAGTGTTAGTGTTAGGATTAGGGTCAAAATTAGGATTAAAGGTTAGGGTTAGTTTTAACATTATGGTTAGTGTTTGGGTTATGGTTAGGGTTTAGGGTTGGCGTTAGGGTTAGGGTAGGGTTAGGGTTAGGTTTAGGGTTAGGGTTAGTGTTATGCCTAGGGCTAGGGCTAGGGTCCGGCCTAAGGCTAGGGTTAGGGCAAGGGCTGAGGTCAGTGCTAGGGATAGAGCTAGAATTAGGGCTATTTAGGGCTAGGGTTACCGTTATGTTTAGGATTAGGGTTGGTGTTAGGGTTAGAGTTTGGGTCAAAGTTATGTTTAGAGGTTAGGGTTAGTGTTATGTTTAGAGTTTGGGTTAAAGTTAAGTTTAGGGTTGAGGGTTAGGGTTATTGTTAGGGTTAGGCCTAGATGTAGGGTAGGTTTTAGTGTTAGTTTTACCGTTATAGTTACGGTTAAGGGTTAGGGTAATTTTTAGCGTTTGGGTTAGGGTTAGGGTTAGGTTTTAGGGTTCAGGTTAGATTTAAGTTTAGGGTTAGGGTTAGGGTTATTGTTAGGGTTAGTTTTCGGGTTAGGGCTAAGGCAAGGGCTATGGTTAGGTCTAGGGCTATTTTCAGAGCTAGGGATAGTGCTAGAGTTAGGGCTAGTGTTAGGACTAAGGTTATGGTTATGTTTAGAATTTGCATTAGGGTTAGGGTTAGGGTTAGAATTTGGGTCAAAGTTAAGTTTAGGGGCTAGAGTTAGAGTTTGCTTTAGTGTTATGGTTAGTGTTGGGGTAGGTTTTGGGTTAGGG
>NW_006399901.1:6966062-6971881 GCF_000299155.1 Elephantulus edwardii | reverse complement strand
TTAGGGCTTAGCGTCAGGATTAGGGTTAGGGTTTGGGGTAGGTTAAGATTAGTGTTAGGGTTATGGATAGGAATAGGATTAGAGTTAGGGTTAGTGTTAGTGTTAGGTTTAGTGTCAAAGTTAGTGATAGGGGTTGGGTTAGGGTTAGGGTTAGGCTTAAGGTTAGCTTTAGGGTTCAGGTTAGGGATAGGTTTAGGGTTAGTTCTAGGTTTAAGTTTAGAGGGTTAGGACTACAGGGTTAGAGTTAAGGTTAGAGTTTTACGATTAGTGTAAGCATTAGTGTTATGTTTAGGGTTAGCGTTAGGACTAGGCCTAGGGCTTGGGTAGGGCTAGGGCTAGGACTCGGTCTAGGCCCAGGGCTATGGCCAGGGCTAGGACTAGAGCTAGGTTTAGGTTTAATGTTAGGGTTAGGATTAGGGCTAGGGCTGGAGTTAGGATTATTGTTAGGGCTAGGGCTAGGTTTGGGGCTTGGGCTAGGGTAAGGGTTAGGGTTAGCGTTTGGGGTAGGGTTAGGGTTAGTTTTAGATTTAAAGTTAGGGTATAATGTTAAGGTTAGGGTTAGGGTTAGGGTTAAGGTTACTGTTAGGATTAGGGTTAGGGTTAAGGTTAGGATTAGAATGTTAAGGTTAGGGTTAGGGTTAGGATTAGAGTTTGGGTTAGAGTTTGGGTTAGTTTTAGGGTTAGGATAGGGTTATGATCAGGGTTAGGGTTAGAATGTTAAGGTTAGGATTAGGGTTAATTTTAGGGCTAGGTGTAATGCTAGGGCTAGGGCTAGGCACAGGATTAAGGCTAGGCCTAGGTGCAGGGTTAGGGCTAGGTCTTGGGCTAAGGCCAGGTCCAGGACCATGGCTAGGGCTAGGGCCAAGTCTAGGACCAGGCCTAGGACTAGGTCTAGGGCTCGGGCTATGGCCTGCGCTAGGGTCAGAACTAGAGCCAGGACTGGGGCCTGGGCTAGGAACATGGAGAGGGACAGGGTCTGAGCTAAGTTCAGGTCTAGGACTAGAGCTAGGGCCAGGGCTAGGCCTAGGGTTTGGGTTTGGGTTAAGGCTAGGTGTAGGGCTTTTGCTACTGCTAGTGCCAGGGCTAAGGATAATGCTAGGGCCAGGGCTTGGGCTAGGGCTTTGGCTAATTCTAGGGCCAGGGCTACGGCTAGTGCTAGTGCTAGGGCCAGGGCCAGGGCTAGGGTTAGTTTATGACTAGGGCTAAGGCTGGGGCTAGAGCTAGGGCTAGGCCATGGCTAGTGATTGGTCTAGAGCCAGGGCTAGGACTAAGGGCTAGGGCTCAGGCTAGGGATATGGCCAGGGCTAGGGCTAAGGCTAGGGCTAGGGCTAAGGCTAGGGCTAGGGCTAGGAGTATTGGTAGGTTTAAGATTAGGGTTAGGGTAAAAGTAAAAGTTAAGGTTAAGGGTTAGGGATAGGGTTTGGGTTAGTGTTATGGTTAGTGTTAATTTAGGGTTAGGGCTAGGCTAGGGCTAGAGCTAAGGTAGGACTAGGGCCAGGTCTAGGGTCAGGGCTAGGGCCAGGGTTAGGGCTAAGGATAGGCCTAAGGCCAGGGCCAGGGCTAGAGGTAGGGTTAGGGTTAGGGTTATGGCTAGGGCTAGGGCTAGGGCTAGGGCTAGGGCTACAGTTAGGGTTAGGTTTAGGTTTAGGGTTAGGGTTACTGTTAGGGTTAGGACTAGGTGTAGGGCTAGTGCTAGGGCTATGGCCAGGGCTAAGGATAACGCTAAGGCCAGGGCTTGGTCCAGGGCTTGGGCTAAGTCTAGGACCAGGGCTATATCTAGGCCTAGGGCCAGGGCTAGTCCCAGGGTTAGGACTAGGTCTAGGGCTTGGGCTAGGACCAGGGTTGGGGCCTGGGGTAGCGCCCGGGTTAGGACCTGGGCTAGGGCCAGGACTAGGGACAGGGCTAGGGACAGGACCAGGGCCTGGACTAAGGCCAGCGCTAGGGCTAGAGCTAGGGCCAGGGCTAGGGCAAGGACTTGGGCTAGGGTTAGGGTTAGGTTTACTGTTAGGGTAAGGGCTGCAGTTATGGTTAGAGCATTAGGGTTAGAGGGTTATGGGTAGGGTTATAGTTAAGTTTGTGTTAAATGGTTAGGGTTTGGGTTAGAGTTAAGGTTATTGTTAGAGGCTTAGGGTTAGGGTTAGTGTTTAGGGTTAGGTTTAGGTTTAGATCTGGGTCTACATCTAGTTCTAAGGCTAGGGCTGGGGCTTAGGCCTAGGGCTAGGCCTAAGGCTAGGGTGAGGGCTAGGGCCAGTGCCAGGGCTATGGCAAGGGTTAGGGCTAGGGCTACGGCAAGGGCTAGGGCTAGGGCTAGGGCTATGTCCAGGTCCAGGGATCATACTAGGGTTACGTTTAGGGTTAGGGTTAGATTCAGGGTTTGGTTTTGGGTTAGGTTCAGCATTAGAATTAGGGTTAGGTTTAGGGTTAAGGTTACGTTTACAGTTAAGGTTACAGGGTTAGTGTTAGGGATTAGAGATAAGGGTAGGGTAATTATTAGGTATAGGGATAGGGTTACTGTTAGATTTAGGGTTAGTGCTACTGTTAGGTTTAGAGTCAAAGTTAGGGTTAGGGATTAGAGTTACTGTTAGTGTTATTTTTAGGGTTTGGGTTAGAGATAGGGATAGTGTTAGTGTTAGGTTTTTGTCAAAGTTAGGGTTAAGGGTTAGTGTTAGTTTTAGGGTTATCATTAGGGATAGGGTTAGTGTTCATGTTAGGGTTAGGGTTAGGGCCAGGGCCAGGGCTATGGCTAGGGTTATGGCCAGAGACAGGTATAGGGCTAGATTTAGGGCTAGTGTTAGGGCTAGGGTTATGCTTAGGTTTAGGATTAAGGTTAGGGCAGGGTTAAAGTTAAGAGTTATGGTCAAAGTAAAGATTAGAAGTTAGGGTTAGTGTTTGGGTTAGTGTTATGGTTAGGTTTAGGGTTAGGATTAGGGTTTGGGTTAGGGTTAGGGTTAGGGCTAGGGCTAGGGCTAGGACTAGGGCTGGGACTACTGCAATACTAGAGCTAGTGCTAGGCCCATTTCTAGGGCTAGGCCTAGGTCTATGGCCAGGGCTAGGGCTAGTGTTATTGTTAGGTTTAAGAGTAGGATTAGGGTTAGTGTCAAATTTGAGGTTAAGTGTTAGAGTTAAGGTATTGGTTGGTGTTATGGTTAGTGTTAGGTTTAGGGCTAGGGCTAGGGCTGGGGTAGAACTAGGGTCAGGGCTAGGGTTAGGGCTAAGGCCAGGTCTAGGGCTATGGATAGGGCTAAGTCCAGGGCCGGTGCTAGAGCTACGGTTAGGGTTAGGGCTAGGGCTACGGCTAGGTTTAGGGTTATGTTGAGGGTTAGGGTTAGAGTTACAGCTAGGTGTAGGGCTAGTGCTAGTGCTAGCGCCAGAGCTAAGAATAAGGCTAGGGTCAGGGTTTGGGTTAGGGCTTGGTCTAAGTCTAGAGCCAGGGCTAGGGGCACAACCAGGGTTTGGGCTAAGGCCAGTGCTGGGGCTAGAGCTAGGGCCAGGGCTAGGGCCAAGGCTAGGGCAAGGGCAAGGGCTAGGGCAAGGGCTAGGGCAAGGGCTAGGGCTAGGGCAAGGGCTAGGGCTAGGGCAAGGGCTGGGGCTAAGGTTATGGCCAGAGCCAGGGTCAGAGCTAGTCCTAGGGCTAGGGCTATAGCTAGGGTTAGAGTTAGGGTTAGTGTTTAGTTTTAGGTTTAGGGCTACCTCTAGTTCTCAGGCTAGGGCTAGAGCTTAGGGCTCGGGCTAGGCCAAGGGCTAGGACAACAGCCAGCGCCAGTGCCAGCGCTAGGGCTAGGGATAGAATTAGAGTTAGGTTTAGGACTAGGGCTAGGGTTAGGATTGTATTTTCAGTGTGGGGTACGGTTTGAGTTACGGTTACAGTTAGAGAGTTAATGTTAGGGGGTTAGAGCTAGAATTAGGGTTTGAGTTAGGGTTAGGTTAGTTGAGTTAGTGTTAGTTTTAGATTTAGGGCCAAAGTTAAGGTTAGGTGTTAGGGTTAGTTTTAGGGTTATTTTTAGGATTAGGGTTAGAGTTAGGGTTAGGTTTAGGTTTTCGGTTAGGCTTAGGGGTTAGGGTTAGGGTTAGGGTTTGGTTTAGGGCTAGTGGTAGGGCTAGGGCTAGGGCTTGGGTTAGGTTTAGGGTTAGGACTAGAGTAAGACTAAGGATAGGGTTACGGATAGGGATAGGGTTAAGTTTAGGATTAGGGTTAGATTTAGGGTTTGGGATTGGGTTCGGGCTATGGTTAGGCCTAGGGCCTTGGCCAGGGTTAGGGCTAGGGCCAGGGCCATTGTTAGGGATAAGGATAGGACTAGTGCTAGGCCTAGGATTACGGCCAGGGATAGCACTAGAGCTAGGTTTAGGGCTAGGGCTATGGCTGGGGTTAGGGCTAATGTGAGGGTTAAGTCTAGGGCTATGGAAAAGGTAAGGGTTGTGTCTAGGGCTAGGGGTAGGTATAGGGTTAGCGTTAGGGTAGGGTTAGGTTTTGGGTTGGTTTAGGGTTAGGATTAGGGTTAGAGGGTTAGTGTTAGGATTAAGGTTAGGTTTAGAATGTTAAGGTTAGTGTTAGGGTTTGATTTAGGGTTAGGGTTAGGGTTAGGTTAGGGTTATGATCAGGGTTAAATTTAGAATGTTAGAATTTTTGTTAGGGATTGTTGTTAGTGATAGGGTTACTGTTAGGGTGAGGATTAGATTTAGGTTTTGGTTTCAGTTTCGGTTTTGGTTTAGGATTAGGCCTAGGGCTAGGACTAGCCCTCGGCTATGGCTAGGACTAGGGCCAGGGTCAAGGCAAGGGGTAGGGCTAGGTGTTCAATTAGAGTCAGGGCTAGGGCTAGGATTAGAGTTAGATTTAGGGTTTGGGTTAGGGTTACGTTTTAAGTTACGGTTACAGTTATAGGGTTAGGATTAAGATTAGGATTAGGATTAGTTTATTGTTAGGGTTTGTGTTAGGTTAAGAGGGTAGGGTTAGGGCTCTGGTTAGTGTTAGGGTTAGGGTTGGGGCTAGGGTTAGGGTTAGGGCCAGGGCTAGAGCTATGGGTAGGGCCAGGGCTAGAGCTAGGTCTAGAGCCAGGGCCTGTGCTCGGGCTCCAGCTAGGTTTAGGGTTAGGGCTAGGATAAGGGTCAGGGTTTGGTTTCAGGTTAGGGTTAGAATTAGGGTTTGGGTTAGAGGTAGCATTAGAATTAGGAGTAGGGTTAGGGTTAAGGTTACGTTTGCGGTTAAAGGTACAATGTTTGTGTTAAAAGGTTAGGGTTATGGTTCGGATTAGGGATTAGGGCTAGGGGTAGGGTCATGGTTATGATTAAGGTTAGGGTTAGTGTTAGAGTTAATGGTAGTGTTAGGATTAGGGTCAAAGTTAAGGCTAGGGATTAGCATTAGGGTTATTGTTAGAATTAGAGTTAGGTTTAGGTTTAGCCGTAGGGTTAGTTTTCATGTTAGGTTTAGTGTCAAAGTTAGTGTTAAGGGTTAGGGTGAGTTTTAGAGTTCTTGTTAGGGATAGGGTTAAGGTTTGGGTTAGGGTTAGTGGTTAGGCTTAGGGTTACGGTTAGGTTTAGGGCTAGAGCTAGGTCTCGGGCCAGGGCTAGGGCTAGGACTAGGTTTAAGGTTAGGTTTAGGGTTAGGGTTAAGTTTAGGGTCAGGGACAGGGTTAGAATTAGAGCTAGTGTTAGGGCTAGAGTTAGGGTTAGGTTTAGTATTAAGGTTAGGGTTAGAGTTAAAGTTAGGGTCAAAGTTAAGATTAGGAGTTAGGTTTAGGGTTTGGGTTAGTGTTATGGTTATGTTTAGTATTTGGGTTAGGGTTAGGTTTAAGATTGGGGTTAGGTGTAGGGTTAGGGCTAGG
>NW_006399901.1:6964269-6965962 GCF_000299155.1 Elephantulus edwardii | reverse complement strand
AGAGAGGGCTATGGCCAGGGCCAGGGCTAGGGCTATATCTAGGGTTTAAGGCTAGGCCTAGGGGTAAGGCTTGGTCCAGGTCTAGGACTAGGCTAGGGACAGAACTAGGGTTAGGGATAGGTCCAGGGCTAAAGCTAGGGCTAATGCTAGGAATAGGGCTAGGGCTGGGGTTAGGGATAGTTTTAAGGTTAGGTTTAGGGTTAGGGCTAGGGTTAGGGTTAGGGTTAGAGGGTTAGCATTAGGATCAGAAAGTTAAGGCTAGTCTAAGGGTTAGTATTAGGGTTAGGGTTAGGGTTAGGGTTAGGATTAATGCTTGCATTAGGACTAGGTTTAGGGTTCAGGCTCAGCCTAAGGCCAGGATTAGGTCTAAGGATAGGGCTAGGGCTCAGGATAGGGCCAGGGCAGGAGCTAGGTCTAGGGCTAAGTTTAGGTTTAATGTTAGGGTTAGGGCTAGGGCTAGGGTTTGGATTAGGGTTAGGGCTAGGGCTAGGACTAGGTTTAGGGTTTGTTTGGTTTAGGGTTAGGGGTAGTTTTGTGTTTAAATTTAGGGGAGTGTTACAGTTAGGGTTAGGGTTAAGGATAGGGTTCAAATTAGAGTTAGGATTAGTATTAGGGTTAGGATAGGGTTATGGTTATGATTATGGTTATGGTTAGGGCTTAGGGTTAGGGTTAGGGTTAGGTTTAGGGTTAGGGATAGGGATAGGGATAGGGATTGCGATATGGATAGAGATAGGGATAGGAATAGGATTAGAGTTAGTATTTGGTTTAGGATCAATGTTTGGATTAGGGGTTGGGTTAGGGTTAGGGTTGGGGATAGGGCTAGGGTTAGGTCCAGGGCTAAGGCTAGGGCTAGGAAAAGAATTAGGGACAGGGCTCGTTCTAGAGCTAGGGCCAGTGCTAAGGCTAGGCGTAGGGCAATGTCCATGGCCAGGACTACGGCTAGCGCTAGGGTAGGGCTAGAGCTAGGGCTAGGTCTAGGGCCAGGGTTAAGCTTAGAGTTAGGGTTAGGGTCAATGTTAAGTTTAGGGTTTAGGATTAGTGTCATAGTTAGGTTTAGGTTTAGGGTTAGGGTCAGGGTCAGGGTTAGGGTTAGGTTAGGGTTAGATTTAGGGTTAGGGTTAAGCCTAGGCCTCGGGCTAGGGCTATAGTTAGGGCTAGAGCTTGGGCTAGGACTAGGGTGGGATTAGTTTTAGGGTTAGGGTTAGTGTTAGGGTTAGAGGGTTATGTTTCGGTCTAATGTTAGGGTTAGGGTTAGGGTTAGTGTTATGGCCAGTGCTAGTTCTAGGGCTAGGGTTAGGGTAGGGTTAGTGGTAGAGTCAAAGTTATGTTTAGGGGTTAGTTTTAGTGTTATAGTTAGATTTAAGGTTAGGGTTAAAGTTAAGTTTAGGGGTTAGGGTTAATGTTATAGTTTGGTTTTGGGTTTTGGTTTGTGTTAGGGGTTATGGTTAAGGTTACGGTTAGGGTTAGGCTTAGGGTTAGGTTTAGGGTTAGGGTGAGGGTTAGGTTTAGTGCTAGGGCTACGGATAGGGCTAGAACTTGGGCCAGCGCTAGTGTTAGGACTTGGACCAGGGCCAGGGCTAGGTCTAGGACCAGGGCCAGGCCTGCGGTTAAGGCTAGGTCTAGGGCTAGGGCTATTGCTAGGGACAGGACTAGGGCTAGGGCTAGTGTCAGGTTCAGCACTAGAGTTAGAGTT
>NW_006399901.1:6959711-6961184 GCF_000299155.1 Elephantulus edwardii | reverse complement strand
TAGGATTAGTGTTAGTGTGAAGTTTAGGATCAACATTAGGGTTAGGGGTTAGGGGTTAGGTTTAGGGTTAAGGTTAGATTTAGGTCTAAAACTAGGGCTAGGGTTAGAGCTAGTGATGGGCTAGGGCTAGAGTTAGGGTTAGGGTTAGGATCAAAGTTAAGTTTAGGGCTTAGGGTTAAAGTTTAGTTTAGTGTTATGGTTCGGTTTAGGGTTAGGGTTAGGGTTTGGGTTTGGGTTTGGGTTAGGGGTTGGGGTTAGTGTTATGTTTAGTGGTTAGGGTTAAGGTTTAGTTTAGTGTTATGGTTAGGTTTAGCGTTTGGGTTTGGGTTATGGTTAAGGTTAGGTTTAGGCTTAGGGATAGGGTTAGGTTTAGGGCTCAGGCTAGGGTTAGGGCTAGGGCTAGAACTTGGACCAGGAATAGGGATAGGTCCAGTGCCAGGGCTAGGGTAGGACTAGGGCTAGGGCTTGGTTAGGGCTAATGTTAGGGTGAGGGCTAATAGTAAATTTAAGTCTAGGGCTAGGTGTCGGGTTAGTGATATGGTATGGCTAGGGCTACGGCTAGGTATAGGGTTAGGGCTAGGGTTAGGGTTTAAGTTAAGGTTAGGGTTAGAGTGTTAGGGTTTGAAGGTTAGGGCTATTGTTAGGGTTAGAGTTAGTTAGGGTTATGGTTAAGGTTATGATGTTAAGGTTAGGGTTAGAGTTAGGGTTAGGGTTAGATTTAGGGTTGATGTAGTGTTATGGTCAGTGTTAAGTTTAGAATGTTAGGGTTATTGTTGTGGTTTAGGTTACAGTTAGGTGTTAATGTTAGGTTAGGGTTAGTTAAAGTTAGGGGTCGTTTTGTTTAGGGTTAGGGGTAGGGCTTGGGCCAGGGTTAGGGCCTGGGCTAGGGCTAACTTAGGGCCTGGGTTAGGTCCAGCGCAAGGGCCAGGACTCAGGCCAGGGCCAGGGCCTGTGTTAAGGACGTTTCAAGGGCTAGATCTATGGCAGGACTAAGGCAAGGGCTAGGGCTAGGGCTAGGGCTAGGGCCAGGGCTAGGGCTTGAGTAGGGCTAGGGTTAAAGTTAGGTTTACGATTAGGGTTAGGGTTAGGGTTAGGGCTAGAGTTAGCGTTATTGTGAGAGGTTTAGTGTTAGGGTTAAAGATAGGGTTAGGGTTAGATTTAGGGTTAGGGCTAGGTTTAGTTTTAGGGCTAGGGTTAGGATTAGAGTTACAGTTACCGCTAGAGGACTCATGTTAGAGAGTTAGGGTTAGGGTTAGGCTTAGATTTATGGATTGGGTTAGAGTTAGGCTTAGTGTTAGAGTCACGGTTATGGTTAGAGGTTTAGGGTTAGGGTTTGAGTTAGGGTTAGTGTTAGTGTTAGGTTTAGGGCCAAAGTTAGGGTTAGGCTTAGGCTTAGGGTTAAGGTTATGTTCTGGGTTAGGGTTAGAGTTAGGGTTTTTGTTAGGGTTAGGGATTAGGATTAGGTTTAGTGTT
>NW_006399901.1:6945729-6959545 GCF_000299155.1 Elephantulus edwardii | reverse complement strand
TAGGGTTAGGGCTTGGGTTATGGTGAGGGTTTTGTTTAGGGTTAGGGTTAGCATTAGACCTAGGGCTAAAGCTAGAGCTAGGACTAGTGTCAGGTCTAGAGCTAGTGCCAGGGCCATGTCTAGAGTTAGGGCTAGGTCTAGTCTAGGGCCAGGGCTAGGGTTAGTTTATGGCTAGGGCTATGGCCAGGGCTAGAGCTAGTGCTAGGACTAGGCCAGGGCTAGGGCTCGGCCTCGGGCTAGTGCCAGGGCTAGGACTAGAACTACAGCTAGCCCTAGAGTAATGGCCAGGACAAGGGCTAAGGCTACTGCTAGTGCTAGGGTTATTTTTAGGTTTATTATTAGGTTCAGGGTTAGGGTCAAAGTTAAAGTTAAGGGTTAGGTTTAGGGTTTGGGTTAGTGTTAGTGTTATGGTTAGTGTTGGGATTAGGGTTTGGGCTGGGGTAGGACTAGGCACAGGGCTAGGGTTTGGGCTAGGGTTAGGGCTAAGGGTAGGGCTAGGGCTAGGGTTAGGTTTAGGGTTAGAGGGTTAGTGTTAATGTTAGGATTAAGGTTAGGTTTAGCAATAGGTTTTGGGTTAGGGTAGGGTTATGGTCAGGGTTAATTTTAGAATGTTAGGGTTAGCTATTAGGGTTAGTGTTAGAGTTAGGGTTAGGGTTAGGGTTAGGGTTAGGTTTATGTTTAGGATTAGGGCAAGGGCTAAGGCTAGGTTTACAATTAGGTTCAGGGCTAGGGCTAGGGCTAGGGTTAGGTTTAGGGCTAGGTCTATGGTTAGGGTTAGGGTTAGGCCTAGGACTACATTTATGGTTAGAGGTTTAGAGTTTGAGGGTTAGGGTTAGGTTTAGTGTTAGGGTTTGGGTAAAGGTTAGTGGGTAGGGTTAGTGGGTTATGCTTAGTGTTAGGGTTAGAGTTATGGTTAGTGCTTGGATTAGGATGGGTTTTTTGTCAGTGTTTGGGTTAGAATGATAGGGTTAGGTTTACGGTTTGGGTTAGGGGTAGGTATTAGGTTTAGTGTTAGTATTAGTGTTAAGGTTAGAGTTAGAGTTAAGGTTTGTGTTATTATTAAGTTTAGGGTCAAAATTAGGATTAGGTTGTACAGTTAGGTATAAGGTTAAGGTTAGGGTTAGGGTTAAAGTTAGTGTTAGGCTAGGGCTAGGGTGAGGACCAGGGCCAGGGGTAGGGCTAGGGCTAGGGCCAAGGCAAGGGCTAGGGCTAGGAGTAGGGTTATGGTTATGGCCAGGGCTAGGGTTAGAGTTAGGCCTTGGTTTAGGGTTAGGTATTGGGTTAGTGTTAGGGTTACGGTTTGGGTTTGGGTTAGGGTTATGTTTAGCTTTAGGGTTTGCATTTGGGTTAGGCTTAGGCTTAGGAGTTCAGGTTACGGTTAGGGTTAGGTCAGGGTTAGGGTTACGGTTAAGGTTAGGGTTAGGGGTTAGGGTTACAGGTAGGAATATAGTTAAGGATAGAGGATTAGATTTGTAGGGTTAGAGTTAGGGATAAGGTTAGGTTTGAGTTTGGGTTAAGTTTATGGTTAGAATGTTAAGGTTAGGGGTAGGGTTAGGGTTAGGGTTTAGGGTTACGTTTAGGTTTAGGTTAGGGTTAGAATTAGGATTATGGTTAGGTTTAGGGTTACAGTTAGGGTTTGCGTTACTGTTAGGCATTAGGGTTAGGTGTAGGGTTATTGTTAGGGTTAGCATTACAGTTAGAGTTAGGGTTAGTATTAGTGCTAGGTTTAGGGTCAACGTTAGAGTTTGGGCTTAGTGTTAGCGTTAGGGTTAGGGTTAGGGTCAAAGTTAGGTTTAGCGGTTATGGTTATAGTTTGGGTTGTGGTTCTTTTTAGGGTTAGGGTTTTGGTTAGGGCTAATTTTAGGGTTAGGATTAGGGTTTGGGTTAGGGCTAGGGCTAGGGCTAAGACCAGGGCCAGGCTCAGGCTAGGGCTAGAGCTAAGGTTAGGGCTAGAGTTAAGGTTAGGAGTAGGGTTAGGGTTAGGTCTAGGGTTTGGGTTAGGGTTAGGGTTAGAGATAGGGTTAGTGGTAAGGGTTACGTTTAGGCTTTTGTTAGGGTTAGGATTATTTTAAGGTTAGAGTAAGGATTAGATTTGGTTTGTGGTTAGGCATTAGGGTTAGGGATAGATTTATGGTTGGAGTTAGGGTTAGCGTATGGTTAGAGTTAGGGTTAGTTTTAGTGTTAAGTTTAGTATCAAATTTAGAGTTGGGGGTTAGGGCTAGGCTTAAGATTAGGGTAGAGTTAGCGTTAATGTTAATGTTAGGTTTAAGGAGACTAGAGCGAGGGCTACATGGTGGAGGGGACCTGGGGGAGGGTTTGTAAAACAATGAGAGAATCTTTTCTGTTACTTTTCCATAATTTTTGGACTCATGTACTTATAACTTGTTAGTCAAATTTGTGTCTTCTAGGTTGCAACACCCCCATGATACATCTTGAAGGATATGTACATGTACGGCCAAGCACAATCAATAAGAGTGCATCTGAATTCCAAAATCAATCTCCATAATAGTCTATGTGTTTCCTACTGCCAAAGGGGCCCTTTAGAGTAGTGAGAGAAGATCTTCACCCTGAAACCCACAGCGTCCCTTTTCAGCAGGAAGTAGCTAAGAGAATATGCCATCCCCTTTTCCTTATGACTCAGGGTGAAGTCTCTCTCAGGGAGGAGTGATAGGGAATGGCAAAGGACACACTGACAAGGAAGATTAATCAGAACTGGCTTTGACAAGCACTGTGGCAATTGGACCAGAACAAACTGGGAGGAGGGTAGAGAGAATAGTGCAACAATGAATGAATGGAAACCCAAAATCTCTGTAAATGTTTATGAAAATTAATAAAATATAGAAAAAAATGTTAGGTTTAGGCTCAAAGTTAGGGTTAAGGGTTATGGTTATGGTTATGGTTATGGTTTGGGTTAGGATTAGGATGGTGTTGGCTCTTGTTTTTGTGTATATACTTTTTACGTGTTGAGGAAATTGCTCTCTATTCCTATTTTGTTGAGTATTGTAATCAGAAAAGGGGGTTGGATTTTGTCAAAAGCCTTTTCTGCATCAATTGATAGGATCAATTCTTTGCTGTATTAATGTGATGAATTACACTTATTGTTTTTCTCATGCTGCATACCTTTTATGAATCCCACTTTGTCATGGTGAATTATTTTTTTAAAATGTACTATTGGATTATATTGGCCAGGATTTATTTTATTGAGGATTTTTCCATCTGTGTTCATGGGAGATAGCAGCCTATATTGTTCTATTTTGGTGGTGTCTTTACCTGACTTAGGTATCAAGGATATGTTTGCTTCATAGAATGAGTCTGGGAGAATTCCATCTTTTTCTATTTTCTGAAATGCTTTCTGTAGAATTTGTGATAATTCTATTATGAATGTTTTATAAAATCCATTAGTAAAACCATCTGGTCCAGGGCTTTTGCTTTGTTGGAAGTTGTTTTATTATCTGTTCAGTTTCTTCCTTTGTAATGAGTTTGCTCAGGTATTCTATTTTTTTCCTGTGTCAATTTGGGTGGGTTGTGAGTTTCTAAGTATTTTTCCATTTCCTCTAGATTTTCATATTTTTTTTGTCTTATTATATTCATATATTCATAATATTCCATTGTTGACCTTTTTATTTTAGTTGGTTCTATTGTGACATTGCCCCTTTCATCTCTTAATCAGATAATTTGTATCTTTTTGGTTTGTCGATTTTATTGACCTTTTCAAAGAACCAACTCCTGGTTTTGTTGATGGTTTCAATTGTTTTTCTGCTTCCTATTTCATTTATTTCTGTCCTACTTTTTATAATTTCATTTTTTATAGGTTACCAAGTTGTCTTGCTGGGGTTTTTTTCAACTTGTTGGAGATGTTGGGTTAAAGAATCAATTATCATTTTTTTCTTCCCTTTTGATGTGGTTGCTTATTGCTATAAATTGGTCTCTAATGACTGCTTTGGCTATTTGGTAAATTGTGTTTTGTCATTTGTTTCAAGATTTTTTTTTATTTCACTGTTAATTTCTCCTGTTACCCACTCATGTTCAAGAAGGGTATTGTTCAGCTTCCAAACGTATGGGGTTATTTTTCTCCTTTATCCTCTTATTAATTTCCAATTTTGTAGCATTGTGATCTGAGAAGATGCTTTTATTATTTCTATGTGCATTTTTAAATTTGTTGATGCTAAAAAAATTTATTGATGCTTGCTTTGTGACCTTAAAAATGTGACCTATTCTGAAGAATGTTCCATGAACACTGGAGAAAACCGTATACTGCCCTTCTTTGGGGTTCATTAGTATTAGTATTTCAGTTCTATTAACATTTCCTTTGTATATTTTGCAGCTCTATTATTTGGTGCATAGATATGGCTATGTCCTCTTTTTCTATTGACACGTTAAACATTATATAGTGACCTTCCTTGTCCTTTGTGATGGTTTTTACACTGAAATATATTTTATCAGAGATTAATATTGCTCCTGCTTTTTTCTGGTTGCCATTTGTCTAGTATATTTTTTCCCATCCTTTTATTTTTAGTCCTCTTTATCTTTACTTTTCAGTTATGTCTCTTGTAGAGAGCATATTGATAGTTTGGGGTTTTTTAATCCAATATGCTACTAATTTTTCTCTTTTTTGGCTCATTTATCTTTGTTTTGTTTGTTGTTGTTGTGTACCATCGAATCAGATCCAATTGGCACAAGAGGAGATTGCCCCTCGTTCTCCAGTGGAGCATCTGCTGGATTTGAACTATGTGCCTTCGGTATTGCAGCACAGCTTCTTGTCACTAGACCACCAGAGCTCCCTTTTACTTTTACATTTAAACCGTTCACATTCAGTGTAATTATTGAGAGGCAGAGTTTTATTGCTGTCATTTTGTTGAGTTCTTTTTGGTGTTGTTGCTGATTATTGTGATCCATCCTGTTTTCTGTGGCATCTCTGTAAAAAAAGGCTTTTCTTAGTATTTTCTGCAACACTGGTCTTGTTTTCACAAACTACATTAGGTTCTGCTTTTCTGCTGATATCTTGATTTCCCCGTCATATTTTATGGACAGTTTTACTGGGTACAGTATTCCTGGTTGACAGTTAGTTGTATACTTTGAGTGTTTGATGTATGTCACTCTACTGTCTTCTTGCTTACATGGTTTTTGATGAGAAATCTTCACTTAATCTTATTTGCTGCCCTTATTGATTACTCTTCATTTCTCCCTAACTGCTATCAGAATTCTCTCCTTTTGTTCTGGCAAATTTTTCTATGATATGCTTTGGTGTTTTCATTTTGGGTTCTGTTCTATATGGAGTTCGCTCAGCTTTTAGTATATAAATTTCCTCATTTTTCATTACAAAACAGAAGTTTTCTTCTAGTAATTCTTCCACAACTTTCTTGGTGCCTTCCCCCCACCCCCACCCCACACCCCACTTCTTCCTGTTCTGGAATTCAAATTATGCTCATGTTATTCCTCTTTATAGTGTCCCACATTATTCCTAGGTTTTCTTTTTCTGTCCTTTTTTGATTATGCTTTTTATTATAGCAGATCAGTACTGAGAAGTCTCCTTCTGTTTAGCTGCTTCTGTGTTCCAACTCTTCAACTCTGCTCATATATTTCTCTAACATGTTGACAGCATCTGAAACATTGGTCCTCAGATTCTGAATTGTTGTTTCTTGTTCTTCCAGAGTCTCTAATGGCTCACTTGTTTTATCTCCATTGTTTTGGATTTTTTTTTTAGTTCATCTTGGTTTTTGCTTGCAGAATCCTGTAGTTCTTCAAGTTTGTCTTTCATCCATTTAATATATTCAATCACTATTGTTTTGAAATCTATATCAGAAAGTTCCATCAGACTTTCTGGCTTCAGGAAATCAATTGGTTCTGAGTTTTGATCACTTTTTTAGGTGACTTCTTGCTTTGATTTTGTGTAGGGTGTGGGGTAGTTTGATTCTTTCTTGCCATTACTGTTCCTATAGCAATGCTGTTACATGACTTTTTCATGCCTGGACTTTAGCAGGTCTGATATCCTTGGTTCAGAAACTGACTGTTCCAGAGAAGGGAAGGACAGCTCACCCTTTCTGAATTTCTTTCTCATCTTTGACTCAAGGGTATATTTGTTTCATTTTTGGAGGAAGATAGCCTGTGAATTAACAGCCTTCTCAGCCAGGCAACTGCCATAACTAGGCTGTGTCCAAAGGGTCATAGTTCAAGTACAGGTTCTAAGATGAGCCAGGGTTACCAAGCTGGATTTCAGGAAGGAAATGGCTTCACCTGTGGTTTTGGTGCTCCTGCCACTGAGGGGACAGCATAAAGCCCATTTTTATGAACCCCCATTAATACCAGAAGCAGAAGCAGGCCATAAAAATTTTTAGCTTAAGGCAAACACAAATGCCCTGGGTAAAGTCTTATCTGTCCTTGCAAAGTAAAGAATTAACTAGTGTCCATGTGACACAAAAGGAGTAAAGGCGGCCAAAGTAGCCAGCCTGTCAAAAGCCAACCCGCATCACTAATCCCCCAATCCACCAACCACGATCTCAATCTCCCTGCTCCGACAGTGGCACCCAGGAAAGCCATAAAAGCAATTGTGGGTGGGGGTGGATTCGGGGCTTTCCCCCTCACCACCTTCCTACTGAGAGAGAAAGTCTCCACATGTGGATACATTTTGGAATAAAGTGCTTATTTGTATTGACAAACATGTGGATTAATTCTTTTGAGGGGCATTTTGTGGGCAGAACACCACAGGACAGCAGGTTGGCAGCAGGCCGGTCTGGTCTAATGCACCAGCATTGTCATGGTGGCTTGGTCCATGCAACAGCTTGGTCCATGACAAGAATAGAATTTTCTATTGCACAAAAGACTGTTCCCTTCATGGTGGTTTTTTTTTGGTTGGAACAGAATCAAAGCCTGCATTAAAGGAAGAGAAATTTGAATATCAGAAAAGGAAGAGTATACTAACTGAGAAAATAATAAATAACATAGTCCAAGGCTAACTAAGACCTAAAATGCACTCTTTTATAGGATGAGATTCCATTTAAGAATTAAAATTGGAGTAGACTTGAAGCTGGCAACATAGATATGAATATGGCAACATGAACTGATGGAGAAAATACACGTCTTTCACAGAGACTGCTTATCTCTTGGATTATGAAATAAACACAACAATCCTCACTCATTGAGTTGTAATAGACTCAGTGCTGACTATTGTTTTTCAGAATGTGTACATCATCACATGGCAGAAGATAAACCATAATTCTCCAGTGGAGTTGTAGATGGATTCAAACAGTCTTTCCTTTAGAGTGTCAGCATAACATCTTATACTCTAGGCTACTAGAGTTCCCTCATGGTCTCTTAGACAGGTGTTTTAGAAAACAAAAGCTCCACAGAACACAAATACAATAGGCACAAGGTCCTTTATACATGGATAATTTAGTTGCAAAAATGAATGCAAACACAGAATACCCTACCAAGGAAGTAACATGGGCTCAGGGTCCTCCTGGGAAATCTAGCGAAAGAATTGCAGGTGCATAAGCCCCCACATTCCCCAGTAGTGCAGGGCCTGGGTTATATAAACATCATTTACTCAACATATATGCTGGGAACTTTTAGACACATCTCTTATGTTAACCTTCACAACAATAAGCAAAGCTTGTATCACTGCACCAAGTTACCTGTGAGGTGAATGGCCTGAGGTCATCGAGGTCAATTGCTCTTAGAAGTCCATTGTTTACAAGCGATCTTGGCTTTCAGAGCATAGCATCACACCAAGGACTGATGATGGAGGGTTATACAAGGGCCTATATAATCTACTGAAGGGCCAGCCATGTCCTCCTACACCACATGTCCATCAGCTTCCTGACGTCTTTGTCATTAATGGAAGTACTTAAGAAAAATTGATTCCAAATATTCTTCTCCCCAGGGGAGAGAAGTGGTATCACATGTGCACTGGGCTCTGGTATGTTATTGCTATTTTATACTATAGAATTGGAACTGGCCCATAGCTGGCCCTCTGGAAAGTTTTCAGAGGCAGTTAATCACAAGGGAGGAGACTGCCCATCTTTCTCCCGCAGAGCAGCTGATGATCTCGAACTGCGGGTCTTTGGGATTGCAGCACAGCTTCTTGTCACTAGGCCACCAGAGCTCCCATTCCTGATATAAGTCATGGAAAAAGACAGGTGCCCAAGGTGCCAAAGTGTGTAGTGGAATTTATTAGGGCAGCAAAAGAAATGGACACGGGGAAGATGAGGCAGCAAGGAAGAGATGGGGAGATAGAGCTGTGGGTCTTCACCATGGAAAATCATTAACTTGACATGCAATGGCATTTAAATATTCATATAAGGAAATTAATCATTTGGAACTGGTTAGTTTAGTGATATTTCATACGTTCAGAGGTTTCTGCAGCCATCTCTCCTGGACTCTAAAACTCTCATGCCAAAAGTAACCTGTACCTCCATCAGCAGTCACTCTATGTCCCTCCAACTAAATATCCCTCCAAATAGTTGTAGGGAATTAAGCATCTACTTTGTCTCTATAGATTTTTATATTTTGAACATTTCCTATAAGTGGAATATATTACTTTCATGTCTACCTTCTTTCTCTTAGCATTCTTTTGAAGTTTCATGTCATAAGCACACATGGAATACATATTCTATACAAGCATATTGGAAGGAATACAAGGAGTCACTCACCCAATAAAGAATGGACCTACATATAAATATTTCCGTAAATATCATATGACCAAGAGTCAATGTAATAAAGGAAGACGTTTGAGCAGTACTGAAGGCATTGGCAAAAAATAAAATTCCAGGAATTGATGGGATGAGATTGAAGTATTTCAACTGTGGTGCCATACTGGAAGACAGGATGGCACTTCGTCCAAAAATTGGGAATGGAAATACTATTTGACCCAGCAATTGCACTACAGAGAATATACCCTAAAGAAACCAGAACTGCCATCCAAACAGATATATGTACACTCATGTTTGTTGCTGCATTGTCCACAATGGCAATGAGATGGAAGCAACCCAAGTGTCCATCAACAAATTCATGGATAGAGAAGCTGTGGTATATTCACATAATGAAATAATATGCAGCACTGCAAACAAGGAACTCGTGAAATATTATACAAAATCAGTGACCCTGGAGGAGATTATGCTGAGTGAAATATCTCAGTCACAAAAGGACAAATACTGCATAATGCCACTGTTATAAAACAGGACATGTGGGTTTGGGAAAACTAAGAAAAGAGGGGATAAACAATGAACACTGTGTTGAAACAGATGAGGGAAAGAACTGTCTAAAGAAATATATGATTAGGTATTGTTTGCATGACAGCAGTCCAGAATAAGAGCTGCATAGCAAAGTGGACTAGGGGGCAGGAGGGAGGGAGGAAATTGTACAACAAGGAAAGAATCTTTTCAAAGAGAAAAGCTAATGTGGAGGGGTAAGGAGGAAAAATGTGCAACAATGAATGAATGGAAATCCAAGTTTTCTGTAAACTTTCACTAAAATGTCAATGAAAAAAATTTTTTTTAAAAAATTTCAGTTAACACGTGCTGCCCTAGTCATATTGGCTAATCTATTCCAGAAAATTTGAAGGACACCTGCCTGGTCAACTGACAGAAAGAAATCCACATTTATTCCCATTCGCAAGAAACTGATCCAGCTGAATGTGGACATTATCGACCAATAAAACGAATATCACATGCAAGAAAAATATTGCTAGAGGTCATCCCAAAATGGCTAGAATAGGGCACTGACAGACTGGCAGAAACTGCCATAAGTTCATGAAAGGTTTAGAAGAAGCTGTAGCACCAGGGATATATCATTGCCACTGTCAGATTCTTGCTGAAAGTAGAGGCTACCAGAAAAAA
Source organism: Elephantulus edwardii (assembly GCF_000299155.1). Lineage (NCBI taxonomy): Eukaryota > Metazoa > Chordata > Mammalia > Macroscelidea > Macroscelididae > Elephantulus > Elephantulus edwardii. Next base: position 6,949,712 of record NW_006399901.1, on the reverse strand, counting down.
TTAAATATTTGTGTTTTATTATGCAAAGGCATTTGACTGTGTGGATCATGACAAATTATAGCTAACACTCAGAAGAATGGTAATCCCAGAACACTTAATTGCACTTATGCAAAACCTAGATCTAGACTAATACATTTTTGTCCACACAGAGCAAGGGAACATGCATGGTTTAAAATTAAGAAAGATGTGCATCTTTCACAATCCTTCATTCATAATTCAATTTGTATGCGGAGCAAATCATGAAAGAAGCTGTTCTATTTTAAAAGAGTGTCGTAGCAGGATCAGTGGAAGACACATCAACAACCTGCATTATGCACATGACGAAACTTCACTTGTTGGAAAGGGAGGAGGACTTGAAGTGTTTCCTGCACAAGATTGAAGACTACAGCCTTCAATGTGGATTACATCTCAACATCAAGGGAAAAAAATCTCACCACTGGGCTGATAAGCAACATCATGATAGCTGGTTAAAGAGTGATATTGTCAACTATTTCATCTTACTTGGGTCCACAATCAGCACTCTTGGTACCAGAAGTCAGGAAATGTATTGCATTGGGAAACGCTGTAGTCAGAGATCTTTTCAAATTACTGAGAAAAAACGCTATCTGTTTGAAAACTAAGTGCACCTGTATTTCTGATAGCCTGCTATGCATTGATAGCTGGACAATTAATAAAGATGACAGAAGAAGAATCAATGCCTTTGAGCTGTAGTGTTGAAGAAGAGTGGACTGTCAAAAAAGTGATAGTGCTCAGTGGAGGCATGAGCACAAAGCCCTGCCTCACATACTGATTGTGAGACATACTGTGGAAGAGGCTGCTCCTTGGGAAAGAATGTCATGCTTGGAAAGGTGGAGGATAGGCAAAATAGGGGAACACCTTTAATGAGATGAATTGACACAGTGACTGTCGTAATGGGTTCAAGTTCATCAGAAATTATGTAGATGGCACAGTTTAGAACAGGGTTTAAGCTATTGTTCATAGACTCGCTATGAGGTGGACTTGATGGAATCTAACAACCACAGTAGACTTGTTTTGTTAACAAATACAGCAACAAGTAGACTTGTTTTGAGAAAGGGCCATTCCTTGGAAAAAAGCATAAAACTTGGAAAGGTGAAGGATCAGAGAAAGAGAGGAAGACCTTCAACAAGATGGATTGGCATAATGATTGATTTTAACAATGGGTTCAAGTATAACAGAGATCTTAAGAATGTTACAAGATTCAGATCTGTTGTGCATGGAATTGCTATGAGTTGTAGTTGACTTGATGATGGCACCTAACAATAACTCAACAGCTGAAATGCTGAAATCCACCTGCCATTTTTTAAGAGAAAGATGAGCAATCTTCTGTAAAAATTGGCAGTCTCGGAAACCTGAGGCAGTGGGTTCCATATAAGAGGGAGAAAAGAGAGGCTTGCTCACAGATTGTCATTCATGTGAATCAGGGGGACTGGCAGAGACCAGTGAAGGCACAGTGACTGGGTGGAGCTCACTTGCCACAGAGACGCTGTCAGAGGCTGGCTGTCCCACTCCACTAGTGGTAGTCCACACTTAGGTACCCAAGTGCTCCTGGAAAAGCACCAAGAGTATCAGCCTTTCCCAAATCCTGCAGAGCACCCTTTTGAATGTCAAATCGACTGCAATGTTGTATGGCATTAGGCAGGGCAGGAACACTGAACAGTTGAACTTACTCCTGGTGGTGCCCAGGGAATCTGATGTGTGTTATTAGCTACACATTGGGATTGTTGTCTGTGTAGAAGAGGAGCAAAGCTAACAGGTAAGAACTATGTAATAAAACTGTGTACGAATTGTCTGAAAAAAACCAATTTGGTCTGTAAACTTTCACTCAATGCTAACAAAAGTTACAAATAATGATGAATTGGTAACTATGGTAAATGGTAAATATTCCATGTCTCCCTCAGGTGGAAAAACACTAGGGTTTTACTCTCCACCATGTCCCTGAGGTCCTCAGTAAGAATGCACTCCACTTATCCACTTGTTCATGAACACAGCCTTCATTGTCCCTTATTTTACTTGCCTCTTTTCCAGCTTTCTGCTTCTCTTCAAATTTTACCTAACACGTTGCCTTTGGATGGTCTCCTTAGTATAAGCTTCAAGATAAACAGAATTTAAGAGACTGGCAGTCTCTTATGCAGTGCCTGTCTTCGTGAAGTTGATAATTTAACTAGGGAGACAACAGACACATTAGTGTAAATAGTTCCGTGATAGAATTATCTCATTCCTAGCTAGAGACTGAGGTTTGAGCCAAGCCAATTCACTTCCTGTGCAGCCACCACCACATGTGTTGTTTTGATTCCGAACACATTTCCAGGCTAAGATGGGCTTGGGAAGAAAGGTCTGGTGATCTATTTTTGCAAACTAACCTATGAAAATTGTATGGAGTGATAGTGGGGATGCCCAGGACTGAGCAGTATTTTATTTCATTGTGCATGGGGATTGACTTAATGACAGCTGAAAGTATCAGTGACAGCTGATCCATTGCTTTAATATTTAATAGCTTAGAAGACATACAGCTCACCACAACAAGATAAAGGTAAATAATCAATTGAAAAATGGCCACAGGATATGAACAGACACTTCACCAAAGAAGACATTTAGATGGTCAACATGCACATGAAGAACTGTTCAAAATCCCTAGCTCTAAGAGAGACGCAAATTAAAACAACTATGAAATATCATCTCACTCCAGTCAGAATACCAAAATTTAACAGAACAGCAAGCAACAAACGCTGGCGAGGTTGTGGAGAAACCAGAACCCTTACTCATTGTTGGTGGGAGTGTAAAATGGTGCAACCACTGAGAAAGGCAATATGGCGCTTTCTCAAAAAGTTGCAAATAGAGATACCATTTGACCCAGCAATTCCACTACTGGGAATATACCCCAAAGAGACCATAACTGACATCCAAGCAGATATATGCACACCCATGTTTATTGAGGCTTTGTTCGCAATAGCAAGGAGGTGGAAACAACCTAAGTGCCCATGAACAAATGAATGGATAGAGAAGCTGTGGTATATTCACACAATGCAATACTACGTTGCATTGAAAAATAAGGAACTCATGCAATAATATTCAAAATGGGTGACACTGGAGGACATTATGCTGAATGAAGTATCTAAGTCACATAAGGTCAAATAATGAATGATGCCACTGTTGTAAAACAGGACTGACATCGGGGTTGGGGAGAGACTGAGAAAGATGGGTTCAATAATGTCTACTGCACTGAAACATATGAGGGAGAAAACTGTTTAAAAGGGATATATGATTAGGTATTTTTGTCATGACAGGAGTGTAGAGTGAAGGCTGCATAGTGGAGTGGACCTGGGGGGGAGGGTTTGTAAAACAATGAAAGAATTTTTCTTTTACTTTTCCAAGAGGGTAGTGCATAAGGGGGGATGGTTGGGAGGGGAGAAAAGTGCAACAGTGAATGAATGGAAACCCAAAGTCTCTGTAAATTTTCATTGAAATTAATAATAAATTTTTTAATAAAAGAAGACATACAGCTGCAGGTTAGTGGAAAACACTATCCCACTTTTCTGTCCATTATGCCTTGTTATATGAAAAGACCCACATATAACTGTGTAAATCTGAAGAACAGCACAAGAGATTCCTGGTGATATTGTATCTTCTAATGGGCAAACTCCCCCATGTCATTAACCGCCTTTGCAAACCCACCGGAGTTTCAGCTATGGATCAATTCCAACTCCACATTACACAACAATGACAATGTTACACAGGAGTTCCAAAGGCATAGTACATTGCTTTTTGTGCTACTAACTGCAAAATCAGTGGTTCAAGTTCACCAGCTGCTTGCTCCTAATGAAGAACACAACCTTAGAAACCCAATGGAGGGTCACCACAAAGAATTGACTTCGTGGTACTGGATTATTAAAATCTACACAACTTACTTAGCACGTCCATGGCAGCATCTGTCAGCTGAAATATGTCAATTGGTATACCATCTA
>NW_006399901.1:6943051-6944659 GCF_000299155.1 Elephantulus edwardii | reverse complement strand
AACAGCACATCAGCAGAGAACTGCCAGAAGTCCATGCTGGGTTTAGAAGAGGTCGTGGTACTAGAGATATTGTAGCTAAGGTCAGATGGATCTTGGCTAAAAGCAGGGAATACCAGAGGAATGTCTGTGTTTCATTGATTATGCAAAGGCATTTGACTGTGTGGATCATAACAAATTGTGGCTGACTCTGAAAAGAATGGGAATCCCAGAACACTTGATCGTGCTAATGCAAAACTTATACTTGGACCAGGAGGCAGTCGTCAGAAAGGAGCAAGGATTGAAATGAAAAATAAACAACCTAAATTTAAAATAAAAAAAAGAAAGGAGCAAGGAAACACTGCATAGTTCAAAAGTGGGAAGGGTGTACACCAGGGATGTGTCCTGTCTCCATACCTTTTCAACCTGTATGCAGAACAGATTATCCGGGAGGCTGGGTTCTATGAGGAGAAGTGTGCCATCAGGATTGGTGAAAGATCTATCAACAACCTGTGTTATGCAGATGACACAACCTTGCTTGCTGAAACTGAGTAGGACCTGAAGCACTTGCTGCAGAGAGTCAAGGACTGCAGCCTTCAATATGGATTGAGGCTCAATGTCACTGGACCAACTGGCAGCATCAGGATGGATGATGAAGAGATTGAGATTGTTCACAACTTTAGTTTGCTTGGCTCCACAGTCAACACTCTTGGGAACAGTAGCCAGGAAATTAAAAGACATATTACCATGGAAAAGTCTGCTGTTAGGGACCGTTCCAAAGTTCTGAAGAGCAATGGTGTCTCTCTAAAGACTAGGGCACGTCTGATACAGGCCATGGTCTTTGCAATCACTTGTTACACATCAGAGAGTTGGACAATGACTAAGGAGTATAGAAGGAGAATAGATGTCTTTGAGCCGTGGTGCTGGAGAAGAGTATTGAGGGTACCATGGACTGCTAAGAAAACAAACAGATTCTTCCTGGAAAGGGTTGCACCGGGCTGCTCCATGGAGGCAAGGATTCATAGGCTTTGTCTAACATACTTTGGACATATTTGTAAGGAGGGACAGGTCCTTGGAGAAGGGTATCATGCTTGGGAGGGTGGAGGGACAGCACAGGAGAGGAAGGCCCTCTATGAGGTGGATTGAATCAGTGAGTGGGGTAATCGGAATGGGTCTGTCGGAGACAGTGTGATTGGCACAGGACAGAACAGAGCTTAGGGCTGTTGTACATAGGGTCACTATGAGTCGCAAACAACTTGACAGCACATAACAACAACAACAACACAACTTAAGTTTTAAAAAAATTTAAATAAAAAATGTTTTTTCTAAAAATTTCACTAAAATTCTTTCCATTCTAGAAAATACCTTGTTTCAACAACAACAATGGCAAAGCCAAAACTGAAAATTATTTCATTTCTTTGAGTTATTTTTTTTTAAAAGAAGAAAATGGCAGGTTTGGACTTGAAATACATCCATTTCAGATAGAGTGAGTAAAAAAGGAACTATGGAAGTTGTTCATGTCTGAGATATAATTTAATGAGGCTGTAAGCTGCATGAAGCAGATTCCAAGCTTTTCTCCTGAGAAACCTCTGTGTAGGATAATCTTCATTCTTTGTGTGTGTGTGTGTGTGT
>NW_006399901.1:6941195-6942396 GCF_000299155.1 Elephantulus edwardii | reverse complement strand
GATGTCGGTTATGGTCTCTTTGGGGTATATTCCAGTAGAAGAATGTGTTTTATGTTTCATTGACTATGCAAAGATTGACTGACAGATCAAAAGAAACTGTGGCTAACACCAAGAACAATAGAAATGCCAGAAAACCTGATCATGCTTATGCGAAACCTATACTTGGACCAGGAAGCAATCCTCAGAACAAAGCAAGGAAATACTGAATGATTCAAAATCAGGAAAGGAATGCATCCGTCTTCGCACTCTGTTCTATAGAGTTGCGATTGGTTGTAATTGAGACAATGGCAGTAGGTTGCCCTAATTTGGGTGTTGTGGGCCAGGGACTCTACTAGGTTATGTACCATTTCCTAACCATTTTTGTGTATTTCTTCTCTCACTCCTTTTAAAAACCACTTTGTTGTGGTTAAAGTATATGCCAAAATAAAATAATGTGCTAATTCAACATTTTTACATGTTTGATTCAGTGCTCATCAAGTCATTCAAGAGTCATCACTATCCATTCTCATTTACTTCATCACCACTAACAGAAACTTAGTGTCCTCTAAGAGTTCCCCTCCCTCCTCCCTGCCACCCTGATAATCACTAGTAAACCTATATGCATAAACTCTATACATAACTGTGTTTCATACATTGTCAATGTTGTTAGATGCCATTAAGTTGACTACACCTCATAATAACAGATCTGAATCCTGCCCTGTCCTCTGCCATCCTGATCATAAATGGGATCAAACAATATTTTTCCTTTTATAGCTGGTTTATTTCATTTAACATAATGTTTTCAAGGCTCGCCAATGGTGTAAGCAGAGCTTCATTTCTATTTATGTCTGAGCAATATTCATAGGTCGATAGATACCCAATACTATCTAGTCAATTCTGACTCATAGGGACCCTGAAAGACATAACAGAACTGCCAATAGGGTCAGCAAGGCTATATGCTGTTGTTGTTATGTGACTTCAAGTCGCCTGCGACTCATAGCGACCCTATGTACAACAGCCCTAGACACTGCTCTATCCTGTGTCAACCTTACTATCTCCGACATACACACCCTAATTACCCCAGTCACCGAATCAATCCACCTCATAGAGGGTCTTCCTCTCCTGCACTGTCCCTCCACCCTCCCAAGAACGACGTCCTTTTCCAAAGGGTTGGTCCCCCCTTGCAACATGTCCAAAGTATGTCAGATGAAGCTTCAGAATT
>NW_006399901.1:6938101-6940405 GCF_000299155.1 Elephantulus edwardii | reverse complement strand
GATCCACACAGTCAAATGCCTTTGTATAATCAATGAAACACAGATAGACATTCCTCTGGTACTCCCTGCTTTCAGCCAAGATCCATCTAACATTAGCTACAATAAATATCCCTAGTAGCACGACCCCTTCTAAACCCAGCCTACATTTCTGGCAGTTCTCTGTTGATGTGCTATTCCAGTCATTTTTGGATAATCTTCAGCAGAATCTTGCTTGCATGTGATATCAATGGTATTGGTCAATAATTTCTACACTCTGTTGGGTCACCCTTCTTTGGAATGAGAACAGTCTACTGGTCAAGTGGTTGTCCTCTGACTTTAGGACAGAATTTTAAAGGTAAGCTGTTTATCAGTTACAAAGTGCTAAATGACTTGAAGATCAGCTCAGTTTTTCTTCTCTTCTATGTCCCACTCAACATCTGGCATCAACTTTTTATTTTTCATTTTAAATTTTATTGAGTAAAGTGTTTGGAAATAAATACTTGTCATTTTAACCATATTTAAATGTGTTATTTGACAGCATTAATTATCATCACCATGATTGGTTTGCAAAGTTTTATATCATTCCAAGTAGAAACCCAGTGTTCTTTCACAACAATCCATTTCTGTCCTCTCCTAGCCTCTGGTAACCACTAATATGCATTTTTCTCTCTGCATTTGCTCATCCAGATCATTTGTGTACATGAAATTGTATATTATCTGTGCCCGACTTACTCTAATCAGTATTATGTTTTCAAGATTCACCCAAGTTGTGGTATGTATTCAAGACTTTATTTCTCTTTATGATTGAACACTTCATTGTGTGCTCATACCAAACCTCATTTATCCAATCATGTGGTCGATCACATTTTCAGGCTATTGTTTCATTTCATACTTGTTTACTTATACAGTTCATATACATTATTTCTCCACACTAGATCTTTCCCATTTTCCTTACCCATTCCTCCCTCCACCTATCTAATTGTGTGAGCCTATTATTAACGTCCCCCCATTCTCACCCCTCTGCTCTCACTTCCCCCACCTTGGATGCTCATACACATTCTACAATAACGGTCTTATACAGAATTTATCTTTATGGACTGAATTAGTTCACTTATCATAATGCTCTCTAGTTGCTCCCAAATAAAGCACTGATTTAAAAAAATTGTTCCTACATGCTGCATAGTAGTATTCTATCGTGTGAATGCACATTTCCGGCTGTATTCAGCAGTCTCTTTATACTATAGAGTAGGCCTTCTAAGTTAGGTCCCAGTTTGTCACTTATGAACTTCATGGTTTTGGGTTTTACTCCGAGGTCTCTGACTGAGTTGATTTTTTTGTGTATGGTGTGAGATGAGGATTCTGTTTCAACTTTCTGCAGATAGCAGTCCAGTTTTACCAGCACCATTTGTTGAAGAGGTCGTCATTTCCCAATTGGAAAGGTTTTATTTCCTTGTCAAATACTAGTTGATAGACATCATATATGTCTTATATAGCTGAGTCTATTACTGGGTTCTCGATCATGTGGCATTGGGCTATGTGCCTGTTATTGTACCAGTATCATGATGTTTTGATTATTACAGCTGAATAGTAGGTTTTGAGATCACGAAGTGCTATGCTTCCTGCTTCATTTATGTTTTTCCGGAGTACTTTGCTTATTCCAGAATAATCTCTTTCCTCTCCAAATAAACTTGCCATTGCCTTTTCCATTTCTTTGAAAACAGAATTTGCTATCTGTATTGGGATTGCATTAAACATGTAGATTGCTTTTGGTAGGATTGTCATTTTCACTATCAAGTCTTCCTATCTGTGAAAAGGGAATACTTTCTCCTTTATTCAGGCCTTTTTTTGTTTCTTGCAGAAGTGTTTTATAGTTTTCTCTAGAAAGGTCTTTTGTGTCTTGAGTTAAGTTTATTTCTAAGTATTTCAGTTTATGGTTGGCTGATTACATCTGTGGAAGAAATCACTGGAGAAGCTCAATCAATATCAGCTGTGAAAACTAGGTCAGGTGCTGATTGTGAGTCAAACTATGCAAGTTCAAATTGAAGCTAAAGAATCAAAATTTGACCTCAAGTCTATCCTACCAGAACTTAAAGACTATCATAGGAACAGGTTTAAGTCCTGAACACTAATGAGCAAAGACTAGGTGAGTTGTGGAATGCTATCAAGAGTATCATTAATGAAGAATGCAAAAAGTCATTACCAAGAGGAGAAAGAAAATAGGAAGATGGATATCAGAAGAGATTCTGAATATTTCATTAGAGCACCAAGAAGCCAAAGCAAAGGGAAGAAATGAAGAAGTTAAGGAGCTGAATAGAAGATTTCAAA
>NW_006399901.1:6918843-6934396 GCF_000299155.1 Elephantulus edwardii | reverse complement strand
TCCCCCCCAACCCCGATGTCAGTCTTGTTTACAACAGTGGCAGCATACAGTGTTTGTCCTTTTGTGACTGAGATATTTTACTCAGCATAATGTCCTCCAGGGTCACCCATTTATAATAATATAGAAGCAAGGATTTTAAAGCTCATTGAGAACATGGCCAGGAGGAACCAGTCCTTGGAGGAGGACATCATTCTTGGAATAGTGGAGGGACAGCACAGGAGAAGAAGGCCCAGTATGAGATGGATTGACTTAGTGATTGGAGAAATAGGATTAGGTCTGTCACAGCCAATAAGATTGGCTCAGGATAGAGCAGGGTTCAGAGCTAATGTACATGAGGTCATTATGAGTCACAGATTACTTGATGGCACGTAACTACAACAATAACAATGTAAATTAAATAATATTGCTTTCTTAGTTCCCATCTGTGTTTTTTTTTGTTACTAGAGAGGAATCTCGCTGACTTTTTTTTTTATATATATATATTGATCTTGTATCCTGTCACCCTACTAAATTGGCCTAGTACCTTTAACGGTTATGTTGTTATTGTTGTTGTTGAGCCCTTGTGGTCTTCTGTTTACGTTATCATATCATCTGCATTTAGCAACAGTTTAACCACCTCTTAGCTGAACTGGATGCCTCTTATTTCCTTCTCTTGCTGTATTGCCCTAGCAAGTACTTTCAATACAATATTGAATAGAAGTGGTGAGAGTGGGCATCCTTGTCTGGTGCCTGTTCACAAGGAAATGGTTTTAATCTTTCTCCATTGATCATGGTATTGGTTCTTGGTTTTGCATATATACTTTCCACTATATTAAGGACATTCCCTTCTATTCCTAGTTTGCTCTGTTTAAATCAGGAAGGAGTGTTGGATTTTGTCAATGATCTTTTCTGAATCAATTGGTAGGTTCATTGGGTTCTTGTTATTTACTTTGTTAATGCGATGAATTATGTTGTTTTCCTTATGTTGACCCATCCTTGCATGACTGGTATAAATCCCTTGGTCATGATGAATTATTATTATTTTTTTTTAATTTCCATTCACTCATTGATGCACTTTTCTCCCCTCCTCGCCCTCCCCCTTAGTACACTACCCTCTTGGAAAAAGTAAAAGAAAAATTCTTTCATTGTTTTACAAACCCTCCCCCCAGGTCCACTCCACCATGTAGCCTTCGCTCTGGACTCCTGTGATGACAATAATACCTAATCACAAATCCCTTTTAAACAGTTTTCTCCCTCATCTGTTTCAAGGCAGTATACATTGAGCCTATCTTTCTCAGTCTCTCCCCAACCCCGATGTCAGTCCTGTTTTACAACAGTGGCACCTTGCAGTATTTGTCCTTCTGTGACTTAGACACTTCATTCAGCATAATGTCCTCCAGGGTCACCCATTTTGAATAATATTGTATGAGTTCCTTGTTTTTCAATGCAGCGTAGTATTCCATTGTGTGAATATGCTACAGCTTCTCTATCCATTCTTTTGTTGATGGGCACTTAGGTTGTTTCCAACTCCTTGCTATTGTGAACAAGGCCACAATAAACATAGGTGTACATATGTCTGCCTGGATGTCAGTTATGGTCTTTTTGGGGTATATTCCCAGTAGTGGAATTGCTGGGTCAAATGGTATCACTATTTGTAACTTTTTGTGAAAGCGCCATATCGCCTTCCACAGTGGTTGCACCATTTTACACTCCCACCAACAGTGAATAAGGGTTCCAGTGTCTCCACAACCTCGCTAGCATTTGTTTCTTGCTGTTCTGTTGAATTTTGCTATTCTGACTGGGATGAGATGATATCTCATAGTTGTTTTAATTTGCATCTCTCTTAGAGCTAGGGATTTTGAACATTTCTTCATGTGTTTGTTAGTCATCTGAATGTCTTCTTCGGTGAAGTGATGAATTAGGTTTTTGATGTGCTGTTGAATTATGTTGGCCAGAGTTTTGTTAAGGACTTTGGCATCTATTTTCATGAGAGATACTGGTCTGTCGTTTTCTTTTTGGGGTTAGATCTTCTGCATCTTAGTTAAATTTCTTTTGAATTTGCAATGCCTTTGAGTAGTAGTGCTGGAGAAGAGTATTAAACATGCCATGGTCTGCCAAACGGAAAAATGGGTCTGTCCAGAAGAGGATGAAGAGTAGTTTCTACATGGAGGCAGTATTTTAAAGCTCTGTCACACATACTTAGCATATGTTTCCAAGAGGGACCAGTTCTTGGAGAAGAACATCATGCTTGAAAAGATTGAGGGACAGTGCCAGAGATGAAGAACGAGATGGATTGACATGATAGCAGGGATATTGGGAGTGTGTTGGAGACAGTGAGCCAAACTCAGGATAGGGAAAGATTCATAGGTTTGATGCATAGAGTCGCTAAGAGTTGCAGTTGACTCGACAGCACATAACAATAACAACAGCCTTTGGTAAGAGTGGTGCGTTAAAGTCTCCTTCCATTATTGTAAGCTATTTCCTTTTTCAATGCTGTTAACCATTGTTTTATGTATTTTGTAGGTCTATCATTTGTTACATAGATGTTGACCAAGGTTATGTCTTCTTGGTCTATTGTACTTTAATATCTTCTTTATCTTTTATGGTGATTTTCTTCGTGAAGTCTATTTTACCAGATATTTGTATTGTCATGCCTGCTTTTTTGTGGATGCCGTTTGCTTGATATATTTTTACAGCCTTCCGTTTTTAGCCTACGTTTCTTCTTGTTTCTTAGATGTTTCTAATGTAGGCAATATACTGATGGGCTTTGTTTTTTATAATCCATTCTGCTACTCTTTTTCTCTTAATTGGTGCATTTAGTCCATTCACATTAAGTGTGTGATTATTGACAGGCCAGGTTTCATCATTGCCATTTTACTGTGTTTCTTTTTCAGTTCTGGTTACTATGGTCTATCCACTTTGCTTTGGTGTCTCTGTGTGATGAATTTCCCTTAGAATTTCTTGTAGTTTTGGTCTTGTTTCCACAAATTCCTTACGTTACTTCTTTTCTGAAAATTCCTTACTTTCTCCTTCATATTTGATGGACAGCTTTGTTGAATACAGAATCCTTGGCTGGCAATTGTTTTGTCTCAAGCTTCTGTATAAGCCATCTTCTATATAAGTCTTCTTGCTCACATAATTAATACTGAGAACTCAGAATTTAATCTAATTGGTTTTCCTTTGTAGGTCACTCTTTATATTTGTCTTATTCTGCTTTTAGTATTCTGCCCTTATCTTTTATCTTGGACATTTGACTATGCTATGTCTTGATGTGATTTTTTTGGGGGGGGGAGCAGGTGTGGCTCTAGTCTATTTGGTGTTCACTGAACTTCTCCACTCTTTATAATAATTGGGAAATTTTCTCCCAGTATCTTTCTCCATTTTCTTAGTGATATCCCTGTCCCTCTTCTATTTTGAAATTCCAATCATACATATGTTGCTCCTTTTCATGTCATCCTAAATGATTCAAATGTTTTCTTCATTTTCTTTACATCTCATCTCAGATTTTTCTTCTAGGATTTTCCCAGTAAGGTTCTTGCCTTCCAGCTCACTGACTTTCTGTTTCATCTCTTCTGTTTTTACTTTTGTGTGTGTGTGTCCCTCCATTATGTTGGACACTTCTGCCATTTCGGTCTTCATATTCTGGATTGCATTTTCTTGCTTTTCTGTTATTTCTAGTATTGTGTTGGCTGTATGTCCTCTGTCATGTTTTTATAAGTTTTGTACCTCATTCTTTTTTTTATTTTTTAATAGAAAAAAACACACAGGGACTTTATTATTCCCAATATGGGGCAGGTCTTCCAGGGGCAGAGCTGTAGAGCAGGGGGCGGCCCTATTTGCCGGCGATAAGAGGGTTCCTCCCGACCACAATGACCTTAGAGATGTAGTGGTCCTTGTTGACAGTCTTGGGGACCTCGGTCCACATCTCCTTCACGTTCTCCAGCACCATGTTGCAGTGCCTGTTGAAGGGCCTCACGCGGCCCACCAGCTTCTTGTTGGAACAGTTGATAAGCACTTGCGTGTTGTTCTTGAATGACTGCGTGAGCACGGAGAGCAGGCCAGGTTAAATTCCTCTTCTCACTCTGCAGCTCCTCTGGGGTCATCTCACTCTTGGACTTGAGGAGGCTCATGGTGCCGGCTGCGGTCTCAGATCACTCCCCGTACCTCATTTTCTATAGTTCCAGTTCTTTCTTCCATCTTTTGCAGTTTCTTCGGTAGTTGTTAAAATTTCTCCTTACTGATCTACTTCTTGTGGCTCCCTGTCTCTGAACTATTCCCTTTCTTAGTGAGTTCCATTCTTTTTCCCATCATTTGTACCTTCTTCTGTAGCTTTTCAAATAACTCTTCATCAATATATTACTTCTGATTCTCTGCCTGTGGAGTATTTCCTTAATTTCTGGCTTTCATTGTTTCTTCCATCGTTTGTACCTTCTTCCATAAATGTTTATATGACTCTATGTCAGTATAAATTTTCTGCCTCCTTAACTCTGGGGTATTTTTTGGGTCTGCAACATGCTCTGCTCTTTTTTGGAGAAGACTTAATTTGCTTTTTCACAACGTGTGATACTACTTGCTGCTTTCTTGATGCTATGGAAGTTTTTCTTGGTGTTAGGCTGTTTGTATTGTGTGAGTAGGTTGTTGATAATTCTTTATGTTATTGATTAGTTTTCAGCTTATAATGTTCAATCTATTGAGTGGGCAGCTTGCTCTACTGAAGTCCTTTCTGGTATGATGGAGCGGGAACGTTTGCCTTTCCTAAAAATTTTAAGATCCTCTCTGGTCTAGAGTGCAGCCCTGTGGGAATCTCACCTTATTGTAGTCCCTTCTCTGAAACACTGTTGTCCTCCTTTGTCTGCAGAGTGGCAGAGTACTGTCTATATACTTTTGCCATTTGACACTTTTAAATAAATCTGAATTGTGCAAATAGTACACCTGGCTGCTAACTGTAAGTTTGGTGGATGAAATTCACTCAGGGGAACCTCAGAAGAAAGACCTGTCAAAAAGTTAGCCACCAAAACCCCTATCTATGAGCACAGTTCTTCTTGATATATGTGAGGTTGCTATGCGTTGGGGCAGCTAACAACAATCAAAATATTCCTTATTATGCAAAGAGGGGTATGGACAGATGTAGATCCATGTTGTTGCAAAGTTCTGTCAAGTTGACTTAGATTCATGGTGAACCTATGTATGTCCTAGAATTGCAAATTTTTTAAATTTTATTTTATCGTAGTTTACTTATGAAGTTCACAAAGTTTATACACATTGTTTTTCACCCTGGATCATTCCCCTTTCCTCTACCCACCCCTCTTTCCACCCATTAAATTGTGTGACCCTATGATTAACCTCCGTAACCCCCACCCCTCCTTGGATCCTCTACTCATTCTACAATAACGGTCTTATACAATATTTTTCTTTATGAGGCTGAGTTAGTGCACTTAGCATAATACTCTGCAGTCCCTCCCATGCTAGGTAGTAATTTACAAAATCATTGCTGCGTAGTGTTCCATTGTGTGAATGTACCATAATTTCTCAATCCATTCCATTGTGGTTGGGCATTTGGGCTGTTTCCATGTTCCTGCGATGGGAATAACACTGTTGTGAACATTGGTCTACCAGTCTCTGTTTATGCCTGAATTCTCATTTTCTTAGGGTATATTCCAGGCAGTGGAATTACTGGACCATACGGAATCTCTATGTTCAGCTTTTTGAGGAAACACCAAACTGTCTTCCAGAGTGGTTGCACCATTTTACAATCCCACCAAGAACGTATAAGAGTGCTTATCTTTGCCACATCCTCTCCAACATTTATTACTTGCTGCCTGAATTGCAGCTATTTTGGAAGTAGATCACCAGACTTTTCTTTCTCAATTTTCTCGCTCTGAATATGCCACTGCAATCTCCCAACATGCATGCCGTGGTATTTGAAATATCAGTGTCATAATTTGTAGCACCATAACATACAAGCCATCACAGTATGGCAGTGACAGAAGGGTGGAGAGGAGATTCTTAAAAACGCTCCCAGGTGGTCTAGGATGCTTTTCATAAATATTGCTGTAATCAGCTTCTACAACTTAAAAACATTTTTTTTCAGTTTTTTTTTTTTAACTCTGGAAAAAATACGCTTAATCTTTCCCAACTCAACATTTTTCACATACATAATTCTGTGATAGTGATTGTGTTTTATCTTTTCATGCCAGAGAACCAGTTTCTGTTTGGACAAAAGCATCTCATGAGCAACAACTACCATATCTGTCAGTGAAGGTATGCGTGTTGTGATGTTGAACAGGTTTCAGTGAAACATCCAGAATAAGACTGACTGAGAAGAAACACTTGGCAATCTATTTCTGAATTTCAGCCAGTGAAAACCTTGTAAACCACACAGCTCAGAGTGGATGATGCAGAACCTAGCTGCTCTATTGTGAATGGGATCGCCTGGAAGGGGTGGGGGTGGGGAAAGGCAGAGCTAACAAACCACAGGTGGCTTACTGCCAAGAAGTTCGGCTGCATTCCGGAGGGCACCAGGTTCGAATCCACCAGCTGCTCCATAGGAGAAGGATGGGCAACCTCCTCCAGTGGAAATCTCCTCCTGACTCTGAAAACCTACCAGAAGGTCGGCTATGGGTCCCTTCTTACTCGATGGTACACAACAACAAAACCAACAGTTGTAAAAATCTTGGTAAGAGGCCTGTTCACTTCCTCAGAGACATACATCCCTGCCCTAAGGAAATAGCTGAACAGCCTTCGCAAATATCCTCAGGCAAGTGAAGAGTGGAAAACCTGACACAGGTCCCCACTGGGGGACAAGCCTAGAGGGAGCAAGCTAAGAACTGACAGCTCTGGTCCTCCCTCAAACCTCTCCCCTCCCTTGCTCTTGGCCGCTTTCACCCCGCCCCGCGCATGCGCATGCCATTTTTCCCATGGTGCTCTGGGTCGCGTGCAGGTTGTAATGGCGGACTGTTGAGTATAAAATTTCTCCTCTGCTGCCTCGTGGAATAAGTCCTCCCTGCTTGGGCAGTCGGCTCTCTGCAGACTCAGTCCGTCAGCAGTCGCTGCAGTAGTGGACGAGCATGTGGAAGTGTGGGAGCGGGAACGCGCCGGAGGCCCACGCCGAGGAGTCGCTGTGGGAAGAGGCCGCGGACGAGGGGCCGCTGGTATTTCTGTGCTCTGGCTGCCGGCGGCCGCTGGGCGACTCGCTGAGCTGGGTACCGAGCCATGAGGAAAGCGACTGCATCCTGCTCCGCTGTTAGTCTGGCCCAGGGCTTTGGGGCATCCTGGAGGGAGGAGGAGCTCCCCCTTGGGCAGCTCAAGGACTTAAAATGGGGAGAAATCATAGAGAGATGACCCCAGACCTTTAGCGCAAGAGTGAGGGGTGGATCCTTTATCTTCCTTCCCAAAAGAGCAGTGATTGAGTCAGCATCGTTGTGAACATTACTCAGGAAACATTACGCTTCGGTTCGAAATGTGTTGTCTGCCTGTAGGGCTCCTTAGATGCTCCCCACTTAGCTCCGACTCCCGACGGCCCCATGTACAGCAGAGGGAAAGCTTGCGCCTTCCCCCCAATCTCTGCTAAATTAACCCCGTCGTCGAAGTAACTGTGTCAGTCCATCCATCTCTTTGAGGGCTTTCCTCTCTTACCACCCTGTTTCCGGTCATCATGTCCTTTCCAAGGACTGGCTCCTCCTGATAACATGTCCTAAGTATGTCTTCATTCCCCCTAAAAAACGAGGCATTTGGTTATTAGTAATTCTTTTTATTTACACATCTGGTTAGCTTTCATATGTCTGCACCGAACTACATATCTAAGTTTAAGTACGGTTGGGATTCTGTTATCCATACTATTATACTTTTTTTACCCACAATATATTCTGAATGTTTTTCATGTTGGTTTTCTGGTTGTTCAGTTCTGAATCATAGCACCCCTATGTGCCACAGAACGAGGCACTGTCTGGTCCTGCACCATCCTGAGCAGAAAGTAGAACATTTCTTCCTGAGTTTGTTGTTTTCCAATAATGATGAAAAAAATCAAATTCCTTTCCATTTTCTCTTGCTCCACTTTAACCAGTTCATAACTTTTATGTTCTATGCTCATCCAACAATGAGCCCATTGTTGTAGTCACGGTGTCAGTCCGTTTGGTTTAGCATCTTACCCTTTCTTGCTGACACTCTTCCAAGCATGATGCCCTTCTCTTGGAACTGGTCCCTTCTGATAATTATGTCCAGAGTATGGGAGACAAATCTTCGTCCAGCATAGATCTATGCATTCCTTTTTCAGTCCATAATCAGTATTCTTTGTCACCAACTTAAAGGCATTGATTTCGTTTTCCTTATTTGTTGTCTGTCACAGTGACTGCAACTGTGGGCTCCAGCGTGTCAGAGGTTGTAAGGATGGCACAGAATAGAACAGGGTTTAGATTTGTTGTTCATACGGATATTATGGGTCAAACTCCACTCAGTGGCACCTAACACGACATCATTTGTTGTCCATATTTTGCAGTCATGCAAAAAGACAATTGAAAATGGATTTCTATTTTTAGTTTAGGTTTACAAATCATACTAGTTTTTCATTCAATCCTTCATGGACCTTTTATACCATAACATTAATTGCAGTTGTTTAATGTAGATCATTTATTAACAATGTCTGATTAAACTCTTACATATTGGCCTTTCTCTTCACCCAACTTAGCTTTTTATCTTCTCTGTCTTCTGCCTCCCTTTTCACCCTTGTTAACCTTTCATGTTGACTCTCTGTATAAATTTACCCTTAGTTTTTTATATTAGCGATCTTATACCAGGTTTTCCTTCGGTAACTAGCTTAGGTCACTCGGCATAATATCTTTTAGATTCATCTGTGTTGTGAATTCTTGATCGTGTTTTAGTGATGCATATTTACTTAAGTGAATGTATCTGTTTCTTTCGCCATTCATCCCCTGGGGAACATTTGGGCTGTTTCCAACTCTTTGCTTTTGTAAATAATGCTGCAACATGGATATATGTATATCAGTTTGTGTTGCAGCTCTTACATGATACAGGATAGAACAAGGTTCAGATCTGTTACTCATAGGATCACTATGAGTCTTACTCAGCTGCACCTAACAACAGCAACAGTAGAAATGCTGAATCAAATGATAGCTCTCCCAGCTTTGTAAGGAAGCTGTAACTACTTTCTGTAGTAGTTGCACCATTTTTCATTCCCACCTGCAGTGTCTGAGAGTTCCAGTCTCTTTACACCCTCACCAATATTTATTGCTTTGTCTTATATTAAACATTCTTTTTTGTTGGAGTGAGATTTTATTGTTGTTTTGCTTTGCATCTCTAATGGAACATTTCTTCATGAGTTTGTTGTTTTCCAATAATGATGAAAAAGCAACACATTCATTTCCATTTTCTCTTGCTCCACTTTAACCAGGTCATAACTTTTACTTTGTGTTCTAGAGCTGTGATTCTCACAGTCATTGGGTAGCATTTACATGGATTTCTTTCCTAGCATTACTCTTGTAAGGAGACCTTTCAGTACAGGAGTTAAGCACTAAACGAGAGGCTAACTGAAATGTTGGTGACTCAAACCAGCTCAGTGGCTTCAGAGAAAAAAGACCTGGTGCCTGGTCCTGTCAATACTAAAATAAAACCCCCAAATTTGTTACTGTCAAGCCGATTTTGACTTATCGTGACCATAAAGGACCCTACAACACTATAGAGTTTCCAAAGTTCTCATTTAAACAGAAGCAGATTGTCACAGCTTTCTCCCACCAAGTGGCTGATGAGTTTAAACTGCTAAACTTTTGATTAAACAGCTGCATGTGTAAATGACTACAGCATCAGGGTTCTTTCCAAAATTGGCTCAGTGGTATGTAAAGACTACTTACTGTACCCTAAACTTTTCTATTCCTAACTTGTTTATTTTGATTGTTCTTGGTGGTGATGGTGATTGTTCTTAGACTTGGCCCCCACTCATGGCATACCTTGTACCGAGCAATCAGAATGTTTGGATTTAAATGGTTTTTATGGACTGATTTTATTGAAAATAGATTGTTCTTCCTCCTGATCTTAGTCTGGAACCTATGCTGGAACCTTTTAGCAGAATAGCAGCTTGCAAACCTCCACGGACATTTAGAGGTAGTGGCTGCACTAGAGGAGTATTGGCTGGGAATGGAACCTTGGTCTCCCACATGGAAGGCGGAACTTCAATCTTGAACTACCACTGCCTTCTTTATTTTGATTGACCATTACCTATTTTGGGCATGTTGTTAGGAAGGTTGATACTTTGAAAAAGACATCATGCTTGTAAAGGTCAGCAAAAGAGCAGAAGATCCTCAATAAGATAGATTAAAGCACTCACTGTATGATGGGCTCAAGTATATCAGAGATCATGAGGACGACAGGGTAGGGCAAAGTTCAGATCTATTGTTCATGGGATTGCTGTGATTTGTAGTCTCCTTGATGGCACCTACAGGTGTGAGTTACTTAATTCCATGATGCTGTTGTTGTTTGCTGTCGACTTGAGTGTGACTCATAGCAGCTGACCTGAAACCTTTCTATAAAAATAGGGTGTTACATGTTTTGGGTATTGTATGAACACTATGTTAAAACCTGATGGGTACCAGCTTCCATTTGTCTTCATTGGAGCGCCTACTGCTACTTCTGTAGCTGCTGTTAGGGACTGAAGGAATGGGCACTGGGCAGCAGTGGTGGGTGAGGAGATGAGATGGGAGCAGAGTAGAGAGAGGCTGAGTATGCCAGATCCCACCTGCTGTGTCACGTGTCTGAGCAGCAGCAGCAGCCCAGTCCTTCTTGACCACCAGACAAAGCCAGAGAGCCTGGGCCTAGAGCTCTGCTGTCTGCCTCACAGTTTGATTCAGTAGGTTATTATCTTGGTTGTTTTTTTATTTAAGCCTCTTGTTTAAAGTCAACAAGACCTCATGGAGAGCCTTTATATTTTAAATTTTGTTATTATATTTTGGAGGAACATTCTTCTAAGTGGTACAGCACTCTTATGTCATTTTGCTGTACTGAGGTAACCTGCGGTTGCTGTGATGCTGAACCTTGTGCCACTTGGGGTGTCAAATGCCATAACGGTTTCCCATGGTGGACACTGTTTGGTGGAGCTCCCAGTTTAAGGCAGGCTTGGAAGCAGGAATGGCATCTACTTCCTAAATAACATGCCTCTGGAAACTATGAACTTTGAGAAACGACGATAGTTATAGAAAGACTTCAGGATTTTTGCTCATAGGGTCGCTATGAGTCGTGCTCGACTTGATGGCAATCAACAACAAAAGGTTTGGGTCTTTAAAACTATTAGGGGGAAATAACAAAAGTAGAGTTCCATTCTTTTATTTAAAAACCTAACTCTCTGGGATCAGATGTGTGTACTGTCTGGACATTGTCAAAATGAACATTAAGTGTTACATATCTAGTTCTCTTGCCCAGAAAACTCCCCATTTGGATGCTTGAAAATGCTGTTCAGATTTTCACACATAATTGTGAACTTGGCCCATACACAGTTCTGAGTCATGCTTTCTGCAGGCATAGAGGATAGGTAGTGCGAAGACCTTGAGTTGAGTGTACATAAAGAGTAGAATAAGGATTTAAGGAAGAAGGCAGCATCCAGAAAATTCAGAACCTTGTGTGTTGATCTTACTCTGATGTTTGAGAAGACAAGAGTTACATGACCTGTTCAGAGATGGGTCAGGAACTACTGCAGAGATCTAAGTAAGCAACAGGTGGTAGCAGTTGTGTTGAGGATAGAGAAGACTAGATACTAGAGTTCACAAGACTTGTTCTTGGAGTTGGCCTGGGGAACAGTATGAAAAGAATCAAATAGCCTTAGGGTTTCTAATTTGAGAACTGGTTGAGTGGGGTAGTGTTCACCAAGTTAAGGTTGATTGGAGGTTGGTATGTACTGTTGAGTTGACTATTAACTCAGTGTAACCCTGTGAGCAACAGATCTGAACCTTGCCCTCTCCTGCACCATCCTCACCGTCTTCATCACGCTCAAGCCAATTGTTGCAGTTCCTGTGTCATTCCATTGTATTGAGGGTCTTCCTCTTTCTCTGACCCTCCAGCTTTCCCAGCATGATGTCTTTTTTCCATTATAAAATGCTCATAGTATGTAAGACAGAGTTTCACCTTGCCTTTCCTAAGGATCACCCTGGCTGTACTTCTTCAAGACAGGTTTATTTGTTCTTTTGGCAGCCCACCATTTATATTCTTTTCTAATGCCATGTTCAAAGACATTGGTTCTAGTATAATCCTTATTGTACAACTTGTAGATGCATGCATAGCATTTGGAGGAGGTGAAGGGATATCGGTTGGCGTAATCGCAAGGGAGTTTCATTGCTAACCCAAGGCTTTGTCTCTTTGGCTGTTCATATCCACCAGGGACTTTGTCAGCCCCACGGGATAAAGATGTGCCTTGGAAATTCAATGGAAGGTAGTCATGAGAGTTGTTTCCCACTCACTGGCAATGAGTAGGAGGAGGTGAAATCAAGGGGCTATACTTTTAGGTCAAATAAGATGGGTTTGTTTTTTGTTATTTGTTTGTTTGGTTTTTTTTTTCTTTTTTTCCATCATCTGTCCTTTATTGTATCCTTGGACCTGGACCCTCCAGTCATGTTTTCTGGTTCTTTGGTTCAACCATGACCTTTGTCCAAGTAGTGGTTCTAGTAAAAGTTTTTACCAGGCTCCTGGGCATCTTCAGTTACTTTTAGAGAAATGAACTCCCTGGAGATTTAGAGATGCATCATTGGCTTTTAGCATCTTCTTGATTTTGTTCCCAATTTACAGAGTCTGGTAGTTACTCTTTGTAATTATGGTGTTTGAGGTTCTTATTTATCCAACTCTACTCTTTCCTGAATTATTTCCCTAAGTTTATTTGTTCTGTTAATGTCAGTAGTTTCCAAAAAAGGAAATAATCCTTTATTCTTCTCTTTTCAGAAAACTCCTGTACCTTTAGTTTTGAGGAAATTCCTGTACATTTTTTAGTCTATGTATTACGTGAAAGAGAGAGAAAGATACTTCGATCTTGTTTTTCCTGGTCCTCTTAAACTTTAATATGCAGTATAAAAGTGTGTATATTAGAATTATATTAAGCCACCATTAGTAAATTATAGTTACCTTCCTTTTTCTAGGTGTTTCCTATAACGTTTTTTCTGACAACGAACAGAAGATATCCACACGTAAAAAAGATAATGGTTGGTGAGTCTGGTTGTATTTATATAAATATTTATGTTAGAGAAATGCTTGTTTTTCAAGTAAACATCCTTTAAGAGATCATTGCTGTTATAGTTATTTGAGATACAAATGTGTCATAGTAATCAAGAAAAATAATCCAAAATATTCTAGATTGATGATGGTCCCTCAATTTGATAGACTAGACTATCTAGCTTACTAAAGAGATAATCTCATGTTTGCTTTTTTGCTCTTTGGGCTTCATTTTGACGAAAATAAAAAAAGAAAATGTTTGTCGTTAAAATCTGTTTAGGTGAAAGGTGCCTTAGACCAGTGTTACCTACCTTGTTTGTCTAATGGCACACGTGGAAAATTGATGTGTATGTGATGGTCTGATACAGTGAGATGCTGCCTGGGCCTGCACCATCTTCATGATTGTTCGTGTATTGAGCTCTTGTATTGTATTGTATTGAGTTCATATATTGTTGCTCTTGTGTAGTGTTTTCCCACCTAGAGGGCTGTTTTTTAGCACTGTATCAGACAATATTATGGTATGGTTTACATTGCCTTACATGTTAGAAGTAGATGTTCCAGTCTTTCAAAAGTTGTGCTGAAACCTGCCAACCTTGGATTACCATGCTAGTATTTGGAATGTAACCATATGAAAACCATAGACATTACCATAAATAAAATGGCTTACTCAAATTTCTTTTTTAAAAAACTCTTTATTACGACTATAATGCGGTTAAATTGCATGTTATTAAATTCTACCTGTTATACCAATGCCTGGCTGGTTCTTAGCTTGAGATCTGTTTTCATACTATTATAACTGTCAGGTAAGTATTAAAGATATCCTAATACCAAGATGAGATTTTCTTTTTGTTCTCAAGATTGAAAGTGTGTATCAGAATATGATTTATAAGGAAAAATAGCCCTAACTAATATATAATGGGTACATGCAAAGATTTATTTAACTCATTAATCAGATAATCAGAAGATGGTAAAGCAGATTTCAATTATAGAGCTGGTTCCTCTATAGGACATATATAGCTAATATCCTTGAGGGCAATAAAACCTCAACCTTTGGAGTTATCTTAGTAGAAATTATTTGCATCCTTACAAGACTAAAATTATTTACAGTTTTACAATCTTTTCTACAAATCATCTAGCTTTAGAGTTAAGTGTTTAGGAACATTTCCCTAGACTGTGGGTCCAGTAAATAAAGTTTTATTAGCGTAGAGCACAAACATGTTTTCAGTTATGTATTAGTACAATGAATAAGGAAAAAAGAATGAATGCCTTTGTTGTTAGGTGTCATCAAGGCAAACACAACTCATAGCAACCCTATAAACAAAAGACCTGAACTCTGTTCTAATAATGTCCTCATTTCTCTAAGTGCATAGAGTTTCCAGAGGCATGTTGTTTAGGAAGTAGATGCTACTCCTGCTTCCAATTTGAATAGTAGTGTGGGTAAAGAGTATTGAATATGCCATTGACTGCCCCAAAAACTAACAAATCTAGCTTGGAGGAAGTGTAACCAAAGTATGACTTTGTCTCACATACTTTGGGCATGTTGTCATGAGAGGCCTGTCTTTGGTAAAAGACAGCATGTTTGGAAAAGTTGAGGGTCAGCACAAGAGAAGATGACTCTCAAGTAGATAGAATGGCACATTGTTGCAACACTGGGTTTGTTCATATTGGAAATTACATGGATGGTGCAGGAAAAGGCACAGTTTTGATCTGTTACTCACAGGATCACTCTTGAGTTGGAGTCGGCTTGACAATAACAATAGTGTGGCTGATTCCATGCTACTGTGGCAGAGCTGATTAGCTGTGACAGATACCATATGGCTTGTACACCTAAAATACTTTGGTTCATTGCAGAAAAAATGTTCCATTTCTCCCTCAACCCTAGAGTGTCACATGACCCTTAGTGGACTAGATAGATGATGAAACATTAAAAGAGCAGGTGGAATCTTTTTTTCTTCCTCCCAAATTTCAGGTGATTTCTCTGGATATGACACAGGAATTTATAATCTAGACAACATCTTTCTTGTCACTTCTGTTACCAGAAGGCTAAAGGAAGAATGGCCTAGAGATTGCTTTCTTTGTGTTGGTGATAGGAACATCTTTCTGTCATTTTTCCTCTACCCATAAGAACATACGTGGTCAGAACAACAGACTTAAATGTTCAAGTGATTTAAATGGTTACAAGACTTAACTATTTACATGACTTTAATGTTTATTGAATTTTTTTTTTTTACATCAGAAGGTATACTATTGTTTCCTAAAAGCTGTGACATTTCTCAATTGCAGTGTTCTTGAGACCTTATACTGCAGAGGATGCTTACTCCAGCTTGGCCATATCTACAGATGCACACCCAGGAGTCTTGATTTCAAGAGAGACTTG
>NW_006399901.1:6913346-6914536 GCF_000299155.1 Elephantulus edwardii | reverse complement strand
TTGCAACTTTTTGAGAAAGCGCCATACCACATTCCACAGTGGTTGTACCATTTTACACTCCCATCAGCAGTAAATAAGGGTTCCAGTTTCTCCACAACCTCACCAGCATTTGTTGCTTGCTGTTCTGTTAAATTTTGCTATTCTGACTGGAGTGAGATGATATCTCATGGTTGTTTTGTGCCCTATGATCTTAAGAGCAAGTATCACCACCCATTGGCAACAGAATCATCCTCTTTCCTCAGTAGCTATGAGAGGGCCCAGGTGCCTCTTGTTCAGTGTGATGGTGTCTAGCACAAATGTTCATTTGGAACTGGAAGAAGATTAGAAAGAATCTGCTAACTTTCTGATTGGAACAGGTTGCAGAATACTCCAGTAATTAATTCTGGGTACCAATTGACATATTTCAGCTAACAGATGCTGCCCTGGATGTGCTCACCAAGTTGTGCGAAGAAATCTGGAGAACAACCACTTGGCCAACTGATTAGAAGAGATCTATATTTGTTCCCATTCCAAAGAAGAGTGACCTGACAGAGTGTGGAAATTATAGAACGATACCATTGATTTCACACGCAGGCAAGATTCTACTAAAGAGTATCCAAAAATGACTGGAACAGCACATCAGCAGACAACTGCCAGAAGTCCAGGCTGGGTTTAGAAGGGGTCGTGGTACTGGGGATATTGTAGCTAATGTTAGATGGATCTTAGCTGAAAGCAGGAAATACCAGAAGAATGTCTATCTGTGTTTGATTGATTATGCAAAGGCATTTGACTGTGTGGATCATAACAAGCTGTGGCTGACTCTGAGAAGAATGGGAATCCCAGAACACTTGACCGTGCTAATGCAAAACCTATACTTGGTCCAGGAGGCAGTCATCAGAAAGAAGCAAGGAAACACTGCATGGTTCAAAATTGGGAAAGGTGTATGCCAGGGGTGTGTCCTATCTCCATACATTCTCAACCTGTATGCAGAACAGATCATCCAGGAGGCTGGGCTCTATGAGGAGAATTGTGGCATCAGGATTGATGGAAGATTTATGAACAATCTGCGTTATGCAGATGACACAATCCTGCTTACTGAAACTGAGTAGGACCTCATGCATTTGCTGCAGAGGGTCAAGGACTGCAGCCTTGGCGAGGTTGTGGAGAAACTGGAACCCTGATTCACTGTTGGTGGGAGTGTAAAATGGTGC
>NW_006399901.1:6901547-6913246 GCF_000299155.1 Elephantulus edwardii | reverse complement strand
GGATGCTTACTCCAGCTTGGCCATATCTACAGATGCACACCCAGGAGTCTTGATTTCAAGAGAGACTTGTTTTGCCTCAATGTTGATGCCATTGAAAGGTAAGTGTGATATATAGATATGTGATTACTTAATTAAATTTTCAGAAAAGTTAAGTTGGCAAAGAAATTGGTATTGAAAATGTTACAACTAAATCAATATTGTTTGGTTAAAATATGACTTCAGGGGGAGCTCTGGTGGCCTAGTGGCAAGAAGCTGCACTACAATCCCAGAGGAACAAGGTTCGAATCCACCAGACGCTCTGCCAGAGAAGGAGGCGCAATATCCTCCTGTACCAGTCAGATCTGATTTGACGGTACACGCACACAAATATAAAAAAAAAAAAAAAATATGACTTCAGGTAATAATCTCTGGCATTAAAGCTAGTGTATAAGAAAAAAATGTGTCAAAGATATTTCACAAGAGATTGTAGTATTGAAGCTATTTTTCCTTAACTGTTGAATTTAGGGTAAGAGCTACCTCTTGGATTAGGTTTCTAATGTTTTAATTTCTGACTTTCTTTGGAAGAGGATGCTCTTGAGAGTGTCTGTTTATAGTTTTATTGATAACTGAATGTCATTTAAGTTTTCCATCTCATTTATTTGTCTTAAACAGAATGTTAATTGTTTTCTGCCTACCTTGCAATTTTTGAGGGATATGACGTGTATAGGATTTCTAAGGGAATACTATTCTTTGACAAAAGAAATAACTCAATAAAATCATTGCATGTAAGTGATAAAGATGTGTAAAATAATAAAAGATTCAAATTTTCTTTTGGAAAATACTGTCCTCTTCTTCTTATAGCTTAGATTTTTATTTGGTTACTCCCATTTGGCCTCTTTTCTCCATTGCCAGACCAGTTTTTCCAATATTCAGTACTCCTGAACTATAGTATTCCATGCTGCTTATTCACCTTGTGACCCTAGAAATCAGAAACTATTGCTGTTGAGTTGATTCCAACTCAAAACAACCCGCTACCAAATTTCTGCCACTGAAAATCTTTATGGGAAAAGATGGCCTCATCTTACTACCCCAGATGGCTGATGGATTTGAACTACCAACCTTTTCTTTAGCAGCCCAACATATAAGACATTATGCCGCAGGGCTCCTTAGAGAGTTGAGCAAAACTACACTTGGTAGATAACTGTTGAAGTTACCTAAACTTGGGTAATCAAGTGTTGACTTTAGAATGTAATGTTATTAAAAGTCAACTTTGATAGCACACTTGTGCTTTCAAGACAAAACAAGAAACTATAAAAAACAAGAAATCAAGACTTCAGTGACTTTTTCAGGATAATTTAACTTGCCCTGGCAATTTTGACTACAGGTATCGTCATTTCGCCATCGAGCTTGCTTTAAAAAAAAAAAAGAAAGAAAAGTACGTTTATTCCCAGTAAGGAGAAAATTTATAAGAAAATAAGGACAAAGCTGTTACAGAGAAAAAACTCTCATGATTTTATGTAGTACAACTTAATTTAGATAACTTTTTGTTAATTAAGATAGTGCTATTTGTTTACTTGGTGCTTAAATATGTTGTAATATATTTAAAAGTTTTATTATTATTAAATAACATACCTTTTCTATTTGTTCACATTTCATCTTTTACTTTGTTATATTTCAGTTATATTTTAGGATCTTCTAAAAACCAAATTGTGTCAGAAGTTAAACAGCTTTTTATTCTTAAAAGCAGACCTGAGATAGAAAAATCTCTAAAACAGGTAACTTTACTCTGCATTTTTCTGTTTTAGTGTGGATAACCTCTTGCTAATGAACTAGTACCCCTGCATACTATAAGGTCGCCGAGGAAGGACAGGACCCAGGTCAGGCCAGGAAACACAGTTTATTGAGGAGAAACTGCCAGGCTGCCTCCAAAGCAGAGATCAGCAGCCACTTAAAGTTACAGTGGAGTTTTATATTACTTTAACAAGGAAATTGGGAGGCTGTTCGCGGCTGTTTGATACAAGAGAAGGGAGCAAGTCAGGAATCATGGATAGTTATTCCTGAGAGAGAGAGAGGTGGAAACAGTTTCTGCAGCTCTTAACAGAGATATAAAAGAGTTGCAGCTGTGCTTTGATCATTATCTTAACCGGTGTTTGGAAAGGGAGTGTGCTGGGGGAAAAGGGGGGAGGGGATGGGAGCAAGCTCTGCTGCCCTGACACATACATAAATAATAATTCTTATGTCTGTTTTGATTTTAACATTTTGTGGTGGTGGTGGTTTTGGTTGTTATATTCAAGTCACCTGCAACTCAGCGACTACGTACAGCAGCTCTGAACCTTGTCCTATCCTGAGCCAATCTCATTGTCTTTGACAAAGCTGCATTCAGTACCCGCAGTCCCTGTGTCAAACCATCTATCCAGAAACTTCCTTTACTGTGTTGTCCCCCTACCCTTCCAAGCAAGATGTCCTTCTCCAAGGGCTGGTTCCTCCCAAAACATGACCAAAAGAAGTGAGATGGTCTTCAAAATCTTTGCCTCCCGAGAGCTACTTCGTTTTATCCTCTCCAGGACAGACCTATTTGTTCTCTTGGCAGTTCATGGTATATTCAGTACTCTTCTCCAGCACCACAACTCAAAGGCGTCGATTCTTCTTCTGCCATTCTTAGTCATTGTCCAGCTCTGTGATGCATAGTAAGTAATTGCTTCCCTGTCTCCATAAGTAATTGTGAAGACCATGACCTCTATCAGGTTCACATTAGTCTCTGAATTGATATCTTTGGACTTAAGCACTCTGGAGAGGTCCCTGACAGCAGACTTTCCTACTCCAGTTCATCTTGATTTCCTGGCTGCTGGTTTGAAGAGTGTTGATTATGGACCTGGAATTGTTAACAATTTGAACTGTTTGCAGTCTGAAAAATCTGAATTGTAGTTAGCAAACTGAAATTGTTAGCAATCTCTATCTCTTCTCCGTCATGGTGCTGCCAATCAGCCCAGTAGTGAGACTATGTTTTCTTGATGTTGAGTTTCAATCCATATGGAAGACTGACTTCCTACAAGATATTTCTTTCATTTAATGGTAAAGTTCATTTTTTAAATAAAATTTTCTTTTTATTTTTTTCCATGTGACATCTCTATATTTATATGTTAGATACAGGCACAGGAAGGTGAGAAGCGGGCACTGGGCTTGCCACATGCCCCCCACCTCCACTTCTCATCACCCACACACAGAAGCAGCAGGGCATTAAATGTGGCAGCTTTTGGGGGGCTGAGGGGCTTAGGTCTGGGCCCTGCTTCTCAAGGGTACTAGCCCTTGAGACTTAGGAATGTTCCTTTCTGGAAAATGTGTGGGGTTTTAATGAGGTGAAGCCAAGGCTCGCCTGGAGTCCCTCCTTAGTGCCCTGGCACCCCCCCACCAACAAGTTCAGGAGGAGCACTCAGAACGACCAGAGACTAGGATGCCAGGATAGATTCAGGCAGAACAAGTGGGGAAAAGGTTTGCTGTGGGGTCACTTGAGCCCCTCAGGGCCTGGAGGGAGGGAGAAAGGTGTTGGCCTGCGGGAAGCAGGAAGCTCTCAGCACAAGGGAGAGAAGGTGGCCAGGCCCGCCCTCTGCCCTGGACAGAGCTGCCAGGGTCAGGGCTGGGTACAGTGTCCATTTGCTAACAATCCAGGAGAGGGGCAGGCAGGAGGCAGGGCCAGGCCCTTGGAAGCAGGGGCGTCCACCCTAGTTAGGTGGCCTCAAGTGCCCCAGGCTGGAAGCAAGCTGTCTCCTGGAAGATGAGCTCTTTCAGCCGCTCCTTGCACAGATCATCCAGTTCCATGTCGAAGGTAAAGGGCTCCTCGGCCACGGGCTCATCCGTGTGGTCGTAGTACTGCTCCAGGTAGGGGTGGGCCAGTG
The DNA here is from genome assembly GCF_000299155.1 of Elephantulus edwardii. Taxonomy (NCBI): domain Eukaryota; kingdom Metazoa; phylum Chordata; class Mammalia; order Macroscelidea; family Macroscelididae; genus Elephantulus; species Elephantulus edwardii. The sequence goes on along the minus strand of NW_006399901.1, from coordinate 6,909,374 downwards.
CCTCCTCCACTGTGATCTGTTTGTTCGGGTTAAAGGTCAACATCCAGGCTTTGGGATCTATCTGACTTGGGGAAATGCTTGGTCCAGGCCACCTTGGTCTTGGCTGGCAAAGACTTCAGGTAGTTGCGGGCCTTCATGTTGATGATACAGTTCAGGTTTTCCTGGGATGGGGAGCCCAGAATAGTCAGAATGTGGTTGAGCTGGTCCAGGTAGTGCTTGCCGGGGAAGATGGGCCGGTTAAAGAGCATCTCAGCCAGGATGCAGCCCACGGACCAGATGTCAATGGACTTGGTGTGGCCCTTAGAGTTGAGCATGATCTCTGGTGCCCGGTACCAGCGTGTAGTCACATACTCAATCAGGACGCCAGTGTGGTCATGCTCAGGGTCAGCAGTCCGGGCCAGGCCAAAATCACAGATCTTAAGATCACAGGTGGTGTTTGATGAGCAGGTTGGAGGGCTTTAGGTCTTGGTGGAGCACGTTGGCAGAGTGGATGTACTTGAGGTCCCGCAATATCTGGTACAGGAAGTAGCAGATGTGGTCATTGCTCAGCTGTTGACTTTTGAGCAGCTTGTACAGATCTGTCTCCATGAGGTCCTGCACAATGTAGACGTCCCTCCTGGCTTCCAGGGTGGGTGCTCGCAGGATATCTCGGATGCCAGTGACATTCTCATGGTGGAAATGCAGCAAGATCTGGATCTTCCTCAGTTTGCGCTGACAGTAGGTCTGATGCTCAAAGGGGCTGATCTCGATGGCCACCCAAGTCTTGTGCACATGGTCTTAAGCTGAGCTGACCTCGCTGAATGCTTCCTCACCGGCGTAGTGCAGCTGCGAGTAGTGAGGGCGAACGGCTGCCCCTTCACTATCTCCACTTCCCCCGGGACCCCCAGACAGACCCAATCCTAAAATTTTCTTTTATATGAGTTTGCTTACAAAGTTCATATAGGTTGTGTTTCACACGGTCCTTCATTCACATTGTTTTTCATACAATCATTCCCGTTCATTATGTTTTCTAAATTAATCATCATTGATTTATGCCCACCACTAGCCTGTCTTTCCAGATCCCTGCCAGATCTTTCCCATTTCCTTTACCCCATCCCTCCATCCACCAAATTGTATGACCTTGTGATTTCTCCCATCCATCTTCATCCTTTGCCTCTTTGAATCCTCATAACACATTTGACTAGTTATCTGTTTCTACAGTAATGGTCTTATGCTGTATTTGCCCGAATGACACTCACATAATGCTCTCCATTCTCTCCCAGCTTACGTAGTCATTTTCTAAAGCATTGCTCCAGAATGCTATGTATTCTGTCATGTCAATGTCCCACCATTTCTCATTCCATTCAATTGTGGTTGGACTTTGGACTATTTCTGTGTTCTTGCGATTGTGAATAGTGCCATTATGATCATTGGTGTACAGATCTCCTTTTGTGTCTCAGTTCTTTCCTTGGAGTATATCCCTAGCAGTGGAATAGCTAGGTCATATGGAATTTCTGTGTTCAGCTTTTTGAGGAAATGCCCAACTGTTTTCCAGAGCGGTTGTGCCATTTTAGAATCCCACCAGCAGTGTAGAAGAGTTCCTGTCTTTCCACATCCTCTCCAACATTTCTTGCTTGCTGTCCTGTTAAATTTTGCCACTGCTACTGGAGTGAGATGGTTTCTCATTGTGGTGTTGATTTGCATCTCTCTTATTGCCAGTGATTTTGAGCATGTCTTCATGTGTCTATTGGCCTAGATGTCCACCTCTGTGAAGAGACTTTTGCCCATTTTTGTAATCGGGTTATCAATCTTTTTCTGTGGAGGCACTATAGGATTCTGTAAGCTTTTCTTGTGAGACCCTTACTCGAGATGGTATTGCCCAGTGTTTTATCCCAGTCAGTAGGTCTTATTTTCACCCTATTGGAAAAAAGTTCTTGATGCACATAGGGGTTTAATCTTTAAAAGGTCTCATTCATCAATTTTATCTTTTCCTGACTATATTTGTCCGCCCCTTTTTGCCATAGGCTAGGCCTTATAAACTTAGTTCTACTTTGTCTCTTATAATTTTTACGGTTTTGAGCTTTACTCCTAGGTCTCTGATTCACCTTGAGGTGATTTTTGTGTATGATTTTTGTGATTTTCTGAAAGGTGTGGGTAGCAGTGCAGTTTTGCCCGCACCATTTATTGAAGAGGTTATCATTTCTCCATATCATAGGTTTTGTTTCCTTGTCAAATATCAGTTGACCATAGATAGTCAATTATTGGGTTCTTGATTCCAGTCCATTGGTCTGTGTACCAGTACCATGCTGTTGTAGTTACTATAGGTTTTGAGATCAGGGAATGCTATACCTCCCACTTCGTTTATGTTTTTCAGGAGTAGTTGGCTTATTGAAGTCACTTTCCTCTCCTAATAAACTTGACAATTTCCTTTCCAATTTCTTTGTAATTGAACTTGATATCTGTATTAGGATTGCTTTTGGTAGGATTTTCATTATATTGAGTTATTCTATTCATGAACAGGGAACATTTTCCCATTTATTTATGTCTTTTATTGTGTCTTGCAGAAATGTTTTGCAGTTTTGTTTGTACAGGTGTTTCGTATCTCTTGTAAAGTTTTTCTAAGTATCTCTATTTTGTGTTTGGCTACTGTAAATGGTATTGCTTTCTTGGTTTCTTTCTCTCTATTTTTTTTATTGCTGTATAGGAATCCCACTGACTTTTGGATATTGATCTTATATCCTGCCACTCTACTAAACTGGTCTACTAGCACTAAAAGTTTTGTTGTTGAATCCTTGGGGTTTTCTGTATACACTCTCATATCATCTGCATATAGCAACGGTTTCATCATCTCTCTGCCGATCTAGTTGCCTCTTATTTTCTTCTTTTGCCATGTTGCCCTAGCAAGTACTTTCAATACAATATTGAATACAGGTGGTGACAGTGAGCCTCCTTATCTGGTCCCAGTTCATATCTCCATTGAGAATGATATAGCCTCTTAGTTTTGCATATATACTTTTGACTATGTTGAGGACATTCTCTTCTGTTCCAGTTTTGCTAGGTGTCTTAATCAGGAAAAGGTATTATATTTTGTCAAAGGCTTTTTCTTCATCAATTGCTAGGATCATATGGTTCTTGTTATTTGCTTTGTTAATGTGATGAATTACATTGATTGTTTTTCTTATGTTGAACCATCCTTGTATACCTGTTATGAATCCCACTTGGTCATGATGAATTATTTTTTTTTATGTGCTTTTGGATTCTATTGACTAGGATTTTGTTAAAGAAGATCTCTGAATGTTTGGTAAAATTCATCCATGAAGCCAACTGGCCCAAAACTATTTTTGTGTGAGAGTCTTTTTATTACCTGTCCAATTTCTTCTTTTGTGACGGGTCTTTTCAAGTGTTCTACATCTGTCTTTGTCAATCTGGGTAGGGCATCAGTTTCAAGAAATTGTCCATTTCCTCTAAGTTTTCAAATATATCAGAGTATAGCTTTTCGTAATACTCAGATATTATCAATTTCATTTCCTCTGGTTCTGTTGTGATGTCCTTTTTTTTTACTTTTTAAAAATTAATTTTAATGAACATTTACGGAGATTTTGGATTTCCATTCATTGATTGTTGCATTTTTCTCCCTGCCCACCCATCCCCCCCAGTTCGCTCTTCTCTTTGAAAAGTAAGAGAAAAATTCTTTCATTAGTATACAATCCCCCTCCCACCCAACCCCATAGTTTCTTAATTGAGTTATCTGTGTCTTCCCTTTTTTTTTTTTTCTTCTTTTGCTAAGTTTGCCAAAGGTTTGCCAGTTTTATTGACCCTTTTGAAAAACATGCTCCTGGTCTTATTGATGCTTTCAGTTGTTTTTCTGTCTTCTATCTCATTGATTCCAGCTCTTGTCCTAATCATTTCCTTTATTTCTAGAAGCTGTGGGATTAGATTGTTGTTCTTTTTCTGATTCATAGAGGTATTGAGTTAGAACATTAATTTTGCTTTTTTCTTCCTTCTTTTTATGTGTGTACCTATTGCTATTAACTGTCCCCTGAGCCTTGCTGCATCCCAGAGGTTTTGGTATGTTTTCTTTTCATTTGTTCGAGGATCTTTTTTATTTTATTCTTTATTCTATAACCCAGTTGTGTTCTAGCAAGGTATTACTTAGCTTCCACATGGTGGTTTTAAAAGCTTTGTCCTCTTATTACTAATTTCTAGTTTTATGGCATGTGGTCTGAGAAGATACTTGTATTATTTCATTATTTCCCAGGTGAAAGAAAGGACCTAAGGAAACTCAACTCATAATGCCTCTTTATTATGTTTCTTTTGAGTTGACTTGTCCTCTGGTGAGAGTGGTATGTTAAAGTCTACCACTGTTGTGGTGCTGTCTGTTTCTGTCTTGAATTCTGTTAGCTGTTATTTTATGTATTTTACAGGTCTGTCATTTGGTTTGGTTTTGTTTTTCATTCTAATTTTTCATTTTATTTTTTTTGTGTGTGTACCGTCAAATCGGATCTGACTGGTACAGAAGGAAATTGTCCCTTCTTCTCCAGCAGAGCATCTGGTGGATTTGAACTGTGCACCTCTGGGATTGCAGTGCAACTTCCTACCACTAGGCCACCAGAGCTCCCCCAGGTCTATCATTTGGTGCCTAGATATTGACCAAAGTTATGTCTTCTTCTTGATCTCTTATGTCTTTAATAATTTTATAGTGCCCTTATCTTTTATGTAAAAAGATTTGATCTTGAATTCTGTTTTATCAGATTAGTAGCCATTTGCTTAAGATACTTTTTTTTAATCCTTTAATTTTGAGTCTCTCTTCTTGTTTCCTAGATGTGTGTCTTGTAGGCAACATATTGATGGGTTTGTTTGTTTGGATTTTAATCCCTTCTGCTATTCTTTGTCCTTTAATTGGTGCATTCAGACCGTTCACAGTAAGTGTGATTATTGGCTGGCGCGGTTTTATTGTTGCCATTTGTCTGTGTATCTTTTGTTGTTTTTTGTTACCTTGGTCCATCCACTTTCCTTGGATGTCTCTGTGTGGAAGACTTTCTTTAAAATTTCTTGTTTTCTCAGATTCCTTAAGTTCCTTCTGTTTTCTCCTTCATATTTGATGGACAGCTTTGCTGGGTACAGAATCTTCGGCTGACAATTATTTTCTTTCTGTGTTCTCTCTATACCATCCCATTGTTGTCTTGTTCACGAGTTCTACTGAGAATTCAGAACTTATTGTCCTTTGTAGATGACTCTTTGTATTTCTTTCCCCACTTTAAGTATTCTATTAATTTGACTAAACTATAACTTGATGTTTTTCTTTTGGGGTCTAAACTATTTGGTGCTCACTGAGCTGCTTGAATGTGGATTTCTCAATTCTTCATAATACCTGGGAAGTTTTCTTCTGGTGCCTCTTCCACAATTTTCTCAGTGATTTTCCTGTCCCTCTTGTGTTCTGGAATTCCAGTCATGCATATGTTGTTCTTTTGATGTCTTCCCACATGATTCTTATATTTTCTTTACATCTCATTTCTGATTTTTTTCCTAGTTTGTTTCCACTGAGGCTCTTGCCTTTCAGCTCACTGACTCTTCTACGTTTTTGTCCTTCAAGTGTGTTGGACACTTCTGCCATTTTGGTATTAATATTCTAGATCTCATACTGTGTTTTCTGTACCCCTCTGTCTTGCGATGATTTTTTGAATTCTTGTAACTCTTTATCTATAGTTGCAATTCTTTCTTCCATCTTTTGCATTTTCTTCTGTAGTTGTTCAAGTTGCTCCTCATTGCTGTATTTCTTCTGGTTCTCTGTTTCTGGAGTATTTGCTTTCTTCTTGGCTTCCATTGTTTCTTCCATCATTTCCACTTTCTTCTGTAGCTTTTCAAATAATACCACATCAACCTATTTCTTCTAGTTCTCTGTGTCTGGGATATTCATTGGGGGGTTTTGTTTTGTTTTTTTAGGTAAAGAATTATTTTGGTTTTGTTTTTTGGGTTTTGGGGTTTTTTTTTCATAATGTTTGAGGCTGTCTGCAGCTTTCTTGGCATTATATGAATCTTTCCTTGGTAGATATTGGGCTGTTATAAATGTGTAATATCCCAGGGAAGGGTGATAATCTGCAAAGAACCTATATATTGGTACTCCATTTTTGGCTTGAGTGCTGCAGGCCCAAGGGCCTGAATAGGGGTGAATATTGTTCTCTGGAACCATGGTGGGTACCCACCTTTCATTTGGTTTAAGAAATCCCAAGCCTTCTCCACATGTTGCAGTCAGGGTTTTGGGACAGTAGTGCCTGGATCAGGGAGCACAGTGGTGTATTGTGCTCTGCAAAACTGTCTGCAGGTACACTCCTGTTCCCTTTTGCTTAAAAAATTTCAAGGCTTCTCCACATGTTGCAGTCAAAAGGGTTCAGGGGTGGAAATACTGAATCGTAGAGTGCTGGGCATGTATTGTCCTCTGGAAAAGCTTAACGGGTATATTCCACTTCTTGAAATGAAATCCCTAGAGTTGATTTTTTGAGAAATTAAACCACAAATCAAGCTAAAGCTTTCCCAGCAAAATCAGAAAACATTTCTATAAAAAGAGCAAAGACCACATGGGAAGCACCATATCTGACATTTACCAACTTCATAGGGAAAAATTAACCCCACACACAGCAGCCGTAACACAAAATCTACTCTCATGAGGTCAGACATGTCTCCCACGCTCACATGCCTCCTTCTACTCATCTCAACACCAATCTTACTTCTTGACTGGATCCAAAATCCAATGTAATAGGTTACAGACCACACTGAATTGAGGGAGTTAAAAGGTTTTAATTCAGGTTAATAACAAAATACAGTCGAGACAACTCCCAAAACAAGACAGGCACCTCAACTCTGTGGCTCAAAGTGTTCCCACTTTGTTCCCACTTAGTTCTGCCAATACTGGCTTCCCCCGTAATTTTCTTTTTTTTTTTCCCCCCATAATTTTCCAGCAAAGTTCTCAGTCTTGTCGATATTGGCTTTCCCCATAATTACCCAGTAAAGTTCTCAGTCCTTCCAGTATTAGTTCCCCCTCACCCAAAGTCCCATCTCGCATCTCCAATTCAGCCATTGCTGCTGCTGTCATCCCAAAGTATGTCCTACATTTTTCTGGGTTGGAAGAGGTCTCTCCTCTGGTTAGGCAAATAATTCCTTCTGGTAGAAAAGAATTCATATTTTCTGCAGCTAGAACTGTTCCATTTATTGGCAAGACTAGCTAGTCCTCTTGTAGATTGTTGAGATTGGCTAATCCCCTGTGGGATGGTAGATGGCCATTCCCGTTGTGGATAGGACAACATGCCTCACTCACACCCCTCCACATAGTCATCTACAGTAGAAAAGCCATATTGACAGACAAATTCCACAACTTCATACCAGAATCAAAACATATGAGAGAGAGAGAGAGAGAGAGAGAGAAAGAGATCCTAAAACTTCTGCACTTTAACTTATAGAGTCTTAGGTCAAATCAATATTCAATAAACAACCTTAATTGCTGAATGTTAATATCTTTTCATGTCCAGGTGGGCCAAAACTGTTGGTGCTGATTGACAACCACTGCCAATAGAATTATGCCTAATTTGAAGAAAATTTGGTTTATGACTGTAAATAAATTAGACAAACACTGAATATCCACTATCTGTAATTGTGTATATTCTTAGTCCTATTTATTTTTATCTAATTTATTTAACATTTTTCTTATTAAAAAATTAGAAGTCATACATATTTTAAAATGTCCTTTTTTTCAATTCCTAGATGAATGAGGTTTTGTATGTATTACAAATGCAGCTGAAGGAGTTTGTATCAAAACTGCTTTCTCCCAAAAGCTGAAATCTGTTCTACATCTTT
>NW_006399901.1:6891994-6897237 GCF_000299155.1 Elephantulus edwardii | reverse complement strand
GGTGCTGGAGTATTGAGAATACCATGGACTGCTGGGAAAACAAACAGATTTGCCCTGGAAATGGTAAAACCGGGTGGCTCCTTGGAGGCAAGGCTTCTGACTGGTCCTTAGAGAGGGACATCATGCTTGGGAGGGTGGAGGGACAGCGCAGGAGAGGAAGGCCCTCTATGAGGTGGCTTGATTCAGTGACTGGGATAATTGGAATGGGAGTGTCAGAGACAGTGCGATTGGCAAAGGACAGAGCGGAGTTTAGGGCTGTTGTACATAGCGTCGCTATGAGTCGCAGGCGACTCGCCGGCACATAACAACAACAACAACATGATTGGTGTTATTTTTGCTCAAGTGCATATAGTTGTGAAAAAAAAAAGTTGTACATGTTGAGCTTGTGTCCCTAACCCCCATTGTTAAAATCTGTCAGTATCAGTAATGTCCCTAGTGTACCCTAGTGCCAGCTGTGGATGTAATTCTAGTTAGCTTCCTAAACCTTTTAATGTTGAAGAACCTGCCATATTTAAAAAAAAAGTGTATAATTGTACCACTGTAGCTGTTATAACCCCTATTTGCTTAGAAGAAGAGCAACATTGTCTGCAGTTGTTGAATAGGGTTGGTTGTTATTATTCAAAATATCACTTTAAAAAATGTGTTTATACTAACTGTAAAAGAGTTTAGTAATAGTTTCACCCAAGATAATGTTTCAAACTTGCTCCCTGCCAAATTCCTGTGTTTGCATATTGAAATAATTAGATACATTAGATTAAATGTAAAAGTGAATCTGCTCAAATTCTCATTAGTCCCAACAAATACAAGTAATAGACCTTTTCAGCACCTGTATCTACTCCAAAAATAATTAAAAGTAATTCTATTATCTCTCTCGTTGCCACCGCAAGAATAACCACAAACCTACTTGTGAGATAAAATCCCCAAACAGCCACACTAAATATTCTTTCTGCCCTTACCTCCATTAAATTGCCTTTGTCCCAAACAGCACCATAACAGTTCCTGTAATAAAAACTTTTCTTTCTCCGAACTCATTTAATAAAAGGAAAAAATGTTGGAGAATATTGGGAAAAGAAGGAGGCCTCTGACCGAGGCAAATTGCCTAGCTCTGAATAAGTGCAAGGCTATCTGACCCATCAGCCCTTAATACTAGATAGAGCTCTCTTGTGCTGGGCTGTGCTGGCTGCCACATCTGTTGAGGGTCTGTACTGGACTGAAGTTCTCCTGCAAATTCACATACTCCACATCTACAATTCCACCCCATCCTGTTTTCCTGTTTACTCACCTGTATATAAATAAGCACAATAAAGTTTATTGGGCTCTCTGCAGCACTCCTGGAGTGGTGCGTCTCTTTCACACTTATGGCCATCAAAGTGTCTCTGTTCCCTGCCAGCAAATGGACAGCGACATAAAGTCTTGTTTCTTTTCTTTGCAATCAAAACCCTCCAATGTGTTATCACTTCTGGCCAAGAAGCTGAAAGTCTTCAGGTAGTAGTCCATTCAGAAAGTATCCCTTCACCTTTCCTTGCTAAGGGAATACCCCAGCTCTTTCCATAAACGATGAAAACTTATTTGTATTTGTTATCCAGCTGAATATAAGTCAATAAATAAGAATGGCAGAAGAATTGATGCCTTTGAACTATGGTGTTGGAGAAGAGTACTGAAACAACCCAGAGACTGCCAGAATATGATTTGGAGAATGTGCAACCAGAGTGCTCTTTGGAGGCCAAGATTATAAAGCTTCACCTCACCTACTTCAGGCATGCTGCTAGGAGGGACTACTCCTTAGAGAGGGACATAATACTTGGAAAAGCAGAGTCAGTGAAGGAGAGAAAGACCCTTAACCAGGTGGATTGACACAGTGACTGGTGCGATGGGCAATAATGTGTCAGGAATTGTGAGCACAGGACAGGGTTCAGATCTGTTGTACGTGATGGAACCTAACCATAACAATGTGGAAACTGGTATCAGAACCTGTTCTGTAGTTTATAGGTTGTTGTTAATACATGTGACATTCTTCATAAATTCTTTTGTCATATTTATAAATTTCCAACTAAAAATACCTTGTATGTATTGCTATGTGGAGCATCAATATCTGGACAAAAGCACCTGGCCTGGATGATTCTAGTAAAGATGGAGGCATCTACAATGAGCAGATGAACCAGGAAGTGGTCTCCTTGCAGACTTTAGTCAGAGTCCACTGAGAACTTGAATGAAGGAAACTTCATTGAAGGAAAATCTTCACTGAAGCAAGATCTCAAGGGTAACAGTTAAAATCCTGGGCCAGAGTACCAGTTTAACTATTTTGTCAGCCATATGGGCTTGAACAAATCATGTAATTATTTTGAGACTCAATTTCCACATCTGTAAAATGATATGAGAACTTAACTTCCTCACATTAAAGATGATTATATGAAATATGACATCCACTTCCAAAATAGCTTGCCTCTGGAAACTCTATGAACTTGGAGAAATGATGAAAGTTATACAAGTGTTTAGGTCTTTCATTCACAGCGTAGCCATGAGTCATCTACAACTTGACAGCACTTAGCAACAATATGAAATAATGCTTATGATTGTTATCAGCTGCCATCAAGTGAATCCTCAACTCGTGATTCCATCATCAAAAAAGAATTTAATCATTGTGATCCAAAGGATTAAGCATAACTGATTTTTATTTTTTAGTTCAACCCTTTTCCCCTAGTCTGTCTTAACTGAAATTTGTTCAGTAGCATAAGAACATGCAAGCCCACAGATTGGTGAGTGGATGTCTACACGAGATGCAAGAATCAAACTCTGGTCTCCTCATGTAAGACACAGCTTCAATCACTGAACCACCATCACCTAAATGCATGCTGTTGGTTTTGTTGTTTTGTGCTGTCAAGTCACCTACAACTCATAGCGACCCTATGTACAACACCCCTAATCCCTTCTCTTTCCTGTGCCAATCTTATTACCTCTGACACACCTGTCCCTCTTACCCAAGTCACTGATTCAGTCCATCTCATTGAGGGTCTTCCTCTCTTGCGCTGTCCCTCCATCCTCCCAAACATGACTTCCTTCTGCAAGGACTGGTCCCTCCTTGCAACATGTCCAAAGTATGTCAAATGAAGCTTCAGAATTCTTGCCTCCAAGGAGCAGGCTGGTTTCACCCTCTCTAGGATGAAACTGTTTGTCCAAGGCATCAATTCTCCTCCTATCATCCCTAGTCATTGCCCAGCTTTCTGATACATAGCAAGTAATTGCAAAGACTATGGCCTGGATCAGGTGCATCTTAGTCCCCAGACTGACATCATTGCTCTTCAGTACTTTGGAGAGGTCTCTGACAGCAGACTTTCCCAATGCAATTTGTCTTTTAATTTCCTGGCTGCTGGTACCAAGAGTGTGGATTGTGGAACCAAGCAAGCTAAAGCTGTTAACAGTCTCAATCGCTTCATCATCCATCATAGTGATACCAATCGCGAAGCTGTGGAGAGATGGAAACTCTCATACACTGTTGATGGGACTGTAAAATAGTACCACCACTCTGGAAGGAAGTTTGGCATTTCCTCAAAAAGCTGAACATAGAAATTCCATGTGACCCAGCTATTCCACTGCTTGGAATATACCCCAAGAAAATGAGAACTCAGGCACAAATAGCGACTTGTACACCAATGTTCATAGCAGTGTTATCATAACAAGAACATGGAAATAGCCCAGATGTCCAATCACAACAATCTAATGGACTGAGAAATTATGGTACATTCACAGGATGGAATACTATGCAGCATGCAGGAGCAACAATTTTGAAAATCACTACCTAACTTGGGAGAGACTGGAAAGCATTATGCTAAGAGAACTAACTCAGTCCCATAAGGACAAATACTATAAAAGACCATTATTGTAGAAGTAGAAAGATCACTAGTAAAATCTAGTAAAAGATAACTAATAAAAACTAGTACGAGGATCCAGTGGGGGGAGGGTAAGAGCAGAAGGGTAAGGATCGGGGGGTGAGGGGCTTAAACATAAGGTTGCACAATTTGATAGGTAGATGGAGAGTTGGGTAAAGGATATGGGAAAGATCTGGTGTGAACAACAGTGTACACAAACTTTGTAAGTAAACAAGCACTAAAATACACACACAAAGAAATGGGGAAATAATGCATGGAATGAAACACAATGTATACGAACTTCATAAGCAAACCAATATTAAATAAAAATTTTCAAAAATACTATAGAAAAAACATCATGCTCTGCAAGCTGGAGTGTTAGCAAAAGGGAGAAACACCCCTCCCCCAACCAAATGGATTGACACAGTAACTGCAGCAATGTGCTCAAGTGTGTCAGATACAGTGAGGATGACACAGGATAGGACAAGGTTCAAGTCTGTTTTTCACAGCGTTGCTAACAGTCATATTGGACTCGATGACAACAACAACTGACTACAACTTCCCTCCTCTGAGATATTTGATTTCTTTGTATGATGTACTAGACTTCACACTCTTTCACTTACTCATTGCTGTCAACTTGAACTGCAGTTTACAGCTGCAGAGACTGTAAACTGCACAGCAGGAGATGCCCCATCTTTTTTCCACAGAGCTGCAGGTTGATTTGAACCATCTGCTCTGTGGGTTAGATCAGAACTGTGCCTACTAGGCCACCAGAACTCTCTAGGAACTCTGTTCAGATAGAAGAGTAAAGAATGACATTTCACAGTGCACTCAGCTTTGACATGACTCAGGGAAGTGGAAAATGATGCACCTCAGGTTTGTACATCAAACCATGATATTACTGAGAAAGAAAAGAGGCCCAGGTGCCAGGGCTCTCTATCCCTTCTGTCCCCAGTGACTCATGTCGTATATTTGGGTTTATTATAAATCATCTCTGAGCTTCAGCCTCCTTATGTGCCCAAACATTATTGTTATAGTGCAGTAATGATGCCCAAATGAGATTATCCATGCAAAGTAAACATTCCGTACATAGTACATAAAAGTTCTTCATAAAATTTTGCTAAGATGGCGGTGGTGGTGGTTGTTATTGTTGTTGGAATAAACCGATAACTAACCTTTCAGTCAGTTTTTAAAGACAATAAATCAAATGAGAAGAGATGGTCCATCTTCCTCCAGTGTAGCAGCTGGTGTAATTGAACCACATACATTAACATTATTAGCACATTTTTTTTATTTATACTGCACATTTTTGTTGTGATATTTCTCTGAAGAACTTAAGGCAACAACACATACAAGAAGGCATTTTCTGAACTGCCT
>NW_006399901.1:6891356-6891894 GCF_000299155.1 Elephantulus edwardii | reverse complement strand
CAATGTATGCATAAAGAAGTCTATAAAAATTTTACCCAAGAAACTTGCAGTCATCAGTGAGTATGGAATTCTGGGGGACATTTCCATTTCTTAGTTTTCTGTTGTATATGAGTTTTATAGAAGATGTGCTATTTTTATAATCAAGAAGAAAATAAAGAATAAAGCAAAGTACTTTAAGATTGATGTTCACAAAACTTCATTGTGGAATTTAATTGAAACCAGAAATCCTCATGCCATGATTCACTCATTTACTATGAGCATGGTACTGTTGGAGACTTGTGAGCAATAGAAAGGCAACCCCTGTTTTCTCTAGGCCCCTTACCATTTCTGGGGACATGCAGTAGTACTTAGTATATATAAATAACTTCTCAGCTTCTGCTCAGAATTTTTCTAATTATTTCTGAGAATATAAAAAGTCATAGTAAAATGCCCAGAGTTGACTTGGTTATTCATGATTATTGAATTCTTTTTGAAAGATTGCCACCGGCCTACAGTAATTAGAAGGTGGTGAAACAATTTATTTAATAAAATAACTTTT
>NW_006399901.1:6890296-6891256 GCF_000299155.1 Elephantulus edwardii | reverse complement strand
TGGTCATTCTTTTCTTGGGCAGATGTCCCCTGCTTCCCTCCAGATAAAGTGCAGATGGTCTGATGGTACTGGTCTATCATATGCCAATTTCAGTCAGCAATGAAGAATAATTTAAAAAAAAAGACACCCCTCTGGTATACATACATACATATGTGTGTGTATATATGTATGTGTGCATGTATATATATAATTTTTATAAAGCTACAAATATAGAACATTTATACTGACATCTCAGATTGTAAGCAAAGAACAAATTTGTGAGACTAGGGGTCTATGAATTCCTCTGAGAGGACAATGAAGGGAAATTTCTTCACATTGACAATGAGGCTGAAGTCCAGGCACTTAAGGACAAAATGATTCCATCCTTTAACCTGTTAGTCACTGCCTCGTCAAGTCAGCCCTAGGTAGAGAGTCACCGATCCTTGTCATATTGTGAGGTGGGGCCCATGCTGAGGTAGCGTTTCAGGAAGACCTTTGGGATCATGCTGTTGGTGATGCAGAAGTCCAGGTGCTGTTGAAGGCCAGGTGCTGTTGAAGGCCAGGTGCCGCAGAATGCTCTCCATGCTGTGGTAGTGCTGCTGTCTCGTGGTGCACAAGTACTTCTGCAAGGCCTGGCCGTAGATGGGAAGATGGCCTGGGCGGCCTCTTTGGAGCTTGCTTCTGCTCCTCAACCTGGAGTCACTGGATGTGGATGAAGGCTTCTTCCACTACAACCAGGAACCTGGCTTTCCACTTTTTGACCTAGCGTTTGTGCTCTGCTTCTTCATAATTCAACTCTTTGTCTCTTGAGTCCCTGCGTCAAGCTGCTGCAGCAATCATTGCTCTAGACTGAATAGTGGCATTGTTACTGGGAACATCTACATTGTAGACTTTCAGCCCAGCCATGTGCTTGGCAGCTCGGAATTTGGAGGCTGTGAGGAGGTTGGGATTGTAGATGGTGAAGTCTTTGTAGTAATTTTC
>NW_006399901.1:6862558-6865257 GCF_000299155.1 Elephantulus edwardii | reverse complement strand
GACGAATTGCATTGGGAAAGTCAGCTGTGAGGGACCTCTCAAGAGTACTGAAGAGCAACGACATCAGGCTGGAAACTAAGGTGCACCTGATCCAGGCTATAGTCTTCGCATCGAAGAGTTGGACAGATAATAGGGATGATAGAAAGAGAATTGATGCCTTTGAGCTGTGGTGCCGGGGAAGAGTGTTGAATATACCATGGACTGCCAGAAGAACAAACAGGTTTGTCCTGGAGAGGGTGAAGCCAGAATGCTCCTTGGAGTCAAGGATTCTGAAGTTTCTTCTGACATACTTCGGGCATGTCGCAAGGAGGGGCCTGGTCCTTGCAGAGGGACATCATGTTTGGGAGAGTGGAGGGAAAGCGCAGGAGAGGAAGACCCTTGATGAGATGGATCGATTCTGTGATTGGAGTGGTAGGAATGAGTGTGTTTGATACAACGAGGTTGGCACAGGATAGAACGGCATTTAGGGCTCTTGTACATAGGGTCGCTATGAGTCACAAGCAATTCAATGGCACACACAATAAGTTTACCCTTGGTTTCCAACATTCTGGCACCTGAACAAGGACAAGATGGTGGATTCATTCTCATCCTCATTCTCTCTCTAAGAAACTGAAAGGAAATTCACTCAGGGTAAGTGAAAGGTTTTTGAAAATTAAAGGCAGAGTCATGAAGAAATCCTTAAACCTTAAGTAGAAAAGATTTTATGAGTTTTTTTTCACTCCTTGAGGGAGAAATTCAGGGAGGAAAGTAGAAAAAACTTAATGGAAATTATTTCCACTCTCTGAAGTAAACGGATTAAAAACTCAGGTAGAATTGATAAAAAAGAGTCATGGGGATGCCTCATCCTCTGAAGCTCAATATATTTCTCTCTTAAAGGAATTGTTTGGGAGCTCAGGGGTAAAAGTGAGAGAAATGTCTTTTTTGTGGTTGTTTCAGAATGTGCAGAAATGTTGGTGCTGGTTTAGGCCAGGAGGTTGAGTGCAGTTAACTTTAAACATTTGGCATAATGTTATGAGAGATTTACAAAGAGCACATCAAAAGGAGAACAAATTCCTACTGATTTTTGGCCATTATGAACTTTGTCTGCAACAATATGATCTTGAGTCTATCCCACCTGAATTTAAAAGCCATCTCAAGGATAGGAGAGATGCAAATCAAAATCACAATGAGACCTCATCTCACCCCAGTAACAATTGCAAAGTTTACCAAGACAGCAAGCAATAAATGTTGGAGAGGATGTGGAGAAATGGGAACTTTTATACACTGTTGGCAGGTTTGTAAAATGGAATGAATACTCAGGAAGCCAGGTTGGTGTTTCCTTAAAAAGTTGAACCTACAGATTCCATATGACCCAGCTATTCTACTGCATGGAATACACTCTGAGAAAATGAGAAATGAGACACAGATGGAGACTTGTACACCAATGATCATAGTAGCATTATTCACCTTTGCAAGAACATGGAAGCAGCCCAAATGTCTAGCCACATTTGAATGGACTGAGAAATTGTGGAACAGTCACATGATGGAATACTACACAGCGTACAGGAGCAATGATTTTTTTTTTACAATTACTACCTAACTTGGGAGGAACCGGAGATCATTATGCTAAGTGAACTAACTCAGTCCCATGAGGGCAAATACTGTATAAGACCATTATTGTAGAAATAGAAAGATAACTAGTAAAATGTGTATGAGAATCCAAAGGGGGAGGGTAGGAGCAAAGTGGTGAGGATGAACAGGAAACTAATCATAGGCTCGTACAGTCTGATGGGTAGAGGGAGGGGTGGGTAAAGGAAATGGGAACGATCTGCTGTGAAAAACAATGTATAAGAACTTTATAGAATAAAAATTGTGTTTGAAGTAAGAGTAAGTTTGAGGAATTGAACACTAACAATTGAAGATCAGATGAGCTATGGGATGACCTCAACATATTATCCATTTAGAAAGCAAAAGGACATTAAAATGACAAGGAAGAAAGAAAAGCCCAAAACAGATGTCAGAAGAAGACCCTAAAAACTGCACTAGAATGCAGAGGCAAAAAATAAAAAAGGAAAGAAATGCTGAAGTACAAAGAGATAAATGTTGTTATGTGCCGTGGAGTCACTTGCGACTCATAGCGACCCTTTGTACAACAGCCCTAAACTCTGTTCTGTCCGGTGCCAGTCACACTGTCTCCGATCCACCCATCCTGATTATCCCAGTCACTGAACCAATCCACCTCATAGAGGGTCTTCCCCTCCTGCGCCGTCCTCTTACCCACCCAAGCATGATGTCATTCTCCAAGGACCTCCTTACAACATGTCCAAAGTATGTCAGATGAAGCCTCAGAATCCTTGCCTCCATGGAGCAATCTGGTTTAACCCTCTCTAGGATGAATCTGTTTGTTTTCTTAGCAGTCCATGGTACTCTCAATATCCTTCTCCAGCACCACAGCTCAAAGACATCAATTCTCCTTCTATCTTTCCTAGTCATTGTCCATCTCTCTGATGCACAGCAAGTGATTGCAAAGACCATGGCCTCTATCAGACACACCTTAGTTTCCAGAGAGACACCATTGCTCTTCAGTACTTTGAAGAGGTCCCTAACAGCAGACTTTCCCATTGCAATGTTGTTGTTGTTTGGTGCCGTTGAGATGTAGACAACTCACAGCGACCCTATGAACGAACAGCCTGAGCACTGTTCGTACATAGAGTTTCCAG
>NW_006399901.1:6852075-6861718 GCF_000299155.1 Elephantulus edwardii | reverse complement strand
CCAGCCTGGACTTCTGGCAATTCTCTGCTGATGTGCTGTTCCAGTCGTTTTTGGATAATCTTCAGTAGAATCTTGCTTGCATGTGAAATCAATGATACTGTTCTATAGTTTCCACACTCTGTTGGGTCACCCTTCTTTGAAATGGGAACAAATAGGAAAAAAGATAAATAGAAGATATAAAAGGGCAGCACAAATAAACAAGGCAAAGTATTGTCAGAAAATGTGCAAAGAGCTAGGGCAACCAAAAGGGAAGAATATACCTGGTATTTTTCAATCTGAAAGAATTTAAGAACACATTCAAACCTTGAACTATAATACTGAAGAATCCTGTAGGCAAAATCTTGAGTGATTCTGGAAGCATAAAAAGAAGATGGAGGGAATACAGACTCACTGTACCAAAAATAATTGACTGACATGACACCATTTTAGAAGAGCACGAATCAATGGTAATGAAGGAAGAAGTCTAAGCTGCACTGAAGGCCCTAGCAAAAACCGAGGCTTCAGGAAACTGTGGGATACCAATTGACATGTTTCAAGAAACAGATTCAACACAGATAGACTCATTAGTCGATGCCAAGAAATTTGGAAGAAATCCATATTTGTTTTCATTCCATATTGTAGTTGTGAAACCATGTGAAAGGCTTGGATATGCTAGATAGAACTTTCCTTTAAATGCCAAGTTAGGTCTCTCATTCCCTGGTTCTCCTTTTACTCTTGGAATTATTTTGCAATGTGTCAGCTAGTGTATAAAATGTTTATTGACTCTGGCACAATACATATCTAATGAATCTCTAGGTAGTCGTTATGCCAAGTACTCTGTTGAGGGTGTCCTTTTTCACTGATCTCTCTACTTTACCAACAATGATGTTTTTCCCCAGAAACTGGCATATCAAAAATACAGTGAGCAACACTTCATACTCATTACTGTTGAGTCAATTCTGATTGACAAAGAACCCTCACCAGATTCCAGAAGCTGTAAACTTTTTTCTTTTTGTTATTTTTTTTTTTAAAAGGCTATAAGTCTTAACAGGAAGAAAATGCCCATCTTTCTCCCTTAGTGTCCATGTCATTTGAACAGCTAACGGATGTGCTACCTTCTAATTAGCAGTACAACAGGACTATGACATGAGAGGTCCTTGCATATCCACTAAAATGACTATTATTTTAAAAAAAAATCCCCCAAACACCATCAAAACAGACAGACAGACAAACAAACAAAACTAGAATCGCCAACCATTGCTGGTAGGAAAGTAAAACGGTGCAGTTGTAGAACAATTTGATGTGGTTCCTTCAAAAGTCAAACAATTATCACAGGGCCAAACAACTGTACTCTTACCAAAACAATTGAAAGTAGTCTCAAAACAGCATTTGTACACTCATGTTTATTGTAGTATCATTTACAACAGCCAAAAGATAAACCACCAAAGCCTCTCTCTCTTTGTTGCAACATTTGCAAGTCGCCCTCTTAAGAACCAATACTTTCTACAGCTCTTTCATATTTTACTCTTTCTTGGGAAAAAATATCACCAGGTAGATGGTAGGCAAAAGAGAGGAAGATCTTCAATAAGATGAATCAGAAGAGTCTCTGAGGATGGCTCAGGATACATCAGAGTTTCCACCTGTTATTCAGAGAGTTACTATAAATTGGAGTTGACTCAGTAGCATCCAAACATGGCTTCCAAACACAACTGTCATTTTGCCAATTTTCCAACCCGGGGGTGCAATCTTTTCCAGGCCGGAACGTTCATGATACAGGAACAATAGTCATGAAGGAACGATGATCCGGAAGCAGCTTTAGCGGGGCGGACAGTCCACCCGGGCGTACAATTGTCAGGGCGGGCCTTGGAGGAGAGGATGGCGGGGGCTGGAGGGTGGGCGGGGCTTACTGCGGAAGTGGTTTCTCCGCCGCTGTAGGCGCTGCAAGATGTGGCGGTGCTTGTACCTGGGATTGTGCGGCATCATCGTGGGGCAGGTGGGAGCTCAGAACTCCGCAAACTCGCCGGAACGTAGCCGGCCATATGCTGTGCTGCGTGGGCAAAACCTAGGTGAGTGATTGTATGGGATCTGGCTCATTGTCCAACTGCTGCTGGTGGTGGGAGTATGTGAGAGTAGGAGTAGGAGGCTGCTCAGGGAACCCTGCGACCTTCCACAGTTTTGGGTCGAAATGCCTGGGCTTTGTCGCATGAATGCAAGAATTGGAAATAAGACGAATTAGATCTCATTCTAAGCCCCCTTTTCACTGGCTGTGTAAGGTGGTGGTGGTGGTGGTGGTGGTGGTGTTAGTCTAGACAGATTATAATACATTCTATCCGTCTTTACTAATGGAGCTAATAGTCATAACACCAAATCAGACTTTATTTATCCTGTGCATTTGATATATGTTTTTCAGTACCTGCTCTAACTACTTCATGTGTGTGTGTTGCTTTATTTGAGCCTCACAGTAACTGAATGGGAAGGATATGGTTTTTCAGCCCTATTTTACAGATAAAGAAAACAAAGCACAAAAGAGTGAAGGTATTTGCCAGAGATTACACAGCTAGGAAACGGTGAAGGCTGGTACCAGCACTTACATTTTGTGGGAGTTCTGATTTGATGGCAATGAAAGTGAAAGTGTGTGTATATGTGTGTGCTTATACATAAACAGATGTGCATGAAGTAACATGCTGTGTAGAAACCACTTAGGTGGCTATTGCATGGCACATACTGCAGGAATGCTGTTATGTGCCGTTGTCCTTGATACACAGTGCTGAGATTCAGTGGAAAAGACAGTCTTTGGTGAGAGAAGGGACAGATTTATTCGGCTTCAGGCTAATTTTAGAAAGGGTCTTTCATCCTCTGTACAACAGACATGTTGGATCCATGATTCTTTGTTGTGGTGGAAGGGAGGCACCGTTCTGTACTATGTAGAATTTTTCCAGGTTGTAACTCCTCTTTGTACACTAGATGTCAGTAGCAAGTCACTCACTCAAAAAACTTCAAGCTAACCTCATTAATGAGTCAGTCAAGAGTCATTTCATTGCTGATCTTCCAGCAGTTTTTCAGATGCTGTAAACTACACAGGAGGAGATAACCAATCTTTCTCCTTCGGAGCAGCTGATGAATCCAAAGCCTTTGGGTTCTAACGCCTTATCCCTCAATCTGAGTCAAAACCTAAACCCGTTACCCTCCAGTTGATTCCAACTCACTGGTGACCCACCATCCAGGCTGTAGATCTTTATGAGAGCGGATTAGCACTTGAACTTGTAAAACACTACACTATCAAGACAGGCAACCCAAAATTTCGGTCAACATTGTTATTAATGTACAAACCTGTTGTTCTCAAGTAACTCGACTTATAACCACTTTATGAGACAGATTAATGTCCATTGAGGGCCACAACACACCCTAGCTATGAACTGCTTAATGACAGTAAAGGGTAATCTGTAGGCCACTGGGAGTCTGCAAATTTATCTTCAAAGAGATGGCTATAGAGGTTAAGAGTAAGGAGTTAGACAATTAATGCTTTAATGTCATTGCAACATCAAGGCAAATGGAGACTGAGTGTACATATGGTTGAAATGGAATGCCTCACAGGTAGAGGGCTATTTATTACTCATGCCCAGCAGGATTAAGTAAAAACTTAATTCTTTAGAAATCAAGATATTAAGGAGCTGAACAGAAGTTTCCAAAGGGCAGTGCGGGAGTAAAGTATTAACAATGAAATGTGCAGGGAGCTGGAGTCAGAAAATCAAAAGGGCCAAGCTCGCTCAGCATTTCTTAAGCTGATGGAACTGAGGAACAAATTCAAGCCTCCAGTTCCAATACTTAAGGATGCTTTGGGCAGAATATTAAATGATCCAGGAAGCATTAAAAGAAGATGGAAAGAGTATACAGAATCATTGTACCAAAAGGAATTGACAGACGCAGAATTTCATGATACAACCTTTGTGCAACAGCCTGTGGTGATGAAGGAGGAAGTTCAAGCTGCTCTGAAAGAATTGGCAAAAAACAAGTCCCCAGGAATTGATGGGATACCAATTGTCATATTTCAACAAACAGATGCTGCTCACCAAGTTGTGACAAGAAATCTGGCCAACTGACTGGAAGAAATCTGTATTTGTTCCCATTCCAAAGAATGGTGACCCGACAGAGTGCAGAAATTATCGAACAATATCATTGATATCATATGAAAGCAAGATTCTGCTGAAGATTATCCAAAAACAACTGGAACAGCACATCAGTAGAGAACTGCCTGAAATGCAGGCTGGGTTTAGAAGAGGCCATGGTACTAGGGATATTATAGCTAATGTCAGGTAGATCTTGGCTGAAAGCAGGGAGTACCAGAGGAATGTCTATCTGTGTTTCATTGATTA
This sequence comes from Elephantulus edwardii, assembly GCF_000299155.1. Lineage (NCBI taxonomy): Eukaryota > Metazoa > Chordata > Mammalia > Macroscelidea > Macroscelididae > Elephantulus > Elephantulus edwardii. The sequence goes on along the minus strand of NW_006399901.1, from coordinate 6,857,366 downwards.
TGCAAAGGCATTTGACTGTGTGGATCACAACAAATTGTGGCTGATTTTAGAAGAATGGAAATCCCGGAACACTTGATTGTGCTTATGCGAAACCTATCCTTGGACCAGGAGGCAGTTGTCAGAACAGAGCAAGGGAACACTGCATGGTTCAAAATTGGTAGGGGTGTATGCCAAGGATGTGTCCTATTTCCATATCTTTTCAATCTATATGTGGAACAGATTATCCCGGAGGCTGGGCTGTATGAGGAAAAGTGTGGCATCAGGATTGGTGGAAGACTCATCAACAGTCTGCATTATGCAGATGACATAACCCTGCCTGCCTGAAACTGAGGAGAACCTGAAGTGCTTGCTGCAGAGGGTCAAGGAGTGTAGAAGCTCAACATCAAGAAAACAAAGATTTTAACCACTGGGACAATTGGCAGCATCATCATGGTTGGTGAAGAGATTGAGATTGTTTACAGCTTTAGTTTGTTTGGCTCCACAATCAACACTCTTGGTACCAGCAGCCAGGAAATTAAAAGATGAATTGTGTTGGAAAAGTCTACTGTCAGAGACCTCTCCAGAGTACTGAAGAGAAATAATGTCAGTCTGGAGACTAAAGTGCACCTGATACAAAAGTGCAATCTTTGCAGTTAACTTGCTATGCATTGGAAAGCTAGACAATGACTAGGGATGATAGGAGGAGAATTGGTGGCTTTGAGCTGTGGTGCTGGAGAAGACTATTGAATATACCATGGACTGCTAGGAGAATAAACAAGTTCGTCCTGTAGAGGGTGAAGCCAGGCTGCTCCTTGGAGACAAGGATTCTGAAGTTTCATCTAACATACTTTGGACATACTGCAAGGAGGGACCAGTCCTTGGAGAGGGACATCATGCTTGGAAGGGTGGAGAGACAGCACAAGAGAGGAAGATCCTAGATGAGAGGGATTGATTCAGTGACTAGGGTAAGGGAGTAGGTGTATCAGAAACACTAAGATTGGCACAGGGTAGAGCAGAGTTTAGGGCTGTTGTACACAGGGTTGCTATGAGTCATGCTTGACTCGAAGGCAATCAGCAACAACAATAACATCTTTTCAGGTGGCTCTTCTTAGAGTCACACAGGCACTGCTGATGTTGAAGGAACCCTCTAGCAAGTGGCTGGTTGTGTTAGCAGTTTAAAGACTGGGTGGGGGGAAGGTAATCATGCAACAATGAACAAATACCAAAAAAGTGAATTGGGGAAAGGGAGGAGAGGAGGTAAAATTGTGCAACAATGAATGAAGGAAAATCTAACTTTTCTGTAAAATTTCATTAAAATCATAATTAAAATGGAAAATTTTATTTTAATAAATTGATAAGATGGCAAAAATTGTGTCATGTATTTCTCAAAATTTATAAGGAAAAATGAAAGCCAGAGCTCATAGATCTTACAGCTGGTGGCTCCCTTAGACAGCCTTCACCCTTCCCCCTTTTGACATGACCTTGTTGCTCCCAGGCACTTGGAGCTTTGTCAGAGGCTTATTTGTGTTCCTTTCCCTCCCCCACATACATGAGATCCTCCAAGTCTGTCCACTTCTGTTGCCCCCGCTTGCGTCATGAGCTGTCATGAATAGGTAACCTTAAAGGATCTCTGGTGGCCTAGTTGCAAGAATCTGTGCTGCAATCCCAAAGGCACATGGTTTGCATCCACTAGATGCTCTGCTGGAGGAGGGGCAATCTCCTCCTGTGCCAATCAGATCTGATTCAGTGGCACACAACAATTTTTTTTTTTAAAGGTAACCTGTTTTCGTTTTGCAGTGTTGATGGGAACCGTTTTCAGCATCCTGCTGGTAACCATAATCCTCATGGCGTTTTGTGTCTACAAGCCCCTTCGGCGCCGGTGACAGTCAGCAAATGAATTCTCCTGCCAGTACTTGGGAACAGCATACATACTGCTTTTGTTACACAGGGGCCAGCAGAGACGTTGAAATCACATTTCTGCTTGGAAAGGACATTTGATCTGGACAATTGGTAAATGATTTAGGGAAAAAACATCTCCTAGCTATTGTTTTTCCTGGACACTGTAATGTGAAGGCTGGTCTGGTCTTCCTCTTTTGTTTTAGATGTTTTTTACTTTACTTGTTGAAAGACCTGAAGCACCAGAGTCAAAATGGAATGCTCTTTAAACAGGAAACTTGATAACTAACACTTGTATATTTAAACAACACTGGAAAAGACCAATCATTAACATTTAGAAATATGAAGGGAAGATTTTAACATGTAAAGATTCCCTACTTAACCACCATTCAGCCCCACTAGAGTAAGAATCACAAATGTGTTTAATTCTACTTAGCTTTAGATTGCTCTGGTGCAGAGCCAGGTCTCAGCTGTGTCATGTAGCAGCCAGGTCACCCCATCAGGTGGGTGGACTGGAAACATGACAGTTTAGCCCGTTTGAAGAAGAGCTGATCACACACAGTGGTCAGTTGCACTTTGTACTAATGCCCTCGTCCTAAAGATAGAGACAGCTTTTCAGATTTGGAGCCCTAAAGAGACTCAGCAGGAGCTCCTTTGAGCCCTGAAGTGGGGAGGACTCAACCACAGAATGTGAATTTGATAGATGGGACAGGGTGGCAGGTGGGGAGGCTGGTGCTTCCACACATTTAATCTCAACTTGCAAAATGGTATTGGTCTACACTACTGAGGAACTGGATTATTTTTTTTTCTCCTGATGAAATCCTTTTGTAGTTACAAAGTGGTTAACAGTATTTTAAAGGTGCTCGGTTTGTTATTAAATTGAAATGCTTATCTTGTGCTCCCATCTAAGGCCACTGAGTTGAATCGTGACTCACTGGAACCCTGAAGGACAGAGTGGAAGTGCCCTGAGGGATATCCTAGGCTGTGAATCTCTGTGAAAGCAGACTGCTGAGTCTTTCTTCTGTGCAATGAATGGCTGGTGGGTTTGAACTACTGACCTTTTGGTAGCTGTCAAGAGCTTAACTACTGCACCTGCAGGGCTCTTCCTTTAACCAGTGCACTGATACTTTTTTTTAAAACAACCTGTTCTTAATGTGAAGTAAGTAATGTGGAACCTAAGGGTTTTTGTTTGTCATCTTACAACATTGAGTCATTAAAATATTTACTGTTCTGTGATTTCGAGTGAATGCTAACTAAATGAAAGTAAAATCCTACATACTCGTTTGCTTCTAGTAATTCTTTTCATTACCCATCAGTCAGTCTGGAGTCTTGAATGGCTTGTGTGCTGTTGTGATGCTGGAATATCTGCTACTGCACCTTCAACTACCAACAAGGCAGCCATGGTGCATGAGTTCCCATGGAGTTTCCAGACTAAGACTAGGAAGAAAGCCCTGGTGGTCTGTTTTGGAAAACCAGCTTTTGTTTACTGGCCAATAAAAGAAGTGGACCCCTGAGACTATAGCCCTTAATCACCTTTCAAGCCTGGAACAACACTCATGCCCATAGCTTAACTTTAAGCCGAATAGTAGACAGACCTATAAAGTGACCAGTAACACCCAAGGAGTCACTGTCTAAAATAAATAACCATGTTGTGGTGTGCTGTTGAGTCGGAAAAAATCAACATCGCCCAAGTATAAAGCCTAGTAAGGAAGAGTAAAATAGGATTTACAGAAATGAGAATTTCAGGGAAAAGTGGGATAACATTGTGGGGGTTATAATTGATGTTACAAAGCAACATGTGCACAAACAGTTGAGTGGAAAACCAGCATGCTTTGTAAACTTTCACTTAAACCACAACTTCAAAATTACAAAGTTCCAAATTAGAGCTGTTTTAGTAAACAATCAAAACCACTTTTCAAAAGGAAAATTAGCTAGTGACATCTTTATGGATCATGACAGGCCACTGCCCAACTCATTTCTTTGGACACATCTTCAGGAAACACCAATCACTGGAGGAGGCATGGAGTTTGATGTAGCAGAGGGCCAATGAGGATGTGGGAGACACTTGGTAAGATGGACAGACACAGTAGTGATGGGCAATGCACTTGAACATGCCAACGAGTTTGAGGCAAAACCAGGACCAGGCAATATTTTATTGTACAGTAAGTAAGACCTACCAAGAATTGGAGTCAACATAACCACTAACAATTATTTTCTTAGGAGTTTAAAATGCATTTGTTTTGTTTAAATCTGACCTAATCTCAAGGCAGCACTTTGAAGTCAGTATCTAAATTCAGTAAGTGTTCCTGGCCTAAAGTAAAGGTGTTGATGGTTTCAGAAAGTAGCTACAACTAAACTCAGGCTGCGGAAAGAGCCATAATTAAATTTAGTGCTGTGGTCCACCTCAATCGACTTTCCTCCTCCAGTCTCTCAGTTTTCCTGGTACAGAATGGTGAGATATATACAATTCCTCTTTCTTGTTTTTTTTTTTAAATTTTATTTTATTAATTTAAATGAACATTTACAGAGATTTTGGATTTCCATTCATTCATTGTTGCACTTTTCTCCCTGCTCAGCCTTCCCCCCAGTGACTCCTCTCTGAAAAGTAAAAGAAAAATTTTTTCATTGGTATACAATCCCCCAATCCCACACACACCCTCCCCCCCCCCAGTACACTCCACTATGCAACCTTAATTCTGGACTCTTGTTATAACCATAATACCCTGTCATTGCTTTTAATTTGTTCTCTCCCTCATCTGTTTCAATGCAGTATACATTATTGAACCCATCCTTCTCAGTGTCCTCCCAACCCTGAGGTCAGTCCTATTTTACAACAGTGGCACCATGCAGTATTTGTCATTTTGTGACTGAGATATTTCACTCTGTATAATGTCCTCCAGGGTCACCCATTTTGAATAATATTGCATGAATTCCATGTTTTTCAATGCAGCATAGTATTCCATTGTGTGGATATACCACAGCTTCTCTATCCATTCGTTTGTTGACAGGCACTTGGGTTGTTTCCAGCTCTTTGCTATTGTGAACAACGCCACGATGAACATGGGTGTGCATATGTCTGCTTGGATGTCAGTTATGGTCTCTTTAGGGTATATTCCCCGTACTGGAATTGCTGGATCAAATGGTATCTCTATTTGCAACTTTTTGAGAAAGTGCCACACCATTTTCCACAGTGGTTGCACCATTTCACACTTCCACAAACCTCGCCAGCATTTGTTGCTTGCTGTTCTGTTAAATTTTGGTATTCTGACTGGGGTGAGATGGTATCTCATAGTTGTTTTGATTTGCATCTGTCTTAGAGCTAGGGATTTTGAGCCTTTCTTCATGTGCTTGTTGGCCATCTGAATGTCTTCTTTGGTGAAGTGTCTGTTCCTATCCTGTGCCCATTTTTCAAGTAT
>NW_006399901.1:6850136-6851780 GCF_000299155.1 Elephantulus edwardii | reverse complement strand
TGGGGAGCAAATAATGTGAACAGTTTGCCTCCCATAGAAGGTCATGTTTATTTGGGGGATAAAGGGTGGTAGGATACTGGGGGACATTAGGCCTTGAAGGAATTGAGCTATCCCCACCTCACTCAGAACTCTGCTTTGATATGCTACCCCAATAGTTATTGCCATTTTAGGGCTTAAGGAAACAATAAGAATGTGCCAGTGTCCATAAAGCCACGCAGCCAGCTAGCTTGGTCATCGTCCAGTTTTCTGAAAACCTAGTCTAGATCTTCATTCCAATTTTATCATCAGTGATGTGTGGATAGCTCAGCATAGTGATAGCTGGGCCACAACTGAGGAACAGAGTCCAGGCTGGACTGGGCATCCTCTGCAAACAGAAGGTTCCGCCCAGCCTCCCACTAGAGGGGATACCAGTCTGAACGTTTTAGAATCATCCTGTTCTTGGTTTAAGAATTAAGCTTATCTATTGTTATGCTGGCAACACTTAGGAATAAGGAAAATCCTCAGGAGATAGGATTTTTTTTTTATTATTGTTGGTTTAAACTAAAGAAAAACCATAGGAAACTAAGAAAGATGCCTTTTCACAGCTCTAAGATGTAAGAGGGCCTCTGCCTTAGCATTCCTCTTTTTCAGAATTCAGAATTTCAGAATTCATTTCCTCATATCCCTGTTTTCATTCTGCTTCCAGTTAACAGTGACATATGAGAGATTGCAAGTTAAAGACAAAGAGTCATCTTTGTGAGAGGAGACTAAGGTCAAGAAATTATTAAAGAGCAAAATGGCATTTCTTTGAGAGTGGGAGTCAGTAGCCAAGCTTTGTTGCTGCTGCTGCTGCTGTTATTATTATTTGCTGTTGAGTTAGAACTGACCCATAGCTATGCTTCAGTGGGTTTTCAGAGGCAGTCAATTGCACTAGAGGAGATTGCCTATCTTTTTTCAATGAAGCAGATGGTGGATTTGAACACCATGCCTTTGGGATGGCAGGGCTGCTTCTTACCACAAGGCCACCAAGGCTTCCTAGCCAAACTCTAGTCCTCAAAAATGAAACTGTAATAGAAGGGATTTTCCTCAGCATATTGAAAAGTATATATTCAAAACCAAGAGCCAATAATATTCTCAATGGAGAAAGACTAAAAGCATTTTCTTTCACTTCTATTCAGTATTGTATTGGAAGTACTTGCTAGGGCAATACAACAAGAGAAGGAAATAAAAGACATCCAGATCAACAAAGAGATGGGTAAAGTGTCAGTATAAGGAGATGATATGATGGTTTACACAGAAAACTCTAAGGACTCAACAACAACAAAAAACCCCAACCTGTTAGGGCAAATAGATCACTTTAGTAGAGTGGCAGGATACAAGATCAATATCCAAAAATCAGTGAGATTCCTCTACAGTAACAAAGAAAACTCAAGAGAAGTAAACCAAGAAACCAATATAATTTACAATAGCCAACCACAAATTGAGAGACTTGGAAGTGAACCTACGTAGAGACAAAAGAAAAAAACAAACCCAACAACCAAAAACCCTATACAAAGAAAACTACAGAACATTTTTCTGAGACACAATAAAAGAGAAAAAACGGCCAGAGAAGCTCAATATCAGCTGTGAAAACAAGGCCAGGAACTGATTGTGGAACAGACCACC
>NW_006399901.1:6834388-6848236 GCF_000299155.1 Elephantulus edwardii | reverse complement strand
GAGGCAATGCGATTGGCACAGGATAGAGCAGGGTTTAGGGCTGTTGTACGTAGGGTCACGAAGAGTCGCAAGCGACTTGATGGCACATAACAACAACAACAACAAATGGAAAAATGTTCCCTGTTCATGGATAGGAAGACTATTTTGTGAAAATGACAGTCGTACCAAAAGCAATCTACATGTTCAACACAATCCCAATACTGATACCAAATTCATTGTTCAAGGAATCAAAATGGAAATTGTCAAGTTTATCTGGAGAAGAAAGAGACATTGAATAAGCAGAGTACTTCTGAAAAACAAAAATTACGTGGGAGGCATAGCACTCCCATGACCTCAAAACATACTACACAGCAGCAGTAACCAAAACAGCATGGTACTGGTACGATAACAGACACATAGACCAATGGAACAGAATTGAGAACCCAGAAATAGACCTAGCTATCTGAAGGGACAGCAAAAATCCCATTTTTTTATAAACCCCCATTAACGCTAGAGGCAGAAGCGGGCTGTAAAAATTCTTAGCTTAGGGCAAACATGAGTGCCCCGGGTAAAGCTTTGTCTGTCCTTGAGAAGTAAAAAATTAACTAGTGTCTATGTGACACAAAAGAAGTAAAGGCGGGCAAAGTGGCCAGCACATCAAAAGTCAACCCACCAACCATAATCGCAATCCCCCTGCCCTAACAGGAGCACCCAAAAGGGCTATAAAAGCAAGTGGGAGGAGAAACTCGGGGCTTTTTTCCTTCACCACCTTCCTGAGGAAGGAGAAAAGTCTCCACGCGTGGAAATAGTAAACACCCTTGAAATTTCAGACGTGTTTTGAGATTTCTTTGAGGGGCATTTCGTGGGCAGAACACTATCTATGGTTAACTGATATTCAAAAAGGAAATAAAACTTATCAAATGGGGAAACAACAGCCTCTTCAAGAAATGATGCTGGCAAAACTGGACTGCTACCTTCAGAAAGCTGAAACAGGATCCACATCTCACACTAGACACAAAAAATCAACTCAAAATGGATCAGAGACCTGGGAATAAAGCCCAAAACCATAGAGTTCACAAGAGACAAAATGGGACCAGGCTTAGAAGGTCTATGGTTTAAAGGGACTGCCAAACACAGCCAGAAACGCACAATCTGAAGGGGATAAAATTGATGAATGGAACCTTCTAAAGATTAAATCTCTGTGCTTATCAAAACCTTTTTCAGACAGGGTGAAAAGAAAAGCAATTGACTTGGAACAAACATTTCACAATACCATCTCAGACAAGAATCTCATAATGAAAGTTTACAGAATCCTTCAGGGCTTCCAGAAGCCAAAGACTGATAACCCAATTACAAAATGGGCAAAAGACATGGAAAGAATTTTCACAGAGGAGGACATTCGCATGGCCAATAAACACATGAAGAAATGTTCAAAATCACTGGCAATGAGAGAGATGCAAATCAAAACCACAATGAGATACCATCGAATCCCAGCAGCAGTGGCTAAGTTCAGTAGCGCAGCAAGTAATAAATGTTGGAGAGGAGGTGGCAAAATAGGAACTCTCATATGTTGTTGAATTGTAAAACAATACAACCACTTTAGAAGGCAGTTTGTTATTTCTTCAAAAAGCTGAGCATAGAAATTCCATATGACCCAGCTATTCCACTGTTTGGAATATACCCTGAGACAATGAGAACTGAGGCACAGAGACTTGTACACCAATGTTTATAGCAGTGTTATTCACCATCGCAAGAACATGCGAACAGCCCAGATGCCCTACCACAATGTAATGGCTTGAGAAATTATGGTGCATTCTACACAATGGGATACTACTCAGCAAGCAGGAGCAATGATTTTGTAAATTACTACCTAACTTTGGAGGGAGTGGAGAGCATTAGGCTGTGAACTAACTGAGTCTCATAAAGACAAATACTGTATAAGACAATTATTGTAGAATGAGTATCAGGATCCAAGGAGGGGAAGTGGGTGCTAAATCATACTCACACTATTTGATGGGTAAAGGAAAGAGAAAAGATCCTGTGTGAAAAACAATGTATACAAACTTTATGAACTTTGTTAAGCAAACCATACAAACTTATGAACTTTGTAAGTAAACCAGTATAAAATTCAAAGAAACAACCACTAAACTGTACACAGTATCTACCATATGCTCAAATGTTCATTGGTTCAGTTTGTGCTTGGGTACTATTGAGTCAGTTCCAATTCATAGAAACCATGTTCAACAGAGGGAAACCCTCTTGATCCGGAATCATCCTCACAATCTCTGTTCAGGTTATGCCTAGTGTTGTTGACAGTGAGTCAATGCACCTTACTGAGGATGTTCCTCTCTTTCACCAACTCTACTTGCCAAAGTTTGATGTCCTTTTTCAGGAACAGGATTCTTCTGATAACATGCCCCCAGTGTGTGAGATGAAGTCTCAACCAGACTCCTTCTAAGGAGCACTCTGCACCTCTACTGGGCAGCAGAAAACAAGTCATGTCTGCAAACACTATCTTTTCATTGTCATAGCACTCACCCTTATGTATAGCAGCTCTGAAGCCTACCCTGTCCTGAGCCAGTCTCACGGACTCCAACACACCTAACCCCATTGCCTCAGTTACTTTGTCAATCCATCTTTTCTGCTCCTGCACTGTCCTCCACCCTTCCAAGCATGATGTCCTTCTCCAAGGTTGGTCCCTCCTGGCCATGTGCTCAAAGTATGTGAGATGGAGCTTCAAAAATCCTTGCCTCAAAGGAGAAACTTGGTTTCACCTTCTCCAAGACAAACCTATTGGTTCTCCTAGCAGTCCATGGTATGTTCAAGACTCTTCTCCAGCACCACAGGCATCAAGAGCACCAGTTCTTCTTTCATCCTTGGTCATTGTCCAGCTCTCTGATGTGTTGCAAGTAATTGCAAAGGCCATGGCCTGGATCAGGTACACCTTAGTGTCTAGATTGATGTTATTGCTCTTTAGCATTTTGGAGAGGTCCCTGACAACAGACATCCCCAATGCAATTTGTCTTTTGATTTCCTGACTGTTGGTGAAGAGTGTTGTGGAGCTGAGCAATCTGAAATTGTCAAAAACCTCAATATCTTCTCCATCCATCATGGTGCTGCCACTTGGCCCAGTGGTGAGAATCTTTGTTTTCTTGATGTTAAGCTTCAATACATATTGAAGACTACAGTCCTTGGCCTTCTGCAACAAACACTTCAGGTCCTCCTTTTGACAAGCAAGGGTGTATCATCTGCATAACGTAGGTTGTTGATGAATCTTCCTTCAGCAGGATTTTGCTTGTGTGATATTAGTGATATTGTTCAGTAACTTCCACACTCTGTCACATCACCTTTCTTTGGGATAGGAATAAATATGAATAAATATATGTATCTCTTCCAGTCCGTTGACGAGGTAGTTGTCCTCCAGATTCCTGATGAGCACATGCAGAGCAGCATCTGTTTGTTGAAATACGTCATTTGGTATGACATCACTTTCTGGGGCCTTGTTTTTTTCCCCAATTCCTTCAGAGCAGCTTGAACTTCTTCCTTCTTGTCTGTAATACGTTGTTTCATGAAATTCTTCTATATCAGCCAATTCATTTTGGTACAGTGACTCCATGTACTCCTTCCATCTTTTGATGCTTCCTGGACCATTCAATATTCTGCACATTGTTGTTGTTTGTTGTTGTGTACCATTGAGTTGAAACTGACCCATAGCTGACTCCTCTGGTGCGTTTTCAGAGGCAGTAAACTGCACAGGAAGAGATTGTCCATCCTTCTCGCAAGGAGTAGCTGGTGGAATTCGAACCACATGCCTTCAGGATTGCAGCACAGCTTCTTGCCAGTAGGCCAACAGAACTCCCCTTCTGCGCATAGCACCCTTAAGTATTGCAACTCGAGGCTTGAATTTGTTCTTCAGTTCCTTCAGATTAAGAATGTCGAGGGAGTTCGACCCTTTTGATTTTGACTCCAGCTCTTTGTACATTTCAATATAATATTTTGCTGTTTTCCCCCACTGCCCTTTGAAATCTTTCTGTTCTGCTCCTTAACTTCCTGATTTCTTCTTGGCTCCTTCTGATTTCTGTTCTGCTCTTTAACTTCCTGATTTTTCAGCTTCTGGTTCTTAGAGCAATATTCAGAGTCTCTTCTAGCTTTGTAATGACCTTTTTTGCATTCTTCCTGGATGATATTATTGATCTCCTCCACAGCCCGTCTGGTCTTCATTCTTTAGTGTTCAAGGCCTCAAACCTGTTCCTGAGATGGTTTTGAAATTCAGGTGGGAAAGACTCAAGGTCAAATTTTGGTTGCTGTGGATTTAACCTTCTTTAGCTTTATTTTGAACTTACATATGAGTAGTTGATGGTCTGTTCCATAATCAGCACCTGGCCTCGTTTTCCCTGCTGATACTCAACTTCTCCAGTGATTCTTTCCACAGATGTAATCAATTTGATTCTTATGGGTACCATCTGGTGAAATCCGTATGTACAGTCTGTGTTCCTTATAAAAGATATTTGCAATGTTAAAAAAAAATCATTGATAGTACAGAATTCTATCTGCAGCCTCATTTCTGTCACCAGGTCCATGTTTTCAACTACCGATCCTTCTCTGTTTTCAACTTTTGCATTCCAGTCACCCATTATTGTCTCTTGATTGCATGTTTGCTCGATTTCTGACTGCAAAAGTGGGTAGAAATCAACTATTTCCTCCTTTTTGGTTCTGGTTGTTGGTGCATATATTTGAATGATAGTAGTGTTCACGAGACTTCCTTCTATATTATCCTGTCATTCACAACACTGTATTTCAAGATGGATCCAGAAATGACTTTTTTAACTATGTAAATAACCCCATTTTTACCCACATTTTCATCTCCAGCACAGATCATGGGATTGCCTGATTCAAAACATTGCATGTCAACCCATCTTGTTTCATCAATTCTGAGTATATCTTACCTTCCTTTAAAATTGAGATACAGATGTGTCAGTGCTTGGGATTTAAATGCTTTAAAATATTTGCTGTTGTTTTGTGTTGTCAAGTCACCTGCAAATCATAGCGATCCACAGCCCTAACCCCTGCTCTATCCTGTGCCAACCTTATTGTCTGACACACCTGCCCCCAATACCCCAGTCACTGAATCCGTCCATCTGATTGAGGGTCTTCCTCTCCTGTGGTGTCCCTCCACCTTCCCAAGCATGTCATCCCTCTCCAAGGATTGGTCCCTCCTTGCAACATGTCTAAAATATGTCGGATGAAGCTTCAGAATCCTTGCCTCCAAGGAGCAGCCTGGTTTCACCCTCTCCAGGATGAACTTGTTTGTTCTCCTAGCAGTCCTTGATATATTCAATCTCTTCTCCAGCCCCACAGCTCAAAGCCATCAGTTCTCCTTCTATCATCCTTAGTCTTTGTCCAGCTTTCCGAAACCTTTAGTAGGGTTTTTTTTTCCCTCTAGCTGGGCTTCAATCTTAATCCTTCATGCATTTCTAGATGGAGGTCTGCTCTGGGCTGTGTATCCCATCACTTATTACAGCAGTCATTGGTAGTGTCAGTAGTTCACCTCTCATCCTCAGTGTCTCTGTTCAGCTGGAACTCAAGGAGGAAGCTGGTGTTTTGGTTCATTTTTTCCTCAATACTCAGTGCATAATTCTGTTTGCTCAACTCCTTGAATGTGTAGTAGTTTGTACACATCTTGGGAACCTTGTTATACTTCATTTTCTAGTAGGGTCTTACTTATATGCAGAAATGGAGTACTTAAAAGTTTATTGCTGGTACTAGACCACTAAAGTTTTCATGAACCTAAAGATAAAATACTTTGTTAAACAGTAAAATCTATAGGCATTGAGCCCTTTGATCTAAAAAGTTTACCTCACAAGCTTTGGTAGCTCAAAATTGGTTATTTACTTTAAAAACCTGTCACATCTCTTAAAAAGCACTAAGGCCTCATTCTTGGTGGCCGAACAGTTTTCTTCACGACTGCCTCTTTTGATTTCATGGCAACATTATTTCAGTGTGGAATTAATCTGGACTCCATAAACACCATCTGAACTTGTAAGAACAGCTTCACAAGGCACTTCTGCTTCCGAAGCAGACACCAAAATCCCCTGCTGTGGAGTAGACTCCTTCTTAAGAAGACCCTCCCTCCAGTGGGTTCAGAGGCTGTGCATTTGTATAAGAAAACACTGCCCACTTTTCCCCATAGTGCATTTGGTGGATTTAAACCAGTGACCTTCCAGGTAGCAGCCGTACATCGTTAGGTGACCTGGTGTTAAGAAGCTGCGCTGCAATCCCAAAGGCATGTGATTTGAATCTACTAGGTGCTCTAAGGGAAAAGGAGGGGCAGTCTCCTCTCATGTGATTACCTGCCTCTGAAAACCTACTGGAGGATCAACGATGGTTCAGCTCCGACTCGATGGCACACAACAGTAAGCACCAATAGAGCTCCTTCTGCTTCCAGGAGAGTACATATCTCACTCAGCACAAAGCTGTGAAGTGCCTTCAGGCTGGCATGTAGCTACCCTGTGAACAGCAGAACCCAAGCCTGCCCAACCCTGTGCTGTCCTCACAATCTCTGCTATGCTAGAGCCCATGGCTGAGTCTCTGTGTCACTCCATGTGAGGATCTTCTCTTTTCTCTGACCCTCTGCCTTTCCAAGCATTATGTCCTTCTCCAGAGACTGGCCTCTCCCGATAAGGTGCCCAAAGTAGGTGAGACCAACTCTGACCATCTTTGCTTTTAAGCATCACTCTTCCCAAGACAGGCTGGCTTGCTCTTTTGGCAGTTCCTGGTATATTCAGTCTTCTTCACTGACTTCACAATGCAAAGCCGTCAACTCTTTGTCAGCCTTCTTTACTCACTGTCCAGTATTCACATGCATGTGAAGAAAATGAAAATGCCATGGCTCGAGGCAGGTACACCTTAGTCTTTAAACACACATCTGTGCTCTTTAGTATTTTCATGAGGCCCTTGGATGTAGATTTGCTGCTTCTTGTTGTTAATGTGCCGTTGAGTTGCTTGTGACTTAGTGACCGTATGTACAACAGCCCTGAACTCTGCTCTATCCTGAACCGTATTGTCTCTGACACACCTACCCCATTACCCCAGTCACTGAGTCACTCCATCTCATCTAGGGTCTTCCTCTCCTGTGCTGTCCCTCCACCCTCCCAAGCATGATGTCCCTCTCCAAGGACCATTGTCCAGCTTTCTGACGCATAGCAAGCAAGTGGGAAGACTATGGCCTGGATCAGGTGGATAGTGGTGTCTTTTCTGATATCGTTGTTTGGTAGTTGGAAAAGATGGCCTTGGAGATAGAAATGGGTCAGATCATAGCATGTTTCCTTTACTGCACAAAAGCCAGTCCACCTCCAGAGGCACTGCCGAGGTGGATGAAAACCCAGACAAGTAGAGTAGGACACTTGGATAATGTAACTTGGCCAGGGAAGAGGATGTCATGTGAGTGTTGCGAGGGTATTCTGGTAACCCACTGACATTCTTACAGAGGACATGAAAACACAGTATGGAAAGAGTCTGAGTGTGGGGGGAAAGGACTCAAGAGTATTGTATAAGCACCCTCTAAGGAAGCAGTCTTTTATTTCCTTTTAGAAGAGTGAACACATGTAAGACATTATGACAATGTTCAGTCCTTAACAAACAGCCTGGGGAGAAAGGTCAGAGATCCTTCAGGAAGCAGAGCAGTGGAATGCAGAACTAGAAATGCCCTCAGATTTTATCTCCATGAGGGAATCACAGGGCCTGAAAGGCAGTCACACCCCAGAGGAGCCTTCATCCCAAGCCAAATTAAAAACAACAACAAAAAACCCTCCCAGCTGCATGTTTAAAGGAAGGATGATGCTGCCCATGAAAGGTAGGAACTATGGTCAGATGATGACAGAAAAAAGGCAAATTATAACATGGAATTAAAAAGGACAGGTCTTTGTGGCTAGAAACATTTTACTGGTAACACTGACAGATGTAAATTGGAACAATAGTTTACGTTTCTCTGCCCTAGCCCCAAAGCAGTGTGACAAGTAGGTTGACAGAAAAAGGTGGTGGTGACCACGTGACTTCAGTGCAGCCTGTGGGGGTGGATACAGGAGCAGAGCGAGGGGCAGCACCCCACAGGGTTTTCTGGTCGCTGTGTAGTGGTTATTTACACAAGGGTTAGACAAAATAGTTAACTACTAAAGGTATCCCAAAAAGGCCTGAGAAAATCTGGTTAAAATATATAACCTTGTATTGCTACTGGTGGGAAGGAGTCCTTTTTATCTCTTCTAAAAAATAATAAAAAGATTCTGTTAAAAAATAGATTTATCCAGAAAGATGTGGATTTTTAACTGTAAAAAGCAATGTGGGATCATCGTTTTTCCCTTTGAATGGCTTCAGTTGCAAAGCTCCCTTTCAAATTTCAAGTCTGTCCCTCTCTCCCCCCAAGGGAAACCAGGAATATTCTGGTTCTTTTCAGACTTCTGTGTGGAATATCCCTTCCCAGAAAAGGCCCGGGAAGCTCGCTTGTTTGACTCTATGCTGCTCCAATACGTCTGGTTAGCTTTTCCACTCCAAGAACAGCTTCCAGTTCTCCTTGCTGCTTCTTCCAGGAAAGGATTAGCTGCCTTTGATGTAGCACAGAGCGGGCCCGCTCTTAAGGAATCTAAATCAGATCCCTCAGTAAGCAGGGTGAGATTGCTTTTAAAAAGATTAATAGTTTTTAAGGCTAAGGCAACAAACATCCACAGTCATTTGTGTATCCTAATTTGGTGCAAACAACTAAAGGTAATCTAAAACAGACCCTATAACTTGAGATAAGGGAAGGAGAAATGTTGACTGGGGACGGGGCACAAGGAACAGGACAAAGATCAGCACAAATGATCCATTTCTTTGGTGAAGAAAAGAAGTGTCTCATAAACCACCTTCTACAAGAGGCTGCCCTCCTTTCACATAGAAAAGCACCTTGACTTTTGTTATCACTCTTTGATAAAAATGCTATCTACAAACCTGGGAGGATCTGAGTTGGGTTTGTTGTTTGTCTAAAGCTGGTAGTAAAAATGTGACCGGATAGTTAATGGAAGGAAATGATAGTGCTTTCGTCCACTCAGCCTGGGGAGGGAGCCCTGCTGGTCCCCAGCCCCTTCTCTCAGGGGAGTATCACACATGGGTCTGCAGGCCCTGGCCTTATGCCTCTGCTCCATGAGGGCACTGGCCATGTCGCAGTTGGGAGTTGCTGCTGGTGCAGCCTGGGGGGAGGAAGGTCTATTTATCAGTGAGTGACAGCTGTAAGACTTGCTGTAGTTCCGCTTCCTCCTCCTGGAGCCTGAGTTCACGCTCCTCCAGCTCTTTGGCAGACAGCTCCATGGCCAGCTGCAGGTCGCTATCAAAACGACTGGTCTCGCTTGGGGCACCAGGGCACAGGCCTTCTGAGCTGGACAGGAGGCTCTCTTGGATGGCCCTGGAAGGGAAAACAGGGAAGGTGCATTTATCACTGTCAACACAGTAGCTACACTGCCTAACAGCTTACCAAGGACTATGGAGAAAATGCCATTTAGGGTTTTGGTGCAGCTTCATCTCCCATACTGTGAGCAAGTTGCTAAGAGGGGCTATTCCTAAGAAAGGAACATCATGCTTGGAAAGGTGAGGGTCAGCAAAAGAGGAGGAAGACCCTCAAACAGATGGATTGACACAGTGACTGCAACAATGGACTCAAGTGTGTCACAGATGATGAGGATGGTACAGAGCTCAGATCTGTTGTTCAGAAGGTCACTCTGGGACATACTCAACAGGACCCTTAACAATAACAACAACTCTGGAGTTGTGGGGCAGGGTCTCTGAGCTGAGTACAGTTGGCTCAGAGAAGTGACGACATCTTCCCTCAAGGTAACCCTGCTACTAAGAAATGAGGCTGGGAAATGAATATGGAGCTATTTTACATACCTAAAGTAAGCTTTGTAAAATGACATTTTCTAGTCTGTCCCCCTCAAACAATGACACTCTGTGTTCCCCTGAGCCTCCTCGCTAAAGTATCAACATCCTTAAAATTGGACCAGCTTCCCACTGAGGGCCCCCCAGAACCTTTGTGATTTCATATTCTTTGTAAAAGACCAATCCAATCTGAAAAATGTCCCTGGTGCCTCCTAGCAGTGACACTGACAGAGGAGTGAAAACACAATGGATGTCGGCAGGTCATGGTGACCCTATGTCAGTGAGTGACTGTGCCCCACAGTGTCCAGTGGCTGATTCTTCCCAATCGATTACCAGGACTTTCTTCTGAGGCACCTCTGGGTAGATTCACACTACACACCTTTCCATTTAGCAGCCAAGTAAACTGATAGGGACTCCCTGGCACGGAATTTGGTCATTCTTGGAGACTCCATGATCAAGCACTTACTAATGTTGATGTTACATGCTGTCAAATCACAAGTGACTCCTAGAAAGACCCTCCTGCATATAAGGAAACCACCCATCTTTTTCCTAGGAAGCAGCTGGTGGATTTGGGCCACATATCTGTAGGTTGGTAGCACAGTTGCGTTACCACCAAGTGCTATCTTAATGCCCTCAAGAGGCAGCAAAAGGCTAACCCATCATGGGGTGTCTCCTCCCAGGCCCTGTCAGTGCAGTAAGTAAGGGGGAATTAACGTCTGCTTAACTTCAGCTTAGTCATCAGGAATCACATCGCTCACCTCTCGTACTGGGCATCATAGGCATGTGTCTGGCTTATCCCACCATTTGAAGCTGGTCCTGAGATTTCCTGGGAAAAGCAAAAGTGATGGCCATGAACACCTTGCCAGCAGGAGCTGTCATCATAACTGGTAAAGAAATGAAAGCAGGCACAGTATTTACCATATTTACACGTGTATCAATGAGAGTGCGTGTGAGGCTGAGGGGGACGGGGGCTCTCGGTTACCTCCAACCAAACAGAACAGTGGTAATTTCCTTGCTGTGGGTAATTTCAACATTTCATTGGAACAGAAGTTGTAACTAAATAAAATTGTAAATATATACAATTATAGAATCTCGTTTAAAAAAATCAAAACAACGGTTGTCATCTAATGAGTTCCAACCCATGATAACCCCATGTGTATCAGAACTGTGCTGCATAGGCATTTCATTCTGGTTTTTTATTAATTTATAAAAAGAAAGTAAAATTTTAAATATGCCTATTATTTATTTCTAAATGTCAAAGCTCTCTCAATCAGACTTGCAAACACTTTTAAACAAGTGCTTAGCAACTTCCAAGTTAATCTTGGACCTGGACTGATCATGGTGGCCACAGTCTTGCAACCAGAGGGTTTGGAAAAAGACTCTTCTTTCTTTATCAAGATTTCAAAGGCTAATTTTGACAAATAGATTGCCAGGTCTTTCCTTTGAGGCACTTCAGGGTAGATTCAAACCTGCAGCATTGAGATTAGTGACTGAGCTCTTAACCTTTTAAATCATCTAGGCCCCCTGACATCTCTCAAACTAAAACTCACTCCTAATGAGTGAAAACAGAAGAGAAGGAGCTGATGCTAGGAGAGGAATTCCGCGCCTGAACTGTTACCAGGCAGGTGAGGTCTGGAGAAAGAATGACCTAAACTGCAAAGGGCAACTGTTCTCACACCACTCTGGCCTTTCCTGAGCTCTACTTTTAACTGGAGGCTCTAAGTTTAAGAGGCAGCTCTTACAAGAATATTCTGTGGTAGTCCCTTACCACTGAATTGAAACATTAATAACCCTTTTCATTGCATATTTACAGAGTAACCAGTGGGAGGTGGGATTAAAAATCCACATTGTAACCTTCACTTATGACAGCAGACCTGTGCTATTGCCAAGAAAAATAATAGGGGGGAAATGGTGATGTAAACTAACTGGAACTTAATTAACAGTTTCAGTGCCAGAAAACCATGAAGCATGTTCATTAGCTACACAGATGGATGTAAGAAGTCTGTGAGGAGACAACCGCAACATGATGCTGAAGCGAAGGATGAGAAATAGATATTCTGTAAAAGAGCAAGTGTATAAAATAAAAAATAATCCATGAAAGACTGAACATTTATATGACTGTATATGAAGTCATAGTTATCGAACTAGTATGTTAAAGAGGTTCTTCCCAGAGAGGGTGAAACCAGGCTGCTCCTTGGAGGTAAGGATTCTGAAGCTTTGTCTGGCATACTTTGCACATGTTGCCAGGAGGACCAGTCCTTGGAGAGGACATCATGCTTGGAAGGGTGGAGGGACAGCGCAGAAGAGGAAGACCATCGATGAGAGGGACTGACTGGGGCAAAGGGGGGGTGAGTGTGTCAGAGACAATAAAGGTTGACTCAGGATAGAGAAAGGTTCAGAGCTGTTGTACATAGGCTCGCCGAGTTGCAAGCAATTCAATAGCACATAACAACAGACAACATATTGTAGAGAACTCTAGTGGCCAAGTGGGTAAGGAATTGTGCTGCCAACTCAAAGGCAGACAGTTCAAGTCCACCATCTGTAACGCCTGTTCCGTTTACAGCCTCTGGAAACCCTCTGGATGATCAGCTATGAGTCAATTCCAACACGACAGCAATGAGTTGAGTATGCTGTTGTTCTTGAGTCAAGTCAGTTCTGACTTAGGTACAACAGAGGGCATTCTGGTGGCTTAGTGGTAAGAAGTTGCACTACCAAGCCAAAGACACAAGGTTCAAATCCACCAGCTTATTGAGAGTGCTGTGTGAAAGGCTGGGCAATCTCCTCCCATGCAATTGACTGTCTCCAGAAAACCCCTGGAGGATCAAATTAGCTGAGTCCTGACTCCATGGTACCTAACAACAATAATGTACAACAGAGTGAGCTCTGGCGTCCTGGTCCATAGGGAGGTGCATGGCTGACCTAAGGGTTGTGCCTCTGATGGCCTGAATCCAGAAAAAGATGTGCAGTTTCCTCCCACACAATTTACAGACTCCGAAACCCCACTCGAGGGTCAGCGCTCAGTCTGTCCCAACTTGACAGCAATGAGTTTGAGTCTGAGCTTATACGAGCTACTCAAGCTCATTATTAACATGAAATCACTCAATCTTTGGACTAAAATCTGAGTGAAGACTTCTAACCTGGCTCCTGCTGGACTCAAGCAAGCTCTGCTGGATAGCGAACTGCATTATCTCATAGTCTTCATCTTGCAAATGCATGTTCCTGCCATTGTCTTGAATGTGATACGATTCCGGTATTTCAAATACAGACTGATCCACCTCAAAGCTGGTGACGTGGGAAGCTGAAATACAAGAGTTAACTGCATCAATTTTCCACTCTAATATTTTATTAAAAAGTTGAAAAACACAGAATCGAAACTATGATCAAAGCTTTTGCTCTTACCTGAGAGATTTCAAAGGAGAATCATCGTCACAAAGAAACGACACCAGAATATCACTTAGGTCTTTTTGCCTTGATTCTTTTTCTAATGATGCAATTAATGCATATTCACTGATAAAATACTACACGTAACCATGAAATGAAAGCTCCCCTCCCACTTCATATCAACAAACTCCAGCGATATTCCAGGAATGGGAGTGTCTGTGTGAATGAGTGTGTATATGTGTTTATAAACATGCTGTGATGCCAAAAGAAAGACTCAAACTCACTGCCATTGAGTCAGAACCAACCAACAACTGACCCTCCAGGTTTTCCAGGGCTGTGAATCGCACAGGAGGAGACTGCTGCTCATCTTTCTCTCCCAGAGCTAGTGGATTCAAACCACCACTGAACTAGTGGCTTAAGAAGCTACACTTGCAGGGGAGCTCTGGTGGCCAAGTGGCAAGAAGCTACACTGCAATCCTGAAGGCACACAGTTTGAATCCACCAGATGTTCTGCTGGAGAAGGAAGGGCAATCTCCTCCTGTGCCAGTTGGATCCCGACTGGATGGTACACAAGTTAAAAAAAAAAAG
>NW_006399901.1:6828919-6833813 GCF_000299155.1 Elephantulus edwardii | reverse complement strand
GGACAGTGCAGGAGAGGAAGACCCTGGATGAGATGCATTGCATTGACACAGTAACTGGGGCAATGGGGATAGGTATGTAGGAGTCAGTAAGACTGTCTCAGGACAGGGCAAGCTTCAGAGCTATTGTATATAGGGTTGCTGTGGGTCACAGGCAATTTGATGGCACATAACAACAACAACAACAACCTCCTCTCTGTTGTTAAGTATACAACTCACAACAGTGCCTATCACTGGCTTGGGACTTTACTTTCCTCACATTTATAAACTCAAACTATAGACTATTTTAGCCCATTTTTTTAACCTGACATCATTGGAACTTGATGGAATATGCTCTTCAAACTGGAGTTCAACATTGGTTTTGAAATTCACCAAATGTGATTCACATGGCCGTCAACTGATATTTTCCCTACTCTGTGTTACACCATTGCATTAACAAGAGCAATTAACACATTCCACCATCTTGTGACATTTGAGTTTCCAGTTTTTCCTGCTGTGAACAAGACTGCTATCGTTAGTGGGATCTCTACAAGTCCATTAACATGTTTCTCTAGACCACATTCTCAGGTGGATGTGCACATCTATAATTTTACTAAGGCATGTCAAAGGTTTTGTTAAAAACATTTTGCTGCATTTCTTTCAATGTGTAGAGCTGTGTCATTATCGTGCCAGGTGCCTTGACCTCCACATGGGTTCAGTGTAGAAATCCCAGACTGTGGATCATGGCAGGAGCTGAGCCCAAATATGGGACTCAAGCAGAGGCCTCACAGCCTTAGTAGAAGTGCTACTCTCGGCAACGTGCACATTCCAACCCCAGATTGGACCATACGCTGCTCTGTCCTGTGAAGCCATGGGAAATGGACTCATCTGAGCTATACCCAGAGTTCTTTGCTCCACTGGCCCACAATCAGAGCCATGATGACCCAAAGATAAAAACAGATCTCAGGCCCAAGTGGAGTTGATAGGCACAGACTGCGGCTATGGTGGCCTGTTAGTGGAACTGTCACCACTGTTCCCAGACACCTTGATTCTAGGCCTGGAGATTCGGGTAAAGGTTTCAGACTACGTACAAGACCAGATTTGGGCCCTACTTGCAGCTCCAAGAGGCAGCTTCCAGAACACTGCCTGTCTCCATAGTAATGCCATGAAGCATCTTCCTAACGTCTGAAAGGGCCAGCTGACAAAGATGTTCTTCCTCGTCCCGGACCCACATTTCAAGCAGACAAAGCACAAGTGGCGAATCATCAGTCCCATACTACTGGCAGAATATGCCCTACATGCTGAGAGTTGGGAGTGAAGGTCCCAATGTGAGACATCTGGGCACCTCAACTGAAGAGGGACAGAAAATTCTACACGGTGGAGTGAAGAATTTCTCAGCCATCTTCTGAACAAGACAGGATCCCAGTCTCTATGCAGTGACTCCCGGTCCATTCTGCCTGGTCTCTATAACTGTTCACCCTATCTTAGCTGGACCTCTTCTTCAAGAGGCCAAAAAGAAGATCAGACTGAAACGGAGAGGCAGTGATGGCTCAGAGAACTAGGGGAACGTGCCAGAGCCAAGTCCTGGGTTCACAACTACCCCTGACTCCTCTCCCATTCGTGTCCCTCCATTGTAAGCAGAAAGCAAAAGTTGACTGGGAAGATCAGAGAACCTTGCACCACGGAGAATCTTGACAGGGTGTGGATTCTTGCACTACCTTAGGCCTCCTTCCTGGAATCCCTTCTCCGCTCAGTTGAGGAACACAGTGTGCCACTATATGTCTAAACTACCTGCTGGTCTCAAATCACCTGTCCACTTGTCTTTGCAGTTCTGGGGATAATGTGTATCTGTGTTCTTATTTTTTTTCTTGAGAAAGCCCTTTCCCATCTTCTCAGTCTCTCCTTGCCTGTTTGAAAGAGTGGCATCCACTTCCTAAACAACATGCCTCTGGAAACTCTATGAACTTTGAGAAATGACGATAGTTATAGAAAGGCTTCAGGTCTTTTGTTCACAGAATCACTATAAGTCGTGCTCAACTCAACGGCAATAAAAAACAACAACTCCTCCTTGTCTAGGACTGGACCTGGGAATCTCCCTCTCACTGCTGTCTCTGAAGAATCCCAGGATAACATGGATGTGGAAACTCACTTCAAGTTAACCTTTGATTTCAGAGCTGGCTGGCAGGCAGTCTGGTAGGGGTTAGCGTGGGTAAGGAGGGGAAAGCAAAGAGCAGCAAGCTAAACTGAGGATTCAGAGACTAAAAGGCAAGGGATTGCTAACCATAAAGCTTGTGTTTTGGGCTGGGACATGTGGGAATTCTGAGCCTATCTGAGTTTTTCTAAACTGCAAAAAATTCCTTCATTTCTGCTCCTGAAGTCTCAGATTCCCACAGCTGGAAGGATATAACATGTTGACTAAAGATACTCCACTTCTTGACTTCTTTTTTTTACACACCCCCTCATTTCTTATGCTTATCCTTCCCCACCCTTCTTTATTGTAATCTTAACAAAAGTTTACAGAAAAGTTAGATTTTCATTCATTCATTACTGCATAATTTCCTCTCTCTTCCATCCCTAGTTCCCTTTGCTGTAGTGCAGATAATGCCTAATGATATATTATTCCTCTTGAACAGTTCTTTCCTTTAAAAAGTAAAAGAAATCTTGCCACTTTCCTCTCCCATCATAAGTGGATGAATGCTCCTTTGCTGTACACTCTCATGAATATCTCACTTAGCTGATTTTTTTTACCTAGCTGGTAATATATACTGGTATATCATTTATAGACCATAAAATTCTGTCTTTTTTAACTCATCATACTACTAAAAGAAAAAAAGTCAATGACCATCTCAGTAATGGCAGAAAAGTGTATTTGATAAAAGATAAAAAGCTTCAGCAAATTAGGTATATAAGGAATCTTCCTCAACCTGATAAAGGGCGACTACAAAAAATTACAGCTAGTGGTATGTTATTGTTATGTGCTGTCAAGTCGACAACAACTCACTGTGATCCTATGTACAATAGCTCTGAACCCTGCCCTATCCTGAGCCAATCTCACTGTCTCTGGTACATCTACTCTCATTACGCCAGTTACTGTATCAATCCATCTCATCTGAAGTCTTCTGAGCTGTTCCTTGACCCTTCCAAGCACAATGTCCTTCTCCAAAGACCATCCTGGCTACATGCCTAAAATATGTGAGATAAGAGTCTCAAAATCCATGTTTCTAAGGAGCAGTGTGGTTTCACCCTCTCCAAGACAGATCTGTTTGTTCTCTTGGCAGTCCATGGTATGTTCAATACTCTTCACCACCACCACAACTCAAAGGCATCAATTTTTCTTCTGTTATCCTAGGTCATTGTCCAGCTCTTGATGCATAGCAAGTAACTGCAAAGACCATGGCTTGGATCAGGTGCACCTTAATCTCTAGACTGACATCCTTGCTCTTTAGCACTCTGGAGAGGTCCATGACAGAAGATTTTCCTAATGCAATTAATCTTTTGATTTCCTGACTGCTTTGGCAAGAGTGTTGATCATGGAACCATGCAAGCTGAAATCTCATTGTCATCTAGTTGGAACTGACTCAGAACTGACCTTCCAAATGGTTTTCAGAGGCTATAAATCAGATGAGAGGACCCAGCCCATCTTTTCCCCCACAGAGCAGCTGGAGGATTCAATCCACCTGCCTTTGAGTTGGCACCATAACTTCTTACACTAGGCCATTAGAAAAGAATAAAAGTGTCTCCTTATTAAAAGAGATCTCAGATAAACAAAGTACTCTTGAAAAACAAAAATGAAGTGGGAGGCATAGCACTTCCTAATCTCAAAACCTACTACACAGCTGTAGTAACCAAAATAGCATGGTACTGGTACAATGACAGGCACACAGACCAATGGAACAGAACCAAGAACCCAGAAATTAACCCATCTACATACAGAGGCAACTTGTGGTTGCTGTGAATCCGAAAACTGTGGCACTGATGTGTCAAATGCGTTAATGGTTTCCCATGGCAGCAGTGTTTGGTGGCACTCCCCAATTAAAACAAGCTTGGAAGCAGGAGTGGCATCCACTTCCGTAAAAGCTTACCTCCAGAAACCCTATGAACCTGGAGAATGGATGAAAAGTCACACAAGTGTTGAGGACTTTCATTCACAGGGTCGCTATAAGTCGCCTACAACTCGACAGCACTTAACAGCAACCACCATCTACAATCAACTGATATTCAACAAGGAAACTAAACCGATCAAATGAGGAAATGACAACCTCTTCAACAGATGGTACTGGCAAACTGATCATCTACCTGCAGAAAACTGAAGCAGGTTCCACATATCATAAACACAAAGCAACTCTAGGTGGATCAAAGACCTAGGGTAAAGCCCCAAACAACAAAGATGTAAGAGACAAAATGGGACGAAATGTAAAAGACTAGTGGCAAATACAGCCAGAAATGCACCACCAGGAAAGGATAGCATCAACATCCTTTGAAAGATAAAGTCTCTAGGTGCATCAAAAACTTTTCCCCATATGATGAAAAGAAAACCTACAGACTAGGAAAAATTATTTTGCAATGCCATCTCAGAGAAGGGTCTCATAATGAAAGTTTACAGAATCCTACAAGGCTTCCACAAGAAAAGGGCTGACAACTCAATCAGCAAAAGACAAGGAAAGACTTTTCACAGAAGAAGATATTCAGATGGTCAACATATACATGAAGAAATGCTCAAAATCACTGGCAATAAGAGAGATACAAATCAAAACCAAAATGAGATACCATCTCACCCCAGTAGCAGTGGCAAAGCTTAACAGGACAGCAAGTAATAAATGCTGGAGAGCATGTGGAGAAATAGGAACTCTTATACATTGTTGATGGGATTGTAAAAGGGTACAACCACTCTGGTTTGGCATTTCCTCAAAAAGCTGAA